>NC_048579.1:42749554-43104422 GCF_013265735.2 Oncorhynchus mykiss
GATGTCAAGAATCTGGAAAGATTCTGTATGGAGGAATGGTCCCTCCCAATGTGTTCTCCAATCTCATAAAACATTTTAGAAAAAGGCGCTATCCTCGCAAGGTGAGGTATTGAAAAAGGGTGTCAATAATTTTGAGCCCTACCTTTTAGAGAAACAAAACATTACTTGTTAAACTATCTTTTTCTCTGAGCAACTGTATTAGTATAAAATGATATAATTTCATTTTTTGCATACAATATAGCTCAGTATTGGAATTATTTATTTTATACAGTCATTTTTTGATCTTTATCATGGGTGTCAATACTTTTGGACCCTACACCGTATATGTGTCCATGTGTGTAGGGAGATGTCAACGCCAGAGGAGTATACTACGTTGCTAGTTAGACCTGCTCAGGATTTTCTAAAGCTATCCAGTTTCAGTTAGCTTCACATTCCAGCTCAGGCTTCATCCATGTTACTGCACAAAAGTGGATATTGATCATGTGCCTGCCACTAACTCCAGGTTATAGTGGGAAATATGCTTTTAGAAGTGCCGTCTTTCATTACTCGGATCATTAATGCCTTCTTTTGTGTGCTTTGGTGTGATTATCAGTGCACAAGCATATTTTTTCTCACTTCTATGGATAAAATAATTTTATTAAAGGGATACTTCGTGATTTTAGCAATGAGGCTCTTTTTCTACTTCTCTGGGTCAGATGAACTCGAGGATACAATTTTTATGTCACTTAGTGCAGTTTGATGGTAGTTGCAAACTAGCGTTAGCATAATGACTGGTAGTCTATGGTATCTGCTAGCATGCTAATATCATTGTGCTAATGCTACTTAGCATTGGCTCACGAAACTACCTCTAACTTCCTTCATACTAAAACACATATATATATATTTTTTAAATGGTTAATCTAACTGGGGAAATAGATAAAGGGCCTCATTGCCAAATTCCTTAAGTATCCCTTTAGGGCATGCAAAAAAAAGTTTAAAATGCTTCTAGTCATTACAAAATGTGTAGATTGATATGTACTTGAATATTACTCTTTTTAACACAAAAGTACATTGGATTAATAGAATATATAATCAGTTTTCTTCCTCACATATGTTACGGCGAATGATGGGATGATGACGCACTTCTCGAGAGGGAGAGAATCTGGGACCGTATTCATAAAGTTTCTCAGAGTAGGAGTGTTGATGACCAGTTTGACCTTTTAGAATATAATGAATAAGATTACATGGAATGGGGATACCTCCCTCTCCTTCCAGAGTGGGGAACCCCGGGACACGAAGCACAAACCTATTACCGTAATTTTCACAACAGTGAGCAAATAATAGGCCCCAGAGTCTGCAACACCACTAAACAAGGGGCACCACCAAGCAAGCAGCACCATGAAGACCAAGGAGCTCGCCAAACAGGTCAGGGACAAAGTTGTGGAGAAGTCCACATCAGGGTTGGGTTATAAAAAATATCTGAAACTTTGAACATCCCACGGAGCACCATTAAACCCATTATTTATAATTTTTAAAGAATATGGCACCACAACAAACCTGTCAAGAGAGGGCCGCCCACCAAAACTCACAGACCGGGGGGGGGGGGGGGGGTGAATAGTTATGCACGCTCAAGTTTTCAGTTTTTTAGTTTTATTTCTTGTTTGTTTCACAATAAAAAATATTTTGCAACTTCAAAGTGGTAGGCATGTTATGTAAATCAAATGATAAAAATCCCCCATGAATCTATTTTGATTCCAGGGTTGTAAGGCAACAAAATAGGAAAAATGTCAAGGGGGTGAATACTTTCGCAAGCGACTGTATGCACCATTCAGTTACTAGTTCCAGCTCTTTGGTGGACAATTATATAAAAATTAATTCATTAACTGAATCTCAAGGAGGAATATACAGGAAATGTAGCTATGCCAACTGCACATGTAGCCGATAAACTCTGAAAAATCAAGTGACTAAATGGACGTAGTCGCTTTGGCTCTATTGTTTGTGTGCAGCACAATGGAGCTGTAGGCTACTCCAGTAGGCTGTAGGCTACTCCATAGGCCTGCATCTGTTTGCATTTATTTAATTGGAGAATTATTATATGGAGAGTTGAACAAATATCTCTCTTTAATATACTATAATGATGCCTAATAATCAAATTCATTTGATTCTAAATAAACACAGTGATGGCAAGTGCTTTTTATGTTGTTTTTGTCTTGTTATTGACCCTGAGAGGGATAACCTATTCCTTTCCATTGGGTTAAAACAACAAACAAGAAGTAGACCTATCACGCTGGCCAGGACAAATGATTAATGTATACTTTAGAAGTGTCTCATCTATCTCAGAAGGTAGAACCAGCCCTAGACAGGACTGCATAATAATAATCACTATATTTACTTCATAAACATGAATTATACTAATTGACTGTACATAGCATGGACAAATACACTGTGTACAAAACAACATCTCATGAAAGGCGGGGACTGTGAACAGGGCGGGATTAAGAAATCATAGACCCTGGGCCATTGGTTTTGTCCCGCATGCTGCCCAAACGGCGTCCTTCCCGACAGTAGGCATACCAGTAACTGCCAAAATAAAGGAACCACTTGAGTAAACGAGGGATACAAAGTACACTGAGTATACAAAACATGAAGAACACCTGCTCTTTCCATGACAGACTGACAAGGTGAATCCAATTGAAAGCTATGATCCCTTATTTATGTCACTTGTTAAATCCATTTCAATCAGTGTAGAAGAAGGGGGAGACAGGTTAAAGAAGGATTTTTAAGCCTTGAGACATGGACTGTGTATGTGTCATTCAGAGGGTGAAATGTCAAGCAAAAATAATTAAGTGCCATTGAACAGGGTATGGTAGTAGGTGCCAGGCACACCGGTTTGAGTGTGTCAATAACTGCAATGTTGCTGGGCCAAGTCTGTCCAAGACTATATATATATTTTCTCTTTGTATTGCATAGAGACATAGTCACTGACCAATAACCTACATTTAAGGGAGTGGCCACTACGGAAGCACCAATAAGGTTGTCTTTCACCTGTGCAACATTACAGGACAGATTCATGTGGGAAACATCAACAGCCAGGTCTCCCGTGACACAAGTCAGTATTAGACATTTCTGAGGACATTGGGGAGATGATGTGAAAATCGGACACTAGGGGCAACAGTGAGCACTTACCTAGTAGGTTTTAGTTTTGCTAGGGCGTTGTGGACAGGGATAGTGGATGGGCATGTGCATCTGCCACTGGGGCAAAAGATCGCATGTTTGAATCCAGCGATAGAAAGTTGTTTTTAAGATGTTTGTTTTAAACCTATCCCAAACCTTAACCCTTACCTTAACCATTCAGAGTTAATACCTAACCTTAAGATTTTGGAGTTGATGCCTAAACTTAACCCTAACCTTTAAAAATCAGAGTTAATGCCTGAACTTAACCCTAACCTTAAAAATTCAGAGTTAACGCCTAAACTTAAACACTTCGAAATTTGATGTTCGGAAAACAACTTTGAAATTTGAAGTTTGAGAAACATGGATGAATGTCTAATTTTGATGTGAAACTGTGAGATCTTGTTGAGAATCAATGGGGAAAGGAGAGGGTGGGAAAGAGGAACATAAGGGATTTATTGTTTTAATTTCTACCGTGTGTTTTGTGAATACATGCACACTAACATGCTTGAGGATTCATACAACACTATTTTCATTGTAGCTGTTTAGGTAGTTTATCAACACCTTACATAATGTATGGAGTCAATATGAGACAAAAAATGTGACTGACTGGCTTGATTCGGTCTTATGTAGCAACATTTTAAATTGTGTTTTTTACGTTGGATAGAAGTAGACTCAGAGCTAGAAAATGGTATATCATACCATAGTTAACAAACAATGGGAAGGTAATTCTGCTTTGAAAGTTGATGACCCTTTTTTGAGAAAATGGCACTTAAATATTTTGGTACACCTACTGGAGAGTTCTCCTTTGTCTACACCCATTCAGCATCATTCACACTCTCTTAGGCCTTAGCCCCACCCATCTCTTTAAGGATTCACATGTGACGCCATGTGCTAAACAGAGTGAATATGGTAGTGTACTAAACAACACACAGATCATACACTACACAGATCATACACGTAATGTTAGCTAGCAAGCCAGCCAGCTAACATTAGCTAGCTAGCTAACAGTATTCTTTAAAGTGCAATGAAATTTAATTTCTGACATAATGAGGAACATGTAATATCTGAAAATATAGCCAGCTAGAATCTCTTACCTGAATACATGGATGAACGCTTCTCCCTCGCTGTCACAGATGCCATGGATGCCCTTAGTTTGAAGATGTAATCTGGAGACAGGTGTTTTATACAACAGCCTTATGTGAAAAGTGGAGAGCCTTAACAACACTTTTGCAGTTTTTCGTAATATCTTAAAAAAAAGCCATGTTAGAAAGGATTACCTACACATACTGAGCAGCTCATGTTACACATTTGAAGTCGGAAGTTTACATACACATTAGCCAAATACATTTAAACACAGTTTTTCACAATTCCTGACATTTAATCCTAGTAAAAATTCCCTGTCTTAGGTCAGTTAGGATCACCAATTTATTTTAAGAATGTGAAAGGTCAGAATAATAGTAGAGAGATTGATTTATTTCAGATTTTATTTCTTTCATCACATTCCCAGTGAGTCAGAAGTTTACTTACGTATTTGGTAGCATTCCCTTTAAATGGTTTAAGTTGGGTCAAACATTTCGTGTAGCCTTCCACAAGCTTCTCACAATAAGTTGGGTGAATTTTGGTCCATTTCTCCTGACAGAGCTGGTGTAGCTGAGTCAGGTTTGTAGGCCTCCTCCTCGCACACGCTTTTTCAGTTCTGCCCACAAATTTTCTAGAAGATTGAGGTCAGGGCTTTGTGATGGCCACTCCAATACCTTCCCTTTGTTGTCCTTTGCAACTATATTTGGGGTCATTGTCCATTTGGAAGACCCATTTGCAACCAAGCTTTAACTTCCTGACTGATGTCTTGAGATGTTGCTTCAATATATCCACATCATTTTCCTACCTCATGATGCCATCTATTTTGTGAAGTGCACCAGTCCCATGATGCTGCCACCCTCGTGCTTCACGGTTGGGATGGTGTTCTCCCCCTTTTTCCTCCAAACATTATGATGGTCGTTATGGCCAAACAGTTCTATTTTTGTTTCATCAGACCAGAGGACATTTCTCCAAAAAATACAATCTTTGTCCCCGTGTGCAGTTGCAAACCGTAGTCGGGCTTTTTAATGACGGTTTTCGAGCATTGGCTTCTTCCTTGCTGAGCGGCCTTTCAGGTTATGTCGATAAAGGACTGTGGATATAGATAATTTTGTACCTGTTTCCGCCAGCATCTTCACAGGGTCCTTTGCTGTTGTTCTGGGATTGATTTGCACTTTTCGCACCAAAGTACATTCATCTCTAGGAGACAGAAGGCATTTCCTTCCTGAGCGGTATGACGGCTGCGTGGTCCCATGGTGTTTATACTTGCGCACTATTGTTTGTACAGATGAATGTGGTACATTCAGGCATTTGGAAATTGCCTATCAGAAGCTTCTAAAGACATGACATAATTTTCTGGAATTTCCCAAGCTGTTTAGAGGCACAGTCAACTTAGTGTATGGAAACTTCTGACCCACTGGAAGGCCACTCTAAAATGTGCAGTTTTGTCACACAACACAATGCAACAGATGTCCCAAGTTTTGAGGGAGTGTGCAATTGGCATCCGGACTGCAGGAATGTCCAACAGAGCTGCTGCTAGGGAATATAATGTTTATGTCGCTACCATAAGCCACCTCCATTGTTGTTTTAGAGAATTTGATAGTACATCCAACTGGCCTCACAACCGCAGGCCACGTGTAACCAGGACCTCCACATCCGGCTTCTTCACCTGCGGGATCGTCTGAGAGGTGGGGGGGCTATTCCCTCCCAGGCCCACCCATGACTGCACCAGTGCCGAGTCATGTCAAATCCATAGATTAGGACCCTGATTTCCTTCTATGAAGTGTAACTCAGTAAAACCTTTGAAATTGTTGCATGTTGCATTTATATTTTTTGTTATGTACAATGGGGCAAAAAAGTATTTAGTCAGCCACCAATTGTGCAAGTTCTCTCACTTAAAAAGATGAGAGAGGCCTGTAATTTTCATCATAGTACACTTCAACTATGACAGACAAAATGATAAAAGAATCCAGAAAATCACATTATAGGATTTTTAATGAATGAATTTGCAAATTATGGTGGAAAATAAGAGCGGCTTGTTCTAATCCAATCCCGTTGCAGCAGGCTCAACCGATACCCCGCCCGTTTCTTTACAGGCAGAAGAACTAGCCAATAGTTGTTTAGAGCACACAGCGCTTCACACTGTTTGAGTGAAAGAGAGATGTGTGCTGGCAGCTGAATTTAGCTTTTTTGCGATCACGGATAATACAAAAAATACTTGTCATAATCGTATTCCAAAAATGCTGCATATCCGTTGCAATACTTGTTTTGTTCAAGTACTCGGCACACCCCTAAGAAGCAGCGCTTGTCGTGAATGCAGTCTCCTGCTGTAGTGCTGAATTTCCATGATGCGGATTGAATAGATTGAAAAATAAATCTATGATGATGGTGGCATGTTTTTAAAGACAAACTAACACTTTGTTTTGCTAGCCTTTTCCAATAGATATTTGTGGTTGTAATAATAGTTTTTTAGGCAATATGTTATTTTGATTCATGCATTTGCAGTTTTTAGGGATTTCTGTGTCTTGTATCAACTGTTTTGAAAATCGACAACATTGTTTCAAGAATTGCATTCAAGCAATTAAGAGATGTTTCACACTCTCTCTCTCCTACCCAATGGTTCTCTCTCTCTCTCTCTCTCTCTCTCTCTCTCTCTCTCTCAGGCAATCCAGGACATCACGCGGAACCAGGATGTCACCCCAGAGGAGATTGTGTCGCTCATATTCGAGAAGATCGACATCAACGGAGAGGGTAAGAGTCACCACCTGTCTGTCCTCCTGGAGGTTATTGTGAGTTGACCCCTGACTTGTCCCCTCCTCCCCCCTCAGGTGAGCTGACCCTAGAGGAGTTCATTGAGGGGGCGAAGGGTCACGACGACATCATGGAGATGCTGAAGAAGATGATGGACCTCACGCCCGTACTCATCATCATCGTCCAAGGAATAGTAGTCTGAGAGAGGCCTGGCCAACCACTGCCGTAGCCACTATGTACACCTGCGCCCGGGGAGAGAGATGACAGAAAGACTTAAGTCCATTACAAACATTTACCCCACAAACTAATAATTGTGACATTTTCCCGCACAATGAACCTGAGGGAATGCGTTACCTTATGAAACAAGACTGTTGTTCCCAATGAGGCTTCTATGTCACACTGCCAGGTCTGGGGGTGGAGACAATATAGTCCGTACATAGTGGATCCTAGGAAGAGAAGCAGCTAACAGGGTTCCGAATAACTAATTAATAAATAGTCCCAGACTGCTGAAGACTGAGGCATCCAGTCCTATACTGCAGCCCACTAACCACCCACAGATGACGGGATGGATGAAGGGAGGAAGACATTGAGAGACCCTTTTTCAACACCATCACAACAAACAAACTGAATGAAAGAGAACATTTAAAGGGACAGCTATGGAGAGCGGTACAGATACCATCTTCACATTCTACCTGTTTGTGTTTGCTCTCTGACCACTCAGCAAGATGAAGACTTGGATTCTGAGAGAGAGAGAGAATTCTCTATCATAAATCATCACTATAGGGCCAGGAGTTTTCCTGACCATTTGACCGCGACAAGGAGATGCTTTGGGCTTTAATTATAGGCTATGTTCAGGAGTCAGGTCACATGGTCAGGTAAAGGTCTTGTGTCGAATCATCTCCTCTGTAGGTATGACCGTAAATAGGCACAGATAGAGACCCTAGGGGTTCTGAAGTGCCTGCCCTTTTCCCCTCCTTTCGATTGGTGGAATTACTTTGTTCTTTTTTCCCCAGCCCTATCCCCCTCTTGAGACACCAGGAGAGCGGAGAGCGTCATGTTGCCATTTTTAAAGTCACGCACCCTCCCCCCGTCCTTGACCTTTCCTTAATAAGTCTATATAACACAGAATCGTATGAATTCTTCGGGGAATGAATACTACAGGTCAGAAACTTTCCACAGGGATGTTGTTCATGCTGACGCGATGGCATCATGCAGTTGCTGTAGCTTGGACAGTGGTACACCACCACCTGCCTGTACCGTTGACATCAGGCAGGATGGGTCCATGGACTCATGCTGCTTACGCCAAGTCTTGGACTCCGGATTGGTCGGACCAGGCAGTGTTTTTCAACTCCTCGATTGTCCGGTGTTGGTGATTGCGTGCCCACTGGAGCCACTTCTTCTTGCTGGTAGGAATGGAACCCGGTGTGGTCGTCTGCTGCAATAGCCCATTTGTGAGGACCGACGAGTTGTGCATTAGCCTACAATGTGTGATGTGTTTTTGCTGAAAATGAAGGCCTATGCAAAACAATTAATAATGGTGAATTTGGCAAAAGGAGAAGTAGAACACTTTGAATTTAAAACCTGCTCCATCAAAGGTCTGTGCACGACCCTGATCACAAATCATGAATCTCTATTATCAATCTAGTCCCGTCTTTCAGGTCTTCGGTCTGTTATGTTTGCTCGGTGCACACAAGTCTCTATCATATCTATCTCTATCACTATCTACTAATCATAGTAGTCATCATTGGGATAGCTAGCAACATGACGGAAGTAAAAAATCAGAAGTAGGCTTTCAAGATCATATCATGATTTTCCAAACATTTTGGAGGCAAAGTAGACTACTACAGTGTATGATTTACATATGATGTGAAAGGTGTGACTACAGTGTGACTCTGTAGTTCATTACTTCCTGTATGTTTCTCAGTTATCTGTAATACCGTTTCCAGAGCCACTGTGGAAGGAACCAATAATTCCTTTCACAACAATTTCACAACAATTTCATTATGGGAATTCTAATGAATGCTGTAAGTATTGTTTAATTTGTCTTACATATATTTTTATATTCTGAGAATGAGTGGGTATGTGCTGTATACTGACAAGAAGGCTAGAATGAAAGGCTTATGTTTTTATATATTATTATATGAAATCATATATTCATATATTATTATATGAAATCAGATTTTGATTTGTCAACTGACATCTGCAAAAGTACAACGGGTGAACAAAATGAATATTCCTTTGAGCATGGTGATGTTATTAATTACACTTTGGATGGCGTATCAATACACCCAGTCACTACAGAGATACAGGCGTCCTTTCTAACTCAGTTGACGGAGAGGAAGGAAACCACTCAGGGATTTCACCATGCCAATGGTGACTTTAAAACAGCTTGAGTTGAATGGCTTTGACAGGAGAAAATGGAGGATGGATCAACAACATTGTAATTACTCAACAACACTGACCTAAATGACAGAGTGAAAAGAAGGAAGCTTGTACAGAATACAAATATTGTTTGCAATAAGGCAGTAAAGTAAAACTGCAAAAAATGTGGCAAATAAATAAACTTTTTGTCTTGAATACAAAGCGTTATGTTTGGGGCAAATCCAACACAACACCACTGAGTACCACTCTTTATATTTTCAAGCATGGTGGTGGCTGCATCATGTTATGGGTATGCAAAGACTAGAATGTATAGAACTAAGCACAGACAAAATCCTAGAGGAAAACCTGGTTCAGTCTACTTTTCAACAGACACTGGGAGACAAATTCACCTTTCAGCAGGACAATAACCTAAAACACAAGCCAAATATAAACTGGAGTTGATTACCAAGACGATGTTGACTGTTCCTTAGTGGCCTAGTTCCAATTTTGATTTAAATTGCCTTGAAGATCTATGGCAAGACTTTAAAATGACTGTTTAGCAATGATCAACAACCAACTTCAGAGCTTGAAGAATTTTTTAAAGAAACGTACCGAGAAAGACTCACAGCTGTAATCGCTGCCAAAGGTGCAAAGTTTTGACTCAGCGGTGTGAATACTGAAGTAAATTAGGTATTTCTGAATTTCATTCTATACATGTTTTCACTTTGTCGTTATGGGCTATTGTGTGTAGATAGGTGAGAAAAAAATCAATTGAATCAATTTTGAATTTACGCTGGAACACAACAAAATCTGGAATAACTCAAGGGGTATGAATACTTTCTGAAGGCATTGTACGTTGACTTCTATTACATATGTGCAGTCATGGCTACTTTGGTTGTCAGACTTGTGTATGAAATAGGAATCTCTAAATATGTCATGTGCGACTGCACAATCCACCGACTGAGCAAAGGAACATGCCCTTAACTGTGGTTGTCACAGAGCCACAAAGTCATAATTATGTCTAATTATGCCTGCCCATTTCTACATATTTTCTTTTAATCTTAACCACACTGCTAACCCCTTTTTATTTTTTATTTTTATCTCATCGCTGCAACTCCCCAACATGCTTGGGAATTGAAGGTCAAGCCATGAGTCCCCCTAAACATGACCTGCCAAACCATGCTTCTTAACACCTGCCCACTTAACCCGGAAGCCAGCCACAACAACATGTCAGGAAACATTATTCAACTGACAACAGAGGTCAGCCTGCAGGCGCCTGGCCCGCCACAAGGAGTCGCTAGAACGAAATGAGCCAAGTAAAGCTCCCCGGCCAAACCCTCATAACCCTGGGCCAATTGTGCGCCGCCCTATGGGACTCCCTATCACGGCCAGTTGTGATTCAGCCCAGGATTGAACCCGGGTCTGTAGTGACGCCTCTAGCACTGAGATGCAGTGCCTTAGACTGTTGCATCACTCGGGAGGCCCCACACTGCTAACCTTATATTAAATTAAGACCAAAAGCTATTTTTTTTGCCAATTTTTACTTTGTGACCATGAAAGCTAGTGGAAATCTTTAACTGTCAAAGAGCGACTGAACTTCCTGATTTGGCCTTGTTTTGAAGCTTGGTTAAGAAATGCTAAAAAATAGTTACCTTGGGGGTGTGGTTTGATTTGGGTGTTTCTTGGGGGTGTCTTTGCCATTCAATCACAACAAACAAGGGAAGTAGTGAGTACAGTGAGGTAAGCTAAGCGTTTGTAGCTTTTCTATGGAGAGAACAAAGTCTTGAACTTGAGGACCCCTGACTCGCTATCTCGAGATGGCCAGGAAATGCAGTTCTATGTGTAGGTTAAAGCCTAGTCTCGTACAAACCATCCTGATGTAAGCTCGTGAGATCAAGATGGTTCGTACCAGGCTAGGTTGAGGAGGGATTTGCTGCTTAGGTAGATGTGGTTGTCGTTGGCGTAGTATTGGAAGTCGAGGTTGAAGTGGTAGAGGATCTGACCAAGGGGGAGGATTTAGATGATGAAGAGTAAGGGGTCCGGCACACAAAATGTGTCTTGAAGATTAATATCTTATATTCTGAGAACATAGCAACCATGTTCTGTGTATGTTTGGTATGATGTTGACGGAATATTATCCTAACCCTCAAAATTAGACACAGGAATATTCCTGCAAGGTTCCAATGAAACACGTCTTGAACATTCATACGGAATATTCTGAGAAAATGGTAACCACGTTATGGGTAAGTTCTTTTTAACATTTAGGGTATGGTTTTATGGAAACAGTGCTTTCATATCACTGGAACATTCCTATGAAAACTTTAGGTAATGACCTAATGAAACTCTTAAGGGAACGTCTCTAAAATCGTGAGAATGCTGTTAGCTGGGGGTCTACTGTATATATTTTTAATGCAGACATCTCGGTTTTCATTTATCCATCGCTTGTTCAATTGCAAAGACATTGGCAACTTTGTATTAGTAGTCAACTTTGTTCCAAAGATAGCGGCGTCCACAAAGAAAACAATAAACAACTTGATTCTATGTTTAACGGAGATCTTCTGTGTATAAAGTGACACAGAAGGGCAAAGAAGCGTCTAACAACACACTTACAGTGCCTTCAGAAAGTATTCATACCCTTGACTTTTTCTACTTTGTTTTACAAAGTGGGATTAAAATTTAATTATATTTTTTTTTGTCAAAGATTTACACAAAATACTCTAATGTCAAAGTGGAAGATTAAAAATGAATTATTATTGAAAATAAAACACCAATTTGAACTCAGCAAAAAAAGAAAAGTCCCTTTTTCAGGACCCTGTCTTTGAAAGATAATTCGTAAAAATCCAAATAACTTCACAGATCTTCATTGTAAAGGGATTAAACACTGTTTCCCATGCTTGTTCAATGAACCATAAACAATTAATGAACATGCACCTGTGGAACGGTCGTTAAGACACTAACAGCTTACAGACAGGTAGACAATTAAGGTCACAGTTATGAAAACTAAGGACACTAAAGAGGCCTTTCTATTGACTCTGACAACACCAAACAAAAAAGGCCCAGGGTCCCTGCTCATCTGCGTGAATGTGCCTTAGGCATGCTGCAAGGAGTCATGAGGACTGCAGATTTGGCCAGGGCAATAAATTGCATTGACTTTACTGTGAGTCGCCTAAGACAGCGTTACAGGGAGACAGGACGGACAGCTGATTGTCCTCACAGTGGCAGACCACGTGTAACAACACCTGCACAGGATCGGTACATCCGAACATCACACCTGCGGGACAGGTGCAGGATGGCAACAAAAACTGCCCGAGTTACACCAGGAATGCACAATCTCTCCATCAGTGCTCAGACACTCCGCAACAGGCTTGTAGGCCTGTTGTAAGGCAGGTCCTCACCAGACATCACTGGCAACAACGTCGCCTATGGGCACAAACCCACCATTGCTGGACCAGACAGGACTGTCAAAAAGTGCTCTTGACTGACAAGTGTTTTGTCTCACCAGGGGTGATGGTCAGATTCGCGTTTATCGTCAAAGGAATGAGCGTTACACCGAGGCCTGTACTCTGGAGCGGGATCGATTTGGAGGTGGAGGGTCCGTCATGGTCTGGGGCGGTGTGTCACAGCATCATCGGACTGAGCTTGTTGTCATTGCAGGCAATCTCAATGCTGTGCGTTACAGGGAAGACATCCTCCTCCCTCACCCTTCCTGCAGGCTCATCCTGACATGACCCTCCAGCATGGCAATGCCACCAGCCATACTGCTCGTTCTGTGCATGATTTCCCGCAAGACAGGAATGTCAGTGTTCTGCCATGGCCAGCGAAGAGCCCGGATCTGTATCCCATTGAGCACGTCTGGGCCATTCCCCACAGAAATGTCCGGGAACTTGCAGGTGCCTTGATGGAAGATTGGGGTAACATCTCACAGCAAGAACTGGCGATTCTGGTGCAGTCCTTGAGGAGGAGATGCACTGCAGTACTTAATGCAGCTGGTGGCTTTTGATTTGATTTAGGCCCCCCTTTGTTCAGGGACACATTATTCAATTTCTGTTAGTCACATGTCTGTGGAACTTGTTCAGTTTATGTCTCAGTTGTTCAATCTTGTTATGTTCATACAAATATTTGCACATGTTAAGTTTGCTGAAAATAAACGCAGTTGACAGTGACAGGATGTTTCTTTTTTTGCTGAGTTCACTACCATACCCCTTTCAAAGGCACTTAAATATTTTGTCTTGACCATTCACCCTCTGATTGGATAAGTATTCAACCCCCTGAGGAAATACATGCTAGAACCACCTTTGGCAGCAATTAAAGCTGTGTGCCACTCTAGGTAAGTCTCTTAGAGCTTTGCACACCTGGATTGTACAATATTGTCACATTTTTCTTACAAATATTCTTCAAGCTCTGTCAAGTTGGTTGTTGATCATTGCTAGACAGCCATTGTCAAGTCTTGCCATAGATTTTCAAGCTGATTTAAGTCAAAACTGTAACTAGGCAACTCAGGAACATTCAATATCGTCTTGGTAAGCAACTCCAGTGTATATGTGGCCTTGTGTTTAAGGTAATTGCCTGCTGAAAGGTGAATTTGTCTCCCAAAGTCCGTTGGAAAACAGACTGAACCAAGTTTTCCTCTAGGATTTTGCCTGTGCTTATGAAAATGTGAAGAGTGGTACTCAGTGATGTGTTTTATTGGATTTGCCCCAAACATAACAACTTGTATTGAGGACATAAAGTTAATTTCTTTGCCACATTTTTTGCAGTTTTACTTTAGTCCCGTATTGCAAACAGGATGCATGTTTTGGAATATGTTCATTCTGTACAGGCTTCCTTCTTTTCACTCTGTCCTTTACAGTATGTTAGTATTGTGGAGTAACTACAGTGTTGTTGACCCATCCTCAGTTATCACCTATCACAGCCATTAAATTCTGTAACTATTTTAAAATCACCATTGTCTTCTTAGTGAAATCCCTGAGCAGTTTCCCTCCTCTCCGACAACTGAGTTAGGAAGGACGCCTGTATCTTTCTAATGACTGGGTGTATTGATGCACCATCAAAAGTGTAATTAATAACTGCACCATACTCAAAGAGATATTCAATGTCAGTTTTCTTTACCCATGTACCAATAGGTGCCCTTCTTTGCTAACCATTGTAAAACTTGCCTGGTTTTTGTGGTCGAATCTGTGCTTGAAATTCACTGCTTGACTCAGGGACCTTACATATAATTGTATGTGTGGGGTACAGAGGTGGGGTAGTCCATGCAACTTATTGTGTGACTTGTTAAGCACATTTTTACTCCAGAACTTATTTAGGCTTGTCATAACAAAAGGGTTGAATACTTATTGACTCAAGACATTTTTTATTAATTTGTAAACATTTCTAAAAACACAATTCCACTTTGATATTATAGGGTATTGTGTGTAGATCAGTGACACAAAATCTCTATTGAATCCATTTTAAATTCAGGCTGTTACAAAATGGGAAAAGTCAAAGGGTGAGAATACTTTCTGAAACCACTAAAGCTGTTCTACAAGTGGTCTCAGGCAGTCGGTAAATAATGAGCGTTTTCAAGTGGAACTTTAGTAACAATGGTTTAGGGAAAACGTTCTAAGATTTATGCTCCTCTGAAGGTTTATACCCTTTTTGGGTATAGCTAGTGGCTTCCCCCTCGCTCTCTCCTACACCCAGGTTCTGTTATCTCAGGTCGTAAATTCCTGGAGGAGACTCTCCCCCGGCCGAAAGAGACACACAGAGAGAACAAAGGATTTCACATGGCGAACTCCTAAATCCCCAAAATGAGGATTTGATACAAAATGTCCACTTGTGGGAATGGTCCGTGGACACCTATGACAGATATGACGAGTGTGTTTCATTTGGTGACCTCAGAGAGGACAGGAAACACACGACTATATCTCTGAATAAAGTTCAGAATATTTGGCCAAGGAAACATTTCTGGTTGGTCTCAGGGAAGGTAAAACAGTTAGGAAGGGAGACTTTTAAAACAGGATTGAGTGAAGTAGCAGCATGTTAAAGAGCAACTAATGAGCATGGAGAGCCTCACAAGTTTGACAATGAGCGTTTACAGTTGAAGTCGGAAGTTTACATACACTTAGGTTGGAGTCATTAAAAATAGTTTTTCAACCACTCCACACATTTCTTGTGAACAAACTATAGTTTTGGCAAGTCGGTTAGGCCATCTACTTTGTGCATGACAAGTAATTTTTCCAACAATTGTTTACAGACAGATTATTTCACTAATAATTCACTGTATCACAATTCCAGTGGGTCAGAAGTTTATATACACTAAGTTGACTGTGAGTTTAAAAAGCTTGTAAAATTCCAGAAAATGATGTCATGTCTTTAGAAGCTTCCGATAGACTAATTGACATAATTTGAGTCAATTGGAGGTGTACCTGTGAATGTATGTCAAGGCCTACCTTCAAACTCAGTGCCTCTTTGCTTGATGTCATGGGAAAATCAAAAGAAATCAGCCAAGACCTCCAAATGTTTTTGAGACCTCTACAAGTCTGGTTCATCCTTGGAAGCAATTTCCAAATGCCTGAAGGTACCATGTTCATATGTACAAACAATAGTACACAAGTATAAACACCATGGGACAACAGCAAAGGACCTTGTGAAGATGCTGGCGGAAACATGTACAAAATGATCTATATCCACAGTAAAACGATATCTCATATCGACATAACCTGAAAGGCCACTCAGCAAGGAAGAAGCCACTGCTCCAAAACCACCATAACAAAAGTCAGACTACGGTTTGCAACTGCACATGGGGACAAAGATTGTGCTTTTTGGAGAAATGTCCTCTGGTCTGATGAAACAAAAAATAGAACTGTTTGGCCATAATGACCATCATTATGTTTGGAGGAAAAAGGGGGACGCTTGCAAGCTGAAGAACACCATCCCAACCGTGAAGCACGAGGGTGGCAGCATAATGTTGTGGGGATGCTTCGCTGCAGGAGGAACTGGTGCACTTCACAAAATACATTTCATGAGGCAGGAAAATTATGTGGATATATTGAAGCAACATCTCCAGACATCAGTCAGGAAGTTAAAGCTTGGTCGCAAATGGGTCTTCCAAATGGACAATGACCCCAAACATACTTCCAAAGTTGTGGCAAAATGGCTCAAGGACAACAAAGTCAAGGTATTGGAGTGACCATCACAAAGCCCCGACCTCAATCCTATAGAACATTTGTGGACAGAACTGAAAAAGAGTGTGTGAGCAAGGAGGCCTACAAACCTGACTCAATTAAACCAGCTCTGTCAGGAGGATTGGGCCAAAATTCACCCAACTTATTGTGGGAAGCTTGTGGAAGGGTACCTGAAGTGTTTGACCCAAGTTAAACAATTTAAAGGCAATGCTACCAAATACTAATTGAGGTTATATAAACTTCTGACCCACTGGGAATGGGATGAAATAAATAAAAGTTAAAATACATAATTCTCTCTCCTATTATTCTGACATTTCACATTCTTAAAATAAAGTGGTAATCCTAACTGACCTAAGACAGGGAATTTTTACTACGATTAGATGTCAGGAATTGTGAAAAACTGAGTTTAAAATATTTGGCTGAGGTGTATGTAAACGTCTGACTTCAACTGTATGTACATTTCTCAATTATGGGGTGTGCATCTAATTCTCGTATAAAATGAATGAGTAAAGATGAAACTATGTGTGAAATGCTGTAATATGACGTTAAACCTTTAATGTGAAAGAATTGTAATTCCCTTTAAAGTTGAACTAAGTAATTGGCCCGCCCCCGTGAGCACAGGCATGATCTGGCGTCATGGAACCGCCCTTTTCTGCTGTTACGAATAAAACCCCTCCTGAGGAAATCCTCTTCAGACCATGTGTATAAAACCCCCCCCTGAGGAAATCCTCTTTAGACCACTTGTATCTCGATGGACACTGAGGGGGCACAGGTTGAGTTTAGACCACAAAAACCTCAGTACAAGCTTAGGTTACAATGGTTGTTGAATTCCTAACCATACCACGTGGAGCATTGGCTACATGGTTAAACTCTGAGACTATCGAGCCCGACAGAATAAGAGCAAATCTTAGATACTAATTACTAGTCTGCAGCTAGAAAATATGTCAATCTGGGATGCGAAGACCGACAACCGCCGAAACATCTATTCTATGAGATCATTTCTGAATGGTACTCTGAAGTACACATTCTAACCACGAAATACTTTCGATCTTCAGGGAGGCAGAGAGAGAGACGATGATGAACTGACTCTCCAACAGAAGGACTGACGATTCCAACAGAGATCACAATGACACACTGGGCGTAAATATATATATATATTGATTGCAATTATTCCCGAATGAATGAGCGTTCATGTGCAAAGGATTAGCATTTCAATTAATATAATTATCAACTGTGTAGTAACTCATTTTGTCTTTCCCGCCGTTCTCAGTCCTCACCCACTTCCCTTTGTCCGCCAAGCCATCATATCGGCTTAGCCCACTAGGGAATGTCCCATATAATTTCCTTGTAATTATAACTGTTGTTTGTTTATGCATTTCTGTGATTATTTAGTTAGTTAGTAAATTAATTATTAAGACAATTGGTGTATGGATGATTCATAGTAAAGGCTGGGTTCGTGTAGGTAACCAACAATTTACAACATTTGGAATGAGACTAACGTGAGGTAAAGAATAATTCATTAATTAGAAGACTAATTGATCAGATATTAAAATATCTGAAGAGTTATATTAGGAAAATTATAACTTTGTAATCTGAAGATTTCCCTTGGTGCCCCGACTTCCTAGTTAATTACATTTACATGATTAGTTTAATCACATAATAATAATTACAGAGAAATTATTTGATAAAATAACAATCTTCAATTTAATGATGCCAAAGACACGACACCTCAAGGGTGATTAATACTAATTGGCACAGGTTTCTACTTTTCCTGTTATGTGTTGTTGGCTATGTGTGTATTGCGTTGTTGTGAAGAAGAGAGACAATGTGGTGGCACATCTGTGGCTAGGTTTCCACACAATTGGCTAAATAAAATATGCCATTTTTTTCACCAGAGATGTTTCAATCAAATTGATTTGTTGCGGATAAAAGTCTGTTTGTGATGACGTAGTGCACATAAGAATACATTTGCTGTTAAATTCCCATGTCCCTAATAGAAAATACAAGTTTAATGGGTTTCTATTGCATTGAACTCTACTGATGGTTTTGTCACAAAATAATTGTGTTATACAGGTATTGGCACGTGTGCTCTAGCTAACAGCTCACAGATACAGTGTGGGTATAGTACATGATGAAATTACTATAGACAAAAAAGAGCCAGATTATTTTCATGTCAAACGGCAGCCAATCATCATGTCACCAGAATAAGACCCTTGATATTTATTGGAAAGGAGAATCAAGCTCATCACCTTGCACTTTCACCACCTTGTAAAGTTCATCATAACTTATTTTATCTGTAGCCTAATAAACTGCATTCTTTCCCGAGTCGTAGCACACGTCATCGCGTGACTGCAAGTTTACTTTGATATTTGCGCATAAAATCATTTCCACCAGCATTTCTCGCATAACTAATTTTGCAGACACAAAAAATATTTTTTAAATGTGCTGTTTCCAGCAGCCCTGTCATGAGATTTTTTATCCAACATGTACCTTACTCGCATAAAAACATTCGATGGAAACCTGTCTTGTGACACAAAATACAGCATTTTATTCAGCGAATTCTCCATTAGCACATAAGTAAATTTGATTTACATGAGTTAACTGTAAATTACATACTTATTATTTCATTGTCAAGACAATGGCAACACAAAACCTACATTTGTTGATTGTTTATGTCTGACCCATATATCACAGTCATAGGGTTAGCTATGTGCTCAATCATATATAGTATATAGGCTATAATCTATACATTACCAGGGGTGACAACAACAGACATCAGGAAACCTCCACAACTGTTGTCCCTCATCATACAATCACACATAAATCCAAATAGGCATTTGTCAATCATATAACATACTAACATATACATCATATATTCATATACTATATGTATATGTTAAAAATACTGTACTCAAGTACTTGATTCAGTGCTTGGTTATGGGGATAATTTAAGACACTATTGATAAGGGTTTACCACTTGGGTAAAATCAGGTTTAGTAAGGAGAGGTCAGGTGCATAATGGATAGAAAATAAGTACTCGTGCTTTCAATGCTATTTGTATTTTTGTATATCTTTAAAAAATAATTTTGACAACAACATCAACAGTGCAGTGCAAATACAATACAAATGGCCGCTCCCATTAGTGGGTGCTCTGGAGAGTGGGTGCACTTGACCCCAGCCCAAAGGGATTTTCCAAGGGTGGGAAGGGACCAAGACCCGCCTGACATCCGGGCGAGCATGGAAGCAAGCGCACCCAGAACCACCAGGTATTTTAGTGCAATTACATGAGAGAATGAAAACAATTTTCAAGACGTGTGCTCTTTTAATATATATATATATATATATATATATATATATATATATATATATATATATATATATATGCACACACACACACACACTGTACATACACTACTGTTCAACATTTTGGGTTCAGTTATAAATGTCCTTGTTTTTGAAAGAAAAGTACATTTTTTGTGGTTTAAAATAGCATCAAATTGATCAGAAATACAGTGTAGACGTTGTTAATGTTGTAAATGACTGGAATGTAGCTGGAAATGCAGATTTTTAATGGAATATCTACATAGGGCATACAGAGGCACATTATCAGCAACCATCACTCATGTATTCCAATGGCAAGTTGTGGCTCAAAATGGCTCAAAATGGCCAGAAACAAAGAACTTTCTTCTGAAACTCGTCAGTCTATTCTTGTTCTGAGAAATTAAGGCTATTCCATGCGAGAAAATAACAAGAAACTGAAGATCTCGTACAACGTTGTGTACTACTCCCTGCCTACTAGGCAGTTGCAAAGAAAAAGCCATATCTCAGACTCGTCAATAAAAAGGAAAGATTAAGATGGGCAAAAGAACACAGACACTGGACAGAGGAACTCTGCCTAGAAGGCCAGCATCCCGGAGTCGCATCTTCACGGTTGACGTTGAGACTGATGTTTTGCGGGTACTATTTAATGAAGCTGCCAGTTGAGGACTTGTGAGGCGTCTGTTTCTCAAACTAGACTCTCTAATGTACTTGTTCTCTTGCTCAGTTGTGCACCGGGGCCTCCCAATCCTCTTTCTATTCTGGTTAGAGCCAGTTTGCGCTGTTCTGTGAAAGGAGTAGTACGAGATCTTCAGTTTCTTGGCAATTTCTCGCATGGAATAGCCTTAAATTCTCAGAACAAGAATAGACTTGTTATAGACAGTTATTTGTTTCTGTCCATTTTGAGCCTGTAATCGAACCCACAAATGCTGATGCCCCAGATACTCAACTAGTCTAAAGAAGTCCAGTTTTATTGCTTTTTTTAAATCAGAATGACAGTTTTCAGCTGTGCTAACATAATTGCAAAAGGGTTTTCTAATGATCAATTAGCCCTTTAAAATTATAAACTTGGATTAGCTAACACAACGTGGCATTGGAACATAGGAGTGATGCTTGCTGATAATGGGCCTCAGTACGCCTATGTAGATATTCCACTAAAAATCATCTGTTTCCAGCTACAATAGTCATTTACAACATTAACAATGTATACACTGCATCAATCTGATATTATTTTAATGAACAATTTTTTTGCTTTTCTTTCAAAAACAATGACATTTTTAAGTGACCACAAACTTTTGAACTGTAGTGTATACAGTATGTGCAACATGATTACATGACACATTTACAGTGGGGCAAAAAAGTATTTAGTCAGCCACCAATTGTGCAAGTTCTCCCACTTAAAAAGATGAGAGAGGCCTGTAATTTTCATCATAGGTACACTTCAATTATGACAGACAAAATGAGAAAATAAAATCCAGAAAATCACATTGTAGGATTCTTTATGAATTTATTTGTAAATTATGGTGAAAAATAAGTATTTGGTCACCTACAAACAAGCAAGTATTTGGTCATCTACAAACAATTTCTGGCTCTCACAGACATGTAACTTCTTCTTTAAGAGCCTCCTCTGTCCTCCACTCGTTACCTGTATTAATGGCACCTGTTTGAACTTGTTATCAGTATAAAAGACACCTGTCCACAACCTCAAACAGTCACACTCCAAACTCCACTATGGCCAAGACCAAAGAGCTGTCAAAGGACACCAGAAACAAAATTGTAGACCTGCACCAGGCTGGGAAGACTGAATCTGCAATAGGTAAGCAGCTTGGTTTGAAGAAATCAACTGTGGGAGCAATTATTAGGAAATGGAAGACATACAAGACCACTGATAATCTCCCTCGATCTGGGGCTCCACGCAAGATCTCACCCCGTGGGGTCAAAATGATCACAAGAACGGTGAGCAAAAATCCCAGAACCACACGGGGGGACCTAGTGAATGACCTGCAGAGAGCTGGGACCAAAGTAACAAAGCCTACCATCAGTAACACACTACGCCGCCAGGGACTCAAATCCTGCAGTGCCAGACGTGTCCCCCTGCTTAAGCCAGTACATGTCCAGGCCTGTCTGAAGTTTGCTAAAGAGCATTTGGATGATCCAGAAGAAGATTGAGAGAATGTCATATGGTCAGATTTTTGGTCAGACTTTCATATGGTCAGACTTTTTGGTAAAAACTCAACTCGTCGTGTTTGGAGGACAAAGAATGCTGAGTTGCATCCAAAGAACACCATACCTACTGTGAAGCATGGGGGTGGAAACATCATGCTTTGGGGCAGTACTTCTGCAGAGGGACCAGGACGACTGATCCGTGTAAAGGAAAGAATGAATGGGGCCATGTATCGTGAGATTTTGAGTGAAAACCTCCTTCCATCAGCAAGGGCATTGAAGATGAAACGTGGCTGGGTCTTTCAGCATGACAATGATCCCGAACACACCGCCCGTGCAATGAAGGAGTGGCTACGTAAGAAGCATTTCAAGGTCCTGGAGTGGCCTAGCCAGTCTCCAGATCTCAACCCCATAGAAAATCTTTGGAGGGAGTTGAAAGTCCGTGTTGCTCAGCAACAGCCCCAAAACATCACTGCTCTAGAGGAGATCTGCATGGAGGAATGGGCCAAAATACCAGCAACAGTGTGTGAAGACTTACAGAAAATGTTTGACCTCTGTCATTGCCAACAAAGGGTACATAACAAAGTATTGAGATAAACTTCTGTTATTGACCAAATACTTATTTTCCACCATAATTTTCAAATAAATTCATTAAAAATCCTACAATGTGATTTTCTGGATTTTTTCCCCTCATTTTGTCTGTCATAGTTGAAGTGTACCTATGATGAAAATTACAGGCATCTCTCATCTTTTTAAGTGGGAGAACTTGCACAATTGGTGGCTGACTAAATATTTTTTTGCCCCACTATATATCAATATCACTTACTAGGAATTATTCACAACAGTGTGTCAGTTTTTTGCAAAAATATATCCAGCAAACATGTTCACATTGGCAAGATGTGGGCCCAATGGGGGCAAAAATATTGGCCCCATGTAAGGCTGCCAATATTAGGCCAATGCTCCTTTGCTCATCGTCTCAACGTTGGCCCCAAAGGCATTTATGCAGAGTGGGCAGCCCATATCTGGTAAAGGCAGCACTCACGTTGCCTGAAATAAGCCCATCTTTTACCAGGAAACATGCCCACATTGGCATGTGGCAACAGTGCGGAGAGGAAGTTTTCACCACTATTTCAATGTAATTTCTTGTCCTAGAGAGGAAATGCATGTTTAGATTCCACCTCCGAAGAATGACGAAAGTGACCCAAATTGGGTGTGGGAATCTCCACATAGAATTTCCACATGGAGTTTAATACAGCTAATATGTTATCTGTATTCAAAAGATTAGCCAGCTGGCTCTATGACTGGTTCTGGAGCTGGATTTGTCATACGCATTGATTTAGGGAAAACTTTACTACAGATCAAAACCACTGCCCTATCTTTGACTTCTCTATCTATTGTTATCTCCAAAGTTTTGGCATCTTCCATAAATTGCGTCATAGAAATAGTTAAAAAGAATAAGATGAAGCTACAGTAATATGGATATTGATACATTTCTACAATGTAATGGACATGGTGCAACCTTTGGTAAGTAGGCTGCTGCAGGCTTAGGCTGCGGTACAGCAATGCTAAGTGAGCCCGTTCTCATGAAATGATAGGCTGCAATGATCATGCATGGCGCAAATGACATGTAACTTTAAGGAGAAGGGCCTTGGTCAGAGAAGTGACCAAGAACCCAATGGTCACTCTGACAGAGGTCCAGAGTTCCTCTGTGGAGATGGGAGAACTTTCGAGAACCATCTCTGCAGCACTCTACCAATCAGGCCTTTATGGTAGAGTGGCCTGACGGAAACCACTCCCCAGTGAAAGGCACATGACAGCCCGATTGGAGTTTGCCAAAAGGCACCTAAAGGACTCTAAGACCATGAGAAACAAGATTCTCTGGTCTGATGAAACCAAGATTGAATTCTTTGGCCTGAATGCCAAGTGTCCCGTCTGGAGGAAACCTGGCACCATCCATACGTTGAAGCATAGTTGTGGCAGCATCATGCTGTGGGGATGTTTTTTCGCGACAGGGACTGAGAGACTAGTCAGGATCGAGGGAAAGATGAAAGGAGCAAAGTACAAAGACATCATTGATGAAAACCTGCTCCAGGGTGCTCTGGACATCAGACTTGGACGAAGGTTCACCTTCCAACAGGACAACACACAGCCAAGACAATGCAGGTGTGGCTTCGTGACAAGTCCTTGAGTGGCCCAGCCAGAGCCCAGACTTGAACCCAATTGAACATCTCTGGAGAGACCTGAAAATAGTTGTGCAGCAATGCTCCCCATCCAACCTGACAGAGCTTGAGAGGATCTGCAGAGAAGAATGGAAGAAACTGTAATCGCTGCCAAAGGTGCTTCAACAAAGTACTGAGTAAAGGGTCTGAATATTTATGCAAATGTGATCATTTTAAAAAATTTGTTACGTTTTCTAAAAAGCTTTTATGGGGTATTGTGTGTAGATTGATGAGGGAAAAAAACTGAATAGTTTCCGAATGCACTGTAGATGGGAGGGGTTGAGGGTAGCTGAAGGGTGAGACTAAAAACAAACACAAGATAACTAATGTAAAATATACTGTGTCTGTAAAATGGATATAGTATGTATAAGCTGTCAGTAGAAGCCTAAGTATTGTTGTCCATTAGTTTACTCCAATTAGGGGAGGGGTGGTAGTGTTAGGGGAAAATAATAAAGGAAAATATATTTACAAAAACAAATATATGGGGGATTTGAAATGATGCAGACAATTACATTGATAGAAGCCACTATCTATCTGCAATATTAAAGTTGATCTACCCTTAAAAAAAATATAAATAATGTGCGCTCTATTCACAGCAGTCTATTCCTAGTCGCTTAAATTTCAAGTTTGTGAGTTTCAAGTTTGGGGAAGCTTACAATTTATCCTACCATTTCTACCGAAACTGTGTGCTAGTTATGTTTTTCATATGCGGATTTTCGTGGAACAGTTTCATTTCATTTAGCTTGCTAGCCACCGGAGGACAACGACACAACAATACGTTTTTTTCCCTATGAATTACGTTTGGCTTCTGATGTGATGTGATTGGTGTGAAGCCAAATCCAAGCTGGCTTCCCCTGACACTTTTTTGGTGCAACAGGACCATTCACACTGTGCTATCTAACCTCCAAATGAGCTTCAATGCCATACAACACTCCTTCCGTGGCCTCCAACTGCTCTTAAATGCTAGTAAAACCAAATGCATGCTTTTCAACCGTTTGCTTCCTGCACCCGCACGCCTGACTAGCATCACCACCCTGGATGGTTCCGACCTAGAATATGTGGACATCTATAAGTACCTAGGTGTCTGGCTAGACTGTACATTGTCCTTCCAGACTCATATCAAACAAATCAAATCTAGAGTCGGCTTTCTATTCCGCAACAAAGCCTCCTTCACTCACGCCGCCAAACTTACCCTAGTAAAACTGACTATCCTACCGATCCTCGAATTCGGCGATGTCATCTACAGAATAGCTTCCAATACTTTACTCAGCAAACTGGATGCAGTTATCACAGTGCCATCCGTTTTGTTACTAAAGCACCATATACCACCCACCACTGCGACCTGTATGCTCTAGTCGGCTGGCCCTCGCTACATATTCGTCGCCAGACCCACTGGCTCCAGGTCATCTACAAGTCCATGCTAGGTAAAGCTCCGCCTTATCTCAGTTCACTGGTCACGATGGCAACACCCACCCGTAGTACGCGCTCCAGCAGGTGTATCTCACTGATCATCCCTAAAGCCAACACCTCATTTGGCCGCCTTTCCTTTCAGTTCTCTGCTGCCTGTGACTTGAACGAATTGCAAAAATAGCTGAAGTTGGAGACTTTTATCTCCCTCACCAACTTTAAACATCTGCTATCTGAGCAGCTAACCGATCGCTGCAGCTGCACACAATTTACCTATCTCATCCCCATACTGTTTTTATTTATTTACTTTTCTGCTCTTTTGCACACCAGTATCTCTACCTGCACATTACCATCTGATAATTTATCACTCCAGTGTTAATCTGCAAAATTGTAATTATTCGCCTACCTCCTCATGCCTTTTGCACACAATGTATATAGACTCTTTTTTTTTTTTTTTTTCCTACTGTGTTATTGACTTGTTTATTGTTTACTCTATGTGTAACTCTGTGTTGTTGTCTGTTCACACTGCTATGCTTTATCTTTGCCAGGTCGCAGTTGTAAATGAGAACTTGTTCTCAACTGGCCTACCAGGTTAAATAAAGGTGAAATAAAATAAAAATAAAAAACAGCTGAGATCGCTCAGTTTAGCTCAACGACAATTGGATATTATTAATTTAAAAAATTATCAAGGGAGGCCAAATGCTTGCTGGCTTCCCTTGCGTTAAATGCTACGGGCGGCAACAATGTCATACTCTTTTTGACCAGACAGCATCAGATAGATGGGCTACACATACTGAGACAGAGAGGGGCTGTTTCACTTGCTTTGATGCTTTCTCTGGCTAGATACATTTCATTCAATTCACAAGAGGCTGAATGTATGAAACACAGAGAGACAAAAGACAATAATTTTGTATGTATTTTTCTTTTTTGGGGGGGGAGGCCTGGATTCTCTTGGCATCAATAAATACATGCTACTGGCTTGGTGTGGACTGGCCTGTGTCGGGCTGATGTGGGATTGCTGTGGGCTAGTCCATGTTGGGCTGGTGTGGGCCTGGTGTGGGCTAGCCCGTTCCCACCTTGCCAACCAAATACCCACATGTGGCCAACAGAGTGATGTTTGCTGGGTACATTTTTCTTTTTCTTTGATTTTGCATTGTCATTTTCTCTTTTGCATGGATGATTGTTTCAGACAGAGAAATAGAACAATTAGAACAGAATCAGGAATCACTTTATTCCTTCTGAACAAAAATATAAATGCAACATGCAACAATTTCAATGATTTTACTGAGTTTCAGTTCATATAGGGAAATCAGTTAATTGAAATAAATTAATTAGGCCCTAATCTATGACTTCACATGACTGGAAATACAGATATGCATCTGTTGGTCACAGACACCTTTGAAAAAAAAGGTAAGGGCATGGATCAGAAAACCAGTCAGTAACTAGTGTGACCACCATTTGCCTCATGCAGCGCAACATCTCCTTCGCGTAGAGTTGATCAGGCTGTTTATTGTGGCCTGTAGAATGTTGTTCCACTGATTGTCCATGGCTGTGCGATGTTGCTGAATATTGGCGGGAACTGGAGAAAACTGTCGTACATGTTGATCCAGAGCATCCCAAACATGCTCAATGTGTGACATGCCTGGTGAGTATGCAAGCAATTGGAAGAACTAGGATATTTTCAGCTTCCAGGAATTGTGTATATATCCCTGAGACATGGGGCCATGCATTATCATGCTGAAACAAGAAGTGATGGCAGCGGATGAATGGCACGTCAATGGGCCGCAGGATCTCATCACGGTATCTCTGTGCATTCAAATTGACATTGATAAAATGCAATTGTGTTCATTGTCCATAGCTTATGCCTGCCCATACCATAACACCGCCGCCACCATGGGGCACTCTGTTTTTAACGTTGACATGAGCAAACCACTCGCCCACACGAAGCCATACATGCTCGCTGTCTGCCATCTGCTTGGGTACAGTTGAAACCGGGATTCATCCGTGAAGTGCATACATCACATTAACATTAAATTCTCTGCCAACAGCTGTGGTGGATATTCTTGCAGTCAGCATGCCAATTGCATGCTCCCTCAAAACTTGAGACATTTGTTGTTGCATTGTGTTGGGTGACACAACTGCACATTTTAGAGTGGCCTTTTATTGTCCCCAGCACAAGGTGCACATGAAATGATCATGCTGTTTAATCAGCTTCTTGATATGCCACAGCTGTCAGGTGGATGGATTATCTTGGTAAAGGAGAAATGCTCAGTAACAGGGATGTAAACACATTTGAGCACAACATTTTAGAGAAATAATATTTTTGTGCGTATCGTTCTGGGATCTTATTTCAGCTAATGAAACATGGGACCAACACTTTACATGTTGCTTTTATATTTTTGTTCAGTGTAGAAATTCCAGGGACCCTCAGATTGTAACATTTGTATGACAAGCCGTGATTATTTTTCCCTTTCCAAGAATGGCGGTCTGGACATCAATATTGCCTCCATTGGTGATGCCTATGGCCAGAGTTTTTCCTGGTTAGACCACATGGTCAGGAAAAACTCCTGGCCTTAGTGATGTTGAATTGAATCTATGCCTTACAGATCTGTGTGGTATTGAATGCAGTGCAGTTGCTGACAAGGACCCATGTTAGAGCCACTTATAGAACTTTGATCAGTGTTCAGGAAACAACCACACAGATAGCTGAATATGAAAGGACCATTATCCACTAGGCAGAGCACAGCTTTGCCTGGGCCTAAAACTTCCACTGTAGTGTGCGTACCGAATCATCCATCTTGAGCCATTTCTCTTCTTTCAACCTCTTCCTCCGGTTGGAGGGGCCTTCTCTCTCTTGTTATTTCTCTCCACCCATCCCTAATGTACTGCCCTTCATACCTCCATCCCGTTTGAACTGAGAAAGTGGGAAAAAGAGAAACAGTTCCAACCACAAAATGAGAAACAACAGAGTGAGAAACAAATTAAAACACAACACATTTCAATTTACAAGAGCCTCCCTCACCTGTTTTATCTCTCTCTCATCCCACATCTGTCACCTAGTGTCCCTGTTAGAAAGACAGGAGGGGCTGGTGACACACACAGGTTCTCTTTCTTACACACACACACACACACACACACACACACACACACACACACACACACACACACACACACACACACACACACACACACACACACACACACACACACACACACACACACACACACACACACACACACACACACACACACACACACACACACACTTACTGTCGCAGAGTGATTCAATTTATCAAAACGGAACTTCAAGTTGGATCTAGGAGAACTCTTATTCTTTAACTCTAGATTGAAAAGAGAAACAAAACAAGCATTTATAAACAAACATTCCCTCTGATGTAATAACTAAGAAATATTTACGTTAAGTTAGAAAAGTCCGATTATTAAAAGTACAGGAAGCTGTTGTCGTGGTTACCAGTGGGGCTGCGACACATAATGACAGGGGTCCCTGAACTCTGACCTTCAACAGTGAGGGAGGGGCTGTGAACAGAAAGGAACACTGAGGGTGCCAGGGTGTTCTAGAGAAATACATGGAGAGGGATGGAGAGATGTAGAGAAGGGATAAAGTGAGAAATACACTACACATACACACATTCTCATTCTCTTTGAAGCACGCACATTCACTCAAACAAACAGGTCCCACTCACAGGGTCAGTGTCGGTGGCCTCTCCCTCTCCTGCTGCACTGCTGAAGCTACTTGTACTAGATGAGGAGTGTGAGACGTTTGTCCTGCTTGCACTGCACTCATTCAACTTTACACTGCTGGGCCTAGGGGGGGGGGGTGTAAGAGAGACGTTAGTCCTACTGCTCCCCTTTAACTTTACACTGCTGGGCCTAGAGAGAGAGAGAGAGAGAGGGATCCAATTTGGGGGAAACACACCTTTCCTTAAGGGAGGCCTCTGGAGAGCTGGGGTTAGAGAGGGTCTCTGACCTCACTTCCTGCGTGGGGTGGCCAGTATCAAAGCTTCTCTGGTCACTATGGAGACTGTAAAGGACAAAAGCGCCACTATCATGTACTAAATCTTTGTATCGTAATTGTTTTAACAGTCCCATTGAGACCAAGGTCTCTTTAGCTAGGGAGCCCTGCGTCGTACAATTACAAAATTACAAATACAAACAAAAAACAGTTATGAAAAACTATTCCATTCCTCAATGAACACTCTGAACTGCCCGAAAGGCACCAACACATTCATTACATCTATAGATGTGATCTACATCTATTGTCTCTGTGTGTCTGTGTCCTACCTGCGATGATTGTGGTTATGTCTCTCTGTCTGGCTGTCTATACTGAGCAGACGAGGGAAAAGACCAGAGCGACGTTTCACTGGAGACTTAACATTAGTTGCCTGAGAGAGAGAGGAGTAGGGAAGAAGTAGGGAAAAGAGAGCAAGATGAGTGAGAAGTTGTAACAGCATTTTATCAACTATAAGACTCACTGTCCCCCTGTCCTCGCCTTTTTACCACCTATCATCCCCACTCCCACCTACTCTCTCCCACCTCCTGACCTCTGCCTCCACTTCTAATCACCCCCCCCCCCCCCTCACATCAGAGCTGCTGTGGAGCAGAACCCCTCCACTCAGACTGGTGGACAGGCCACCTCCTCCACCCTTTGCCATCATCTCCATGGAGACACTCCTTCCTCGCATCGCCCTCTGAGAGAGAGGGAGGGAGAGAGAGAGAGAAAGAGAGAGAGAGAAAATGTATTCTTGTTCACTCATTAATTAATGCATTTTTGAGTTAAAATATGTGGAGGTAGGAGAGAGGGAAACATGAAAAGAGAGAGATAGTTGTGTGTGTGTGTGTCTGACCTTGATGGACTCCAGCAGTCCTCCGTGGCCATGTCCATTCTCCGCCCGCTCCTCCTCGGGGCCGATGCCCACTCCCAGCATGCGCTGAGTGTGTCTGTGCAGCTCGTCATGAAGACCGTCGAGCAGGGCCGCCCGCGTTCGCTCCTACGCACACGCAAGTAATATAAACCACATAAAATGCACTTAAATATGTTATACATTTGACCTGAGTTCAAATCTTGACCTTGTCGTCTATGACTTGAGAGACCATTCAAGACCACATAAACACGGTTTTGGCTTGGTTCTGAGGTTGTCCTCCTAGGTTTAGGTGGGTCTGAGACTCCCTCTGTAGTACGCAATGTGCTTACCATACAATCTAATCATTAAAATAACTTATTTATTACCCACCTCCAGCCTGGCGAATCTGTCACTCTTGTAGCAGGCATTCTCTGCATTGATCAACTTAGTGAGAAGATACTCTCTGAACTCTGGACCCTGGAGGGAGAGAGAGGGCGAGAGAAGAAAAAACAGACAAATGCAACAAATGGTCTTAAAGCCCAGAGCAATTATTCATGAATAGGTAAAAGCTGAAATCTATTTGAATTCTCTCGGAATAGACCATGTTTCCTAAATCTCTTCAGGCTGTTCTCACCTTTTTAAACACTGCTGGACTGGGGAGGGGCGGGCCAAATGAAGGTACACCCTCTCGGGCCGTGACTGACACCTGTCAATCATAACCATAATGACCAGAGTTGTCATCATGTGCGTGTGTATGTTAGGTTAGAGAAAGGGTAGACAACTTGATTCAGCCATGGGCTGATTTTTATCGGAGCAGATGGTCGGGGGGCCAGAACATAATTATAATAAATTGTACAATGCAAATTGACCAAAACTGTATTTGAAAATAACAATAATTTCACACAATCATGTCTCTTTTTTTATTCATGGGAATACTTGGGAACAGATTTCCAAAATTAAACACATGTTTAGTTGAATTCCTGGTGATTTTACAAAATGACCCCCCCCCCCCAAAATCTACGTTATTATATATTTTTTTTACAAAAACATATTTTGGGGGCCCAAAAATATTACTTGCGGTGTTGCCGACCCCTGGGTTAGAGTGTGTGTGTTTGTTCAGTACCTTGTAGGTGGTTTGTTGGGTACAGGGGTTGTCCACCTGCACCAGTATGAAGGCGTGGAGGAAGTTTGAGGCGATCATGTCTGCTACGAAGGGTGTGGCCTCTTCCTGGAACACCACTCCTACGATGTCATTTCCTATGTGTCGCTTCCTCTGGAGCTGTGGGGGCAGGGTTACTCTCATCAATTTCTATTTCATCAAAAGTTACGAACCAATGTTTTGGTAGCAAGCTACTACCTTTGTCAGGGTTTCTTTCAATTACTTATTTCGAAGTATGACATGTGGGGGTTAGCTAGGAACTCCTACTCTCTCAGAAGTATCTATTAAAAGTGTCTGTTGGAGACAGGTGACCCTCACTTCCATAAAAGGAGCCACTCTCCCGCCCTCTGGTTATTCTCGCTTCTCTTTGTCACAAAGAGTGTCACTCACTACTCTAGCTCTCCTAATATTGACTGGATACCCGTTGCCTGCTTAATCTCCTCACATGCAAACCTTGAAGGATTTTGCTTGCCAAGCGTAGGTCTTCAGACCCTGTCGAGAGGGCAACATTTTTTGTGCAAGATACTACGCTGTGTACAGACCCCCCTGCACACTCAATGTCATCAAGACACATAGAATTTCCTTGTAGGCCTATTTGGAGGGGAAACTTTTATTAAAGAATGTGAAACAATATAGTCTGTTGGCTGATTTTCATTAAGTCATGTAGCTGTTTTTATATGCCCTAAAGTAAATGTGTTCACATGGGCAGAATATTATCTATAGGCTATAGTATACCTGCATTTTGATCAGTTATGAAAATAAAACAGTTCATTTTGGAAAAAATGATTTTGATAAAAGAGACAAAAATATTATCTTTGTCACATGACCATATAAATCAAAACATTGTGATTTTAGAGAGACAGTGAAAAAATGATCTATGCTTAAGGGGACTACAGTCAATCTGTTACTGGGCTCTCACCATCGTCATTAGGCTATTCACATAATTAAAATGAATTCAAGTCACATGCATAATGCTCGGGAGAAAAAAAGTGTTCTGATTGTATAACATTTTAAAATCAAATTGCTTGGAAATCACAACTCTCCAGTTGGCACAGATGGAGAGAGGATGTTCTCAGCTTTCTGTAGGTCTACTTTTTATTTCTCAACTCAAATGTTGAGCTTAATATCAACTATTTTACAGAGAAGATAATGCGCATTGGTCATTACGAGTGCATAGGACGAATAGGGCGGTAGGCTACATTTAATCTTTTTTTTATATTACATGTTCTGTTAGATTAAAACAATTCCATATGTTAGCATGAGAGAGAAAAAGTTAATGGGCTGGTGCTACCAACTGAAAAACGAAATTGTTAGTCTGGAGCCTGCTACAAGGGGAATGTCCTCTGTATGGACACGTTTTAATGTTGTAGTGGACAAAGATGAGAAGAACGTTGATTCGGTCAAATGCAGGCTACTGTGCAACTCGCTATTCAGGTAGGATGCAATTTTGGAACTTTTATTTATTTATTTGTTCATATTTTTAAATCACTTGTTTTATAATTATTATTATTGTATATCATTGTTATTTCTGTAGGCCTATTTATTAATCTATTTAATCTAGTTCTTTAAATATGCAAAAAGTGTTTTGTTTCATTCTGTAGAGACATTTTTGTTGGTTAAATTAAGTTTGATCTGTCTTTTTAATTGGGCTCTATATTTAGATTAAGATCGGTTATAAGTAGGGGAGACTGGGGATGGTTGTAACATGGGATAGTTGTAAACACTCAATATTTCTAATCAGGAACAAGCTAGAATCATGTGACTCACTGTTCACATGCTCAATTTAATCCTCAACCCTCATGTGAAGAAGTAAGACCCTGTGATAGATTTTGAGGTAAGAAAGAAAATGTTTTGACCAAATGTTTGTGAAGGCATCATCTGCTTTGTAGTTAGATTCACTAAACATGTGAGGTTTATGACCAGTGTGTATACACTGAGTATAAAAAAATGAAGAACACCTGCTGGTGAAATCTATGACCCTTTATTGGTAACTTGTTAAATCCAATCAGTGTAGATGAAGGGGAGGAGACAGGTTCAATAAGGATTTTTAAGCTTTTAGACAATTGAGACATGTATTATGTATGTGAGACATTCAGAGGGTAAATGGGCAAAACAAAATATTTAAGTGCCTTTGAACGGGGTATGGTAGTAGGTGCCAGCCGGTTTGTGTCAAGAACTACATAAGACTTTAACGATACCTACATGCACATACTACCTCAATAAGCCTGACTAACAGGTGTCTGTATATAGCCTTGCTACTCTTTTTTCAAATGCCTTTTTACTGTTGAATTATTACTTTACTTTTGTCCTCAAAAGTGACTGCACCTGTCACACCCTGATTTGTTTTACCTGTCTTTGTGCTTGACTGTGTCGCCCATTTTCCTCATTTCCCCAGTGTATTTATACCTGTGTTCTCTGTCTGTCTGTTGCGCCTGCTTTCCTAGTCTGTTTTTCTAGTCCTCCCGGTTCCGACCCATTCTGCCTGCCCTGACACTGAGCCCTCCTGCCTGACCATTCAGACTGCCTTGACCTCGAGCCTGCCTGCCCCCACTGTACCTTTCAGACTATGACCTGATTAATGAACTTCTGCCTTTCAATAAATACCAGAGACTCAAACCATCTGCCTCCGGTGTCTGCATCTGTCTCACCCTGCGTCTTTATAACACCTCAGCAATTTATAACAATTTTTGATCTTAAATTGAGATTTGAACCTCCGACAGTTGAATTTGAAATGAGGAAGAATGCTTTAGGACTACCAGAGTTACTGCTATAATCAAACAATATAATGCTTATCTTTATAACAAATATTCTGATAGAAAATGAACTAATTAGCCTCCTCCTGCACTCCTATATCTGTATAGCAGATGCAGTAGCCTATCTGACATATCTATCTCTGTCTCTGGGCTAAGTCATAGCTTCTCTTCATTTATATTCATTTTTTAAATATTAATATCATACAAAACAATAGGTTTTGCATATGCTACACATTGAAACACAAGGAATAGTGTTTTTCTAATTAGTTGTAGGCTGTTTTTAAGGACACAAATGTGGCTCGTTTGGCGAACCTCCCTTGTTTATTGATGGCGCTGGCTGTGTGGGCGGACGCCCTAATGGATTACACACCCAGTGCATATGGATGACCAGTAAATGTCTCAAATGTCCAATACATTTAAATCTTCTTGGTCACTAGTATACGGAAACCTTGCTGTGCAGGTCAGTCACGTTTCAGTCTCCAATTTTCAAATTGAAAATAAAATGCAGACAATTGACACAGACTTTCCATATTGGTGCCGATCACTAGCAGCCTAATAACACTCCTCCAAACTATGGCGAGATATTCAATGTTGCTGAGAAACATCATGTTTGAGACCCTCAAGGGAATTAGTAAACCGCTATGCAGAATATCTAATCCAGTTACTCCCAAAGGGCTGTCTACTATTATGAGGGGATACAAGCTTCAGTTTGCTATGAAATCACCCATTTTCTACTGGGTTCTACTTTCAATAGCCAACGGTGACTTAACTAAAGTCTCCACCATGCAGCAGAAGTGTGACATCTGCAAGTTGGTGCATTTTTGGTGTGTTTTTGTCGTGGAGATGGTACCTTCCATGGTCCTATGCTCCTTGCAGGATATTTTGGTTGGCGAGAAGGTTCACCTTTGTTAAGGTCATTTTTCCACTTTCTCGGCCTGCCGAGGCACCGATAGTGGCTGTCCGAATACCCACACTGGGCTCCCCTGATTTAAATAAAAGTACCAAAAAATTATAATACTTGTTTTGATGTATCACATGTAGGGAATTGGCCAACTCCTGTATCATAAAACATGCTCTCTGAAGCCAGGGTATTCCCAACATCAGCAACCCTCAGATGTTCCGTAACTAAGAAGTACTTACTGAGAAGGTGTAGAGACACATTGAGTACTATTTAAACAATTTCAGATACTATAAAACTGTTAGTATAGCATGTGGGATTTTGAAAATACTATTCTAAATGTGTCATCGAATGTGCGATTACATTGACTTTGAATGCTTGTAAATTCAGCTATCTCAGCCACACCTATTGCTGACAGGTGTATAGCATTGAGCACTCAGCCATGCAATCTCCATAGACAAACATTGGCAGTAGAATGACCTTACTGAGGACCTCAGTGACTTTCAACGTGGCACAGTCATAGGATGCCACCTTTCCAACAAGTCAGTTCGTCAAATGTCTGCCCTGCTAGAGATGGTCAACTGTAAGTGCTGTTATTATGAAGTGGAATCGTCTAGGAGCAACAATAGTTCAGCTACAAAGTAGTAGGCCACACAAGCTCACAGAACGGGACCGCCGAGTGCTGAAGCGCGTAACGCGTAAAAATCATCTGTCTTCCATTGCAACACTCACTACCGAGGTCCAAACTGCCTCTGAAAGCAATGTCAGCACAATAACTGTTTGTCAGGAGCTTCATGAAATGGGTTTCCATGGCCGAGCAGCCACGCACAAGCCTAAGATCACCATGTGCAATGCCAAACATCGGCTGGAGTGGTGTAAAGCTTGCGACCATTGTACTCTGGAGCAGTGGAAACGTTCTCTGGAGTGATGAATCCCGTTTCACCATCTGGTAGTCCGACGGACGAATCTGGGTTTGGTGGATGCCAGGAATACGCTACCTGCCCCAATGCATAGTGCCAACTGTAATGTTTGGTGTATGATCTGGTGCTGTTTTTCATGGTTCGGGCTAGGCCCCTTAGTTCCAGTTAAGGGAAATCTTAACGCTACAGCATACAATGACATTCTAGATGATTCTGTGCTTCCAACTTTGTAGCAACAGTTTGGGGAAGACCATTTGCTGTTTCAGCATGACAATGCTCCCGTGAGGTCCATACAGAAATTATTTGTTGAGATCGGTGTGGAAAAACTTGGCTGGCATGCACAGAGCCCTCACCTCAACCTCAACGCCTTTGGGATAAATTGGAATGGCGAATGCGAGCCAGGCCTAATCACCCAACATCAGTCCCCGACCTCACTAATGCTCGTGGCTGAATGGAAGCAAGTCCCCACAGCAATGTTCCAACATCTAGTGGAAAGCCTTCCCAGAAAAGTGGAGACTGTTATAGCAGCAAAGAGGGGATCAACTCCATATTAATACCCATGATTTTGGAATGAGATGTTTGACGAGCAGGGGTCCACATACTCTTGGCCATGTAGTGTATCTTGATTAGATAAGTATTCAACCCCCTGAGTCAATACATGTTAGAATCACCGATGGCAGTGATTACAGCTGGGAGTCTTTCTGGGTAAGTCTCTAAGAGCTTTGCACACCTTGATTGTACAATATTTGCACATTATTCTATTTAAAATTCTTCAAGCTTTGTTAAGTTAGTTGTTGATCATTACTTTGCCATTTCAACTCTTTACAATCTACTTACAGTGAAGCTGCTCAACATTTACATTACATTCATTCATCTAACAGACTCCAATCCAGAGCGACCCACAGAAGCATTGAAGCATTGAAATTCACTGCTTGGCTGAAGGACCTTACAGATAATTGTATGTGTGGGGTACAGAGATGAGTTAGTCATTCAAAAATCATGTTCAACAATCCTGAACTTATTTAGGCTTGTCATAACAAAATGGTTGAATACTTATTTACTCAAGACATTTCAGCTTTAAATTTGTATTAAATATAAAAAATATATAAAAAAACATCTTTCCACTGACATTATGGGGTATTGTGTGTAGGCCAGTGACACAAAATTTGGAAAAAGTCAAGGGGTATCAATACTTTCTGAATGCACTGTTGGTACTTAAAAAATGACTAGCTGGAGCTCGCTGGTTACTTAATGCTGATTTGATTGGATCTGCCCACTATAACTGGTTGTCCAGTTAGAACATGAGGCCTGTGAGGGAACATTTTATTGTCTGAAGAGATAAGCCTTAAATTGTAAACAGCATCTCCTCTCACTCCATCTTGGTTTGTGCAGGTGACTGTGACCTCCTCCTCTGACCAATTGGCAGTACGCCCAGAACATTGCTCTGGGAACCAAAAGGAGTATCTCAGTTTCAAGGTCCCAGCTTTGCGAGAAGAAGCCTTGTGAGATGCCAGTCAGTCACGTACAGGAACCAACGTTAATGATGAATAATGAATCATGTAAATCATGCTAAAATGACTTGGTTGTGTAGTAGTATAAGAAGACTGAAAGAGAACACCCTCTTCAGAGTTTTCATCAAGCTTGGATTGATGAATGATAATTATCACTGGCTGTGATAATAAAGATAATAAAGATAATATTCTTTATTATCACTGGCTGATTGATTAATTTACTTTGAGTTTGAGTTCTTAGTGGTGAATTTCCACAACAGGCCCATATCGGTATACTTGGTTGTCAGCACACGCGGACGCACACACAGTTACACACACGGACAAATCTGGTTCCATTAAATGTATTTCATTTGTGGTTCTAAAAGGGAAAGAACATATACACTCATGAGGACTCATCCATACAATAATAAAACACAAGCATAATTATTCATAATGAGAAGCCTACATGCAATGGATAGAGAGATCTGTAAACATATGGAATAAACATGCTAATGAAGGAATAAACTAGGCTAACATATGGACTTGTTTAAAGATGGTCATACCAAGCATCATTTAGCTATTTGATAAAAAAAATTACGTGTTGGTACCATTCTTTATTCATGGCTGTGTTCTTAGGCAAAATTGTGAGTGAGCCCAATCCCTTGGCTGAGAAGAAACCCACACATGAATGGTCTCAGGATGCTTCACTGTTGGCATGACACAGGACTGATGGTAGCGCTCACCTTGTCTTCTCCGGACAAGATTTTTTTTCGGATGCCCCAAACAATCGGAAAGGGGATTCATCAAAGAAAATGACTTTACCCCAGTCCTCAGCAGTCTGTACCTTTTGCAGAATATCAGTCTGTCCCTGAGGTTTTTCCTGAAGAGAAGTGGCTTCTTTGCTGCCCTTCTTGACACCAGGCTTTCCTACAAAAGTCTTCGCCTCACTGTGTATGCAGATGCACTCATACCTGCCTTATGCCATATCCTGAAGTAGCTCTGTACTGGTGCTGCAAGGATCCCGCAGCTGAATCAACTTTAGGAAACGGTTCTGATGCTTGCTGGACTTTCTTGGGCGCCCTGAAGCCTTCTTCACAACAATTGAACCGCTCTCCTTGAAGTTCTTGATGATCCAATAAATTATTGATTTAGATGCAATCTTACTGGCAGCAATATCCTTGCCTGTGAAGCCCTTTTTGTGCAAAGCAATGATTTACTTGCAGATAACCATGATTGACAGAGGAAGAACAATGATTCCAAGCACCACCCTCCTTTTGAAGCTTCCAATCTGTTATTCGAACTCAATCAGCATGACAGAGTGATCGCCAGCCTTGTCCTCGTCAACACTCACACCTGTGTTAACAAGATAATCACTGACATGATGTCAGCTGGTCCTTTTGTGGCAGGGATGAAATGTAGTGGAAATGTTTTTTGGGGATTCAGGTCATTTGCATGGCAAAGAGGGACTTTGAAAATTAATTGCAATTCATCTGATCACTCTTCATAACATTCTGGAGTATATGCAAATTGTCGTCATTCAAATTGAGGCAGCAGACTGTGAAAATTAATATTTGTGTCATTCTCAAAACTTTTGTCCACGACTGTACAGCTGGCTGGTTATACGCTGCACCGGCAGGATAGACCAGCGGTGTCTGGTAAGACAAGGGGCGCTGGACTATGTATTTTTGTAAACAACAGCTCGTGCACGATATCTAAGGAGGTCTCGAGCTATTGCTCGCCTGAGGTAGAGTATCTCATGATAAGCCGTAGACCACACTATCTACCAAGAGAGTTTTCATCTGTGTTTTTCATAGCTGTTTTACATACCACCACAGTCAGAGGCTGGCACTAAGACAGCATTGAATGAGCTGTATTCCGCCATAAGCAAAGTAGAAAACGCTCACCCAGAGGTGGCGTTCCTAGAAGCCGGGGACTTTAATGCAGGGAAACTTAAATCCGTTTAACCACATTTCTGTCAGCATGTTAAATGTACAACCAGAGGGGGAAAAACTCTGGACCACCTCTACTGCACACACAGAGACACATACAAAGCTCTCCATCACCCTCCATTTTGCAAATCTGACCATAATTTTATCCTCCTGCTTACAAGTAAACATTTAAGCAGGAAGTACTAGTGACTAGATCAATACAAAAGTGTTCAGATGAAGCAGATGCTAAGCTACAGGACTGTTTCACTAGCACAGACTAGAATATGTTACGGGATTCCTCCGACGGCATTGAGGAGTACCGCACATCAGTCATTGGCTTCACCAATAAGTGCATCGATGATGTTGTCCGCACAGTGGCCGTACGTACATACTCCAACCAGAAGACATGGATAACAGGCAACATCCACACTGAGCTAAAGGCTAGAGCTGCCACTTCCAAGGAGAGGGACTCGAACCCAGAAGCTTATAAGAAACCCCGCTATACCCTCCGGCGAATCATCAAACAGGCAATAACGTCAATACAGGACTAAGATTGAATCGTACTACACCGGCTCTGATGCTCGTCAGATGCGGCAGGGCTTGCAAACCATTACAGACTACAAAGGGAAGCACAGCCGAGAGTTGCCAGTGACACGAGACAACCAGACGAGCTAAACTATTTCTATGCTCGCTTCAATGCAAATAACACTGAAACATAAATGAGAGCACGAGCTCTATCGGAAGACTGTGTGATCACTCTAGCCGCAGTCGATGTGAGTAAGACCTTTAAACAGGTAAACATTCACAAAGCATGCGCTGACCAACTGGCAAGTGTCCCTGTCCAAGTCTGTAATACCAACATGTTTTAAGCAGACCACCATGGTGCCTGTGCCCAAGAACACTAAGGTAACCTGCCTAAATTACTACCGACTCGTAGCACTCACGTCTGTAGCCATGAAGTGCTTTGAAAGGCTGGTCATGGCTCACTTCAACACCATCATCCCAGAAACTCTAGACCCACTCCAATTTGCATACCGCCCCAACAGATCCACAGATTATGCAATCTCTACTGCACTCCACACTTCCCTTTTCCACCTGGACAAAAGGAACACCTATGTGAGAACGCTATTCATTGACTACAGCTCAGCGTTCCACACCATAGTGCCCTCAAAGCTCATCAATAAGCTAAGGATCCTGGGACTAAACACTTCCCTCTGCAACTGGATCCTGGATATCCTGACAGGCCGCCCCCAGGTGGTAAGGGTAGGTAACAACACATCCGCCACTTTGATCCTCAACACAGCTTCCCCTTAAGGGTGCGTGCTCAGTCCCCTCCTGTACTCCCTGTTCAATCATGACTGCAACACTATCATTAAGTTTGCCGATGACACAACAGTGGTAGGCCTGATCACCAACAACAATGACAAAGCATATAGTGAGGAGGTCAGAGACCTTTCTTTGTGGTGCCAGGACAACAACCTCTCCCTCAATGTGATCAAGACAAAGGAGATGATTGTGGACTACAGGAAAAAGAGGACCGAGCACGCCCCCCATTCTCATCAATGGGGATGCGGTGGAGCAGGTTGAGATCTTCAAGTTCCTTGGTGTCCACATCACCAACAAACTAACATGGTCCAAGCACACCAAGACAGTCATGAAGAGGGCACGAGCATCCTGACTTGTTGCATCACTGCCTGGTATGGCAACTGCTCGGCCACTGACCTCAAGCGGTATCGGAGTGCCAAGTCTAGGTCCAAGAGGCTTCTAAACAGCTTATATCCCCAAGCCTTAAGATTCATGAACACCCAATCAAATGGATACCCAGACTATTTGCATTGCCTCCCCTCCCAATCTTTTACACCTCTGCTGCTTTCTGTTATCGTATACAGTGCATTGCGAAAGTATTTTGGCCCCCTTGAACTTTGCGACCTTTTGCCACATTTCAGGCTTCAAACATTAAGATATAAACAGTATTTTGTTTTTTTGTGAAGAATCAACAACAAGTGGGACACAATCATGAAGTGGAACGACATTTATTGGATATTTCAAACTTTTTTAACAAATCAAAAACTGAAAAATTGGGCGTGCAAAATTATTCAGCCCCTTTACTTTCAGTGCAGCAAACTCTCTCCAGAAGTTCAGTGAGGATCGCTGAATGATCCAATGTTGACCTAAATGACTAATGATGATAAATACAATCCACCTGTGTGTAATCAAGTCTCCGTATAAATGCACCTGCACTGTGATAGTCTCAGAGGTCCGTTAAAAGCGCAGAGAGCATCATGAAGAACAAGGAACACACCAGGCAGGTCCGAGATACTGTTGTGAAGAAGTTTAAAGCCGGATTTGGATACAAAAAGATTTCCCAAGCTTTAAACATCCCAAGGAGCACTGTGCAAGCGATAATATTGAAATGGAAGGAGTATCAGACCACTGCAAATCTACCAAGACCTGGCCGTTCCTCTAAACTTTCAGCTCATACAAGGAGAAGACTGATCAGAGATGCAGCCAAGAGGCCCATGATCACTCTGGATGAACTGCAGAGATCTACAGCTGAGGTGGGAGACTCTGTCCATAGGACAACAATCAGTCGTATATTGCACAAATCTGGCCTTTATGGAAGAGTGGCAAGAAGAACGCCATTTCTTAAAGATATCCATAAAAAGTGTTGTTTAAAGTTTGCCACAAGCCACCTGGGAGACACACCAAACATGTGGAAGAAGGTGCTCTGGTCAGATGAAACCAAAATTGAACTTTTTGGCAACAATGCAAACGTTATGTTTGGCGTAAAAGCAACACAGCTGAACACACCATCCCCACTGTCAAACATGGTGGTGGCAGCATCATGGTTTGGGCCTGCTTTTCTTCAGCAGGGACAGGGAAGATGGTTAAAATTGATGGGAAGATGGATGGAGCCAAATACAGGACCATTCTGGAAGAAAACCTGATGGAGTCTGCAAAAGACCTGAGACTGGGACAGAGATTTGTCTTCCAACAAGACAATGATCCAAAACATAAAGCAAAATCTACAATGGAATGGTTCAAAAATAAACATATCCAGGTGTTAGAATGGCCAAGTCAAAGTCCAGACCTGAATCCAATCGAGAATCTGTGGAAAGAACTGAAAACTGCTGTTCACAAATGCTCTCCATCCAACCTCACTGAGCTCGAGCTGTTTTGCAAGGAGGAATGGGAAAAAATGTCAGTCTCTCGATGTGCAAAACTGATAGAGACATACCCCAAGCGACTTACAGCTGTAATTGCAGCAAAAGGTGGCGCTACAAAGTATTAACTTAAGGGGGCTGAATAATTTTGCACGCCCAATTTTTCTGTTTTTGATTTGTTAAAAAAGTTTGAAATATCCAATAAATGTCGTTCCACTTCATGATTGTGTCCCACTTGTTGTTGATTCTTCACAAAAAAATACAGTTTTATATCTTTATGTTTGAAGCCTGAAATGTGGCAAAAGGTCGCAAAGTTCAAGGGGGCCGAATACTTTCGCAAGGTGTATGTAAACTTCCAACTTCAACTGTAGGTAGGAGCCACCCAAATGTCATGGTGCAAATAAACAAAATGTTGACGCATGCTTGTTAAGGATAAACAGTACTGTCTCTGGAGCATGCTGTGTCTATGTAGAGTCTGGATTTCCTAGAGCAACTGGCTGCCTGCTCTGCTCAGAGAAGATGGGGGAGGAGCAGGCCGAGAACTGAGAAGAGAAAAAACGCAAGGAAATAAAAAGATAGCTGGGGCAGCTGTACAGGTAACTCATCCAAAGGGCTTTGACTTCTCAAACACAGCTAACACAACATGAGGCCCTGTCACCTTATTAATTCAGCCACTTACTTAGTAACTAGCAAGTTAAACTTAGGGGTCACGTTAACGCAGAATTCTTTGCTTTTCTTACAGATAAAAGATATAAAACACATAAGAAATAACTTGCTGTGTTTTATAAATGCACAACTAAATGCTTCTTATTGTGATTTCTGCTTGGCATTAGATTCAATTTGGGCTTCAGTTGCACTTCTTCCCTCATGTGAATTTACAAACGGGCCATTTATGAGCAGACAGCGCTCTGACTGATGTGTAGCTATTTTTCCCTTGTACTTTCCTTGGTGTAGCCAGCCTATATTAACTTCATGCAAAACATTAGGAAATGTAGCTGACCACATTATTTCTGTGATAAATAGAAACATGATGGCCATTCATCATTTTTGCAAAAAATACCTTGCTTTTTCTTTGTAAGCTCATTTACATGTGTGGCTGCCAGCCAAATAGCGTTGCACTTGCAACTCAATATTAGGAAGGTGTTCTTAATGTTTTGTATGCTTAGTGTACGCTCCCATAATAAAAAAAAAAACTGGTACCGGGCTACCTTCAGACGAGATTCTCATCTTTCCATTGAGTGGTCATATTAGACTTTGTCTTTCCATTGAGTGGTCATATTAGACTGTTGGTCAAACCGTTCAGAAGCTACAGAAGTTTTGATGAGAAGACCGATTTCCAGGGTGTCTCATGTTCTGACAAACACCACTCTAGCTCTGTCACCTTTCACCACAGATGTGGAAGGCCACCATTGGCGGATGCGGTAAATTGAGATGCAGCATGATTACGAATAGTTCTGAATGAATCGTGAGTAATGATGAGTGAGAAAGTTACAGATGCACAAACTTCGCTCAAACGTTTAGACCTGACAAGTAGGCCTAGTCCTCCCCAGGACAGGCATTGCACAACACAATATACACAATTTCCAACACTGACATGTCAATGTACGCACAACATTTCAGTTATGAACAACATGCGAAAGTCCATCAGCAACACAACTATTTGCTTCTCTTGCCATGGCAAAAAATGCACTAACTAGAGGTGAGGGGAGGTGGAGTCCTGCAGCATATCCAAGTGCCCTGATTGGTTGAAGGAACAGGGGTGTTAAGGGTGATTGACAGGGCTGCCTATCAGGTTGAAAGGGCCTGCCTTTTCTACAGAGAGAGTAGGCGGTCCTGGCAAACCCCCACATGTGATACATCTCAATCATATTATCAGAGAACCGGGGTTATGCAAGTAACCATACGTTTTCAGAAAGGTGTGTGCCGTTACGTGTAGGATTTTAGGTGTGTGTGTACCTGTTGCCTGTCTCCCTCTGTGTAGGGCAGCTTGGTAGAGATATGGAACATGATCTCCTGTTCTCTGTAGTCTGTGTAGACCGACTGTGAACCTGTCTGACCATGACACACATCCAGACCACCACGGAACCTACAGGGACAGGGAGAGAACGAACAGGGGGTTCGGATTAGAGCCTGTGTTATTCTTAACTTCTCATTTCTTTACCTCTCACCGTCAACTCCCATTCTCTCTCTCTTTCTTCCTCCCTCTACCACTTATTCTCCGTCACTCCCTCTTCCTATTATCTCTCTCTCTCTCTGTCTTTACAACCCCTGTCTCTCTCTGTGTCTCTCTCTCTTTCTCTCACTCTCTGTGTTCTCTTCACCCCCCCCCCCTCTCAATTCAATTTCAATTCTAGGGCTTTATTGGAATGGGCAACATATGTTAGCAATACCAAAGCAAGTGAAGTAGATAATAAACAAAAGTGAAATAAACAATAAAAATGAACAGTAAACATTACACTCAGAGAAGTTCCAAAAGAATAAAGACATTAAAAATGTCATATTATGTCTATATACAGTGTTGTACTTAAAAATTGCACTGTTGGTTAGGGCCTGTAAGTAAGTATTTCACTGTAAGGTGAAATACCTGTAGTATTCGGCGCACGTGACAAATACACTTTGATTTGATTTGTAATGCTGTGTAAATAATTAAAGTACAAAAGGGAAAATAAATAAACATAAATATGGGTTGTATTTACAATGGTGTTTGTTCTTCACTGGTTGCTTTTTTCTTGTGGCAATAGGTCACAAATCTTGCTCCTGTGATGGCACACTGTGGTATTTCACCTAGTAGATATGGGAGTTGATCAAAATTGGGTTTGTTTTTGAATTCTTTGTGGATCTGTGTAATCTGAGGGAAATATGTGTCTCTAATGTTGTTATACATTTTGGAGGAGGTTAGGAAGTGCAGTTCAGTTTACATTTCATTTTGTGGGCATTGTGCACATAGCCTGTCTTCTCTTGAGAGCCAGGTCTGCCTACGGTGACATTTCTCAATAGCAAGGCTATGCTCACTGAGTCTGTACGTAAACAAAGTTTCCCTTAACTTTGGGTCAGTCACAGTGGTCAGGTATTATGCTGTTTAGGGCCAAATAGCATTTTAGGTTGCGCTGTTTTTTTTGTTAATTCTTTCCAATGTGTCAAGTAATTATCTTTTTGTTTTCTCATGATTTGGGTGGGTCTAATTGTGTTGCTGTCCTGGGTCTCTGTGGGGTCTTTGTGAACAGTGGGGTGTTTGTGAACAGTGCCCCAGGACCAGCTTGCTTAGGGGATTCTTCTTCGGGTTCATCTCACTATAGGCGATGGCTACTCTCTCCCCCCCCCCCCTCTCTCTTTACCCCACCCACTCCCTCTCTCTCTCTGTCCGTCTCTATCTCTCTTTACCCCCCCTCTTACCCTTTAAAGTCCTGTAGGTCTACAGTCTCTCCCAGTAAACTGAGGAACTCAGTGAAGGCTGGTGTCTCCTCACTGTTTCTAAACAACTCTTCCTCCGAAACCTGACAGACAGATATTGAGAAAGAGAGAATAGTGTTAGATTTATTTTTTGGTTTGTTATTAAAACCTAAACAGGATAGCTAAACTCCAGCACACACACAGAGCAAAACTCACCTGTCCAAACCTCTGGTAGATGACCCCAAACTTGAAGGTGGTGTTCACCTCATGTTCATCATAGCTCACTATAAGTTGGGAGGCCTGGTAAATATGCAGAGTAATCACTTAGAGCAGTGTTGTTGGTCATGGTGTGATATACTGCATGTATTTCTGTGAGCTCACCTTGGGATACAGAACTGGAGTGAATCTGAGACCAACAGCATCCTCACACAGCAGCTGAACACACAACAAGTTATGAACACACCGAAACACACAACATTTAGTTAGGAAAATATGTACGTACACTGTACATAGCTAGATCTTATCTCAATGAACCAAGATAATTCAACAATATTCATAGTTTGCCAAATCCTCCAGAAATATGGTGGTCCCCTGTGGTTTCTGTGGTAACTATGTAGTGGTTTGGTTACCTTGGCCAGTTGAGGGACACTAGGCAGCTCAGGAACTTCTGCTAGAGAGATCCTATCATACATTGTTTTCATCCTAGACCTGAGAGAGAGAGAGAGAGAAAGACAGAGAGAGAGAGAGATGCATTGTATGGCAACTGCTCGGCCTATCATTGGGTTTACTTGATAGCTACCTACACAAATAGCTAGCTAGAACAAAGTGTTAATAAGATAAATTCATTTAAAAAGATTAAAAGCATTACAAATAAGTTCTCCAGTAGGCATCTACTGAGGGTTAGGGTTAGGGTTAGGGTAGTGCGCTACAGAGGGTAGTGCGTACGGCCCAGTACATCACTGGGGCCAAGCTCCCTGCCATCCAGGACCTCTATACCGGCGGTGTCAGAGGAAGGCCCTAAAAATTGCCAAAGACTCCAGCCACCTTAGTAATAGACTGTTCTCTCTGCTACCGCACGGCAAGTGGTACTTGAGACAAAAGGCTTAACAGCTTCTAGCCCAAGCCATAATACTGCTGAACAGCTAATACAATGCTCACCCAGACTTTTTTTAACACTGCTGCTACTCGTTGTTTATTATCTATGTGTAGTCACTTTATCCCTGCCTACATGTACATATTACCTCAATTACCTCGACTAACCTGTACATTGACTCGGTACAGGTACCCCCTGTACATAACATTTTAAACTTTAGTTTATTTAGTAAATATTTTTCTTAACTCTTATTTTTCTTAAAACTGCATTGTTGGTTAGGGTTTGTAAGTAAGCATTTCACTGCAAGGTCTACTACACCTGTTGTATTCGGTGCATGTGACAAATACAATTTGATTTGAAATTGTGCATGTTTTTTCTTACTCATGTTAAGTGTGAGCTGTCACAAACGGAGTGTAATGATCTGTTGTGTTAAGGTGTGTTCAGGTGTGTTACGGTGTGTTGTTTTACTTACCTGAGGATGATATGTAGATACTCCTGACTCTTCACTTCCTCATGTTTCACAGACAGAATGAGGTTGCCATGACAACTGGCCGTGCAGTAAAAATTCAAGTGGTCCTATCACATAGAGAGGGAATAGGACAACATTTATAGGAGACAGACAGACAAGCACAAAAAAATATAGGACAACGTGAACAGTACGTAACACTGAAAGAATAGGACGGTGTAAGTGTTTATACTCTACAGAGTCAGAGAGAACGGTCAGAATGTGATGCATTAACAGAAAGTATAAGACCCATAGGGCTCTGGTCAAAAGTAGTGCACTACAGTCCCTTCAGAGACTATTCACACCCCTAGACTTTTTTAAATTGATTAAATTGACATTTTTTTTGTCACTGGCCTACCCACAGTACCCTATAACACCGATGTGGAATTATGTTTTTCATAATAGTCTTGAGTCAATAAGTGTTCAACGCCTTTTGTTATGGCAAGCCTACATAAATTCAGGAGTACAAATGTGCTTAACAAGTCACATGATAAGTTGCATGGACTCACTCTGTGTGCCGTAATAGTGTTTGATAACATGATTTTAAATGACTGTCTCATCTCTGTACCCCAAACGTTTATTTATTTATTTCACCTTTATTTAACCAGGTAGGCAAGTTGAGAACAAGTTCTCATTTACAATTGCAACCTGGCCAAGATAAAGCAAAGCAGTTCGACACATACAACAACACATGGAGTAAAACAAACATACAGTCAATAATACAGTAGAAAAATAGGTCTATATACGATGTGAGCAAATGAGGTGAGATAAGGGAGGTAAAGGGAAAAAAAGGCCATGGTGGCGAAGTAAATACAATATAGCAAGTAAAACACTGGAATGGTAGAAAGGCAGTGGAAGAATGTGCAAGTAGAAATATAAATAATGGGGTGCAAAGGAGCAAAATATATACATAGGGAAGAGGTAGTTGTTTGGGATAAATTATACATGGGCTATGGTGCAGTAATCTGTGAGCTGCTCTGACAGCTGGTGCTTAAAGCTAGTGAGGGAGATAAGTGTTTCCAGTTTCAGAGATTTTTGTAGTTCGTTCCAGTCATTGTCAGCAGAGAACTGAAAGGAGAGGCGGCCAAAGGAAGAATTGGTTTTGGGGATGCCCAGAGAGATATACCTGGATCGGTAGGATCGGTAGAATTGTCAGTTTTACGAGGGTATTGTTTGGCAGCATGAGTGAAGGATGCTTTGTTTGCGAAATAGGAAGCCAATTCTAGATTTAACTTTGGATTGGAGGTGTTTGATGTGAGTCTGGAAGGAGAGTTTACAGTCTAACCAGACACCTAGGTATTTGTAGTTGTCCACATATTCTAAGTCAGAACCATCCAGAGTAGTGATGCTGGACGGGCGGGCAGGTGCAGGCAGCGTTCGGTTGAAGAGCATGCATTTAGTTTTACTTGTATTTAAGAGCAGTTGGAGGCCACGGAAGGAGAGTTGTATGGCATTGAAGCTCGTCTGGAGGGTTGCTAACACAGTGTCCAAATAAGGGCCAGAAGAATACAGAATGGTGTCGTCTGCATAGAGGTGGATCAGAGACTCACCAGCAGCAAGAGTGACATCATTGAATTATACAGAGAAGAGAGTCGGCCCGAGAATTGAACATTGTGGCAACCCCATAGAGACTGCCAGAGGCCCGGACAACAGGCCCTCCTGCCTTGGCCAGATTTGACACACTGAACTCTATCAGAGAAGTAGTTGGTGAACCAGGCGAGGCAATCATTTGAGAAACCAAGGCTATCGAGTCTGCCGATGAGGATGTGGTGATTGACAAAGTCGAAAGCCTTGGTCAGGTCAATGAATACGGCTGCACAGTATTGTTTCTTATCGATGGCGGTTATGATATTGTTTAGGACCTTGAACGTGGCTGAGGTGCACCCATGACCAACCAGATTGTGTAGCGGAGAAGGTGCGGTGGGATTCGAAATGGTCGGTAATCTGTTTGTTGACTTGGCTTTCGAAGCAGGGTAGGATAGATATAGGTCTGCAGCAGTTTGGGTCAAGAGTGTCCCCCCCCGTTGAAGAGGGGGATGACCGCAGCTGCTTTCCAATCTTTGGGAATCTCAGACGACACGAAAAAGAGGTTAAACAGGCTAGTAATAGGGGTTGCAACAATTTCGGCAGATCATTTTAGAAAGAAAGAGTCCAGATTGTCTAGCCCGGCTGATTTGTAGGGGTCCAAGGTCTTTCCGTCAAGCAGTGAATATCAAACACAGCTTCAACCACAAAGACCAGGGAGGTTTTCCAATGCCTCACAAAAAAGGGCACCTACTGGTAGATGCATAAAAATAAGAAAATGCAGACATTGAATATCCCTTTAAGCATTTTGTAGTTATTAATTACACTTTGGATGGTGAATCAGTACATCTAGTCACTCCAAAGATACAGGCGTCCTTCCTAACTCAGTTGTCAGAAAGGAAGGAAACTGCTCAGGGATTTCACCATGAGGCCAATGGGGACTTTAAAACAGTTACAGAGTTTAATGGCTGTGATAGGAGAAAACTGAGGTTGGATCAACACCATTGTAGTTACTCCACAATGATAACCTAATTGACAGAGTGAAAAGAAGGAAGCCTGTACAAAATACAAAATAAATAAAAACATGCATCCTGTTTGAAACAAGGCACTAAAGTAATACTGCCAACAAATGTGGCAAAGCAATGCACTTTTTGTCCTGAATACAAAGTGCTGTGCTTGGGGCAAATATACAGTGCCTTGCGAAAGTATTCGGCCCCCATGAACTTTGCGACCTTTTGCCACATTTCAGGCTTCAAACATAAAGATATAAAACTGTATTTTTTTGTGAAGAATCAACAACAAGTGGGACACAATCATGAAGTGGAACGACATTTATTGGATATTTCAAACTTTTTTAACAAATCAAAAACTGAAAAATTGGGCGTGCAAAATTATTCAGCCCCTTTACTTTCAGTGCAGCAAACTCTCTCCAGAAGTTCAGTGAGAATCTCTGAATGATCCAATGTTGACCTAAATGACTAATGATGATAAATACAATCCACCTGTGTGTAATCAAGTCTCCGTATAAATGCACCTGCACTGTGATAGTCTCAGAGGTCCGTTAAAAGCGCAGAGAGCATCATGAAGAACAAGGAACACACCAGGCAGGTCCGAGATACTGTTGTGAAGAAGTTTAAAGCCGGATTTGGATACAAAAAGATTTCCCAAGCTTTAAACATCCCAAGGAGCACTGTGCAAGCGATAATATTGAAATGGAAGGAGTATCAGACCACTGCAAATCTACCAAGACCTGGCCGTCCCTCTAAACTTTCAGCTCATACAAGGAGAAGACTGATCAGAGATGCAGCCAAGAGGCCCATGATCACTCTGGATGAACTGCAGAGATCTACAGCTGAGGTGGGAGACTCTGTCCATAGGACAACAATCAGTCGTATATTGCACAAATCTGGCCTTTATGGAAGAGTGGCAAGAAGAAAGCCATTTCTCAAAGATATCCATAAAAAAAGTGTTGTTTAAAGTTTGCCACAAGCCACCTGGGAGACACACCAAACATGTGGAAGAAGGTGCTCTGGTCAGATGAAACAAAAATTGAACTTTTTGGCAACAATGCAAAACGTTATGTTTGGCGTAAAAGCAACACAGCTCATCACCCTGAACACACCATCCCCACTGTCAAACATGGTGGTGGCAGCATCATGGTTTGGACCTGCTTTTCTTCGGCAGGGACAGGGAAGATGGTTAAAATTGATGGGAAGATGGATGGAGCCAAATACAGGACCATTCTGGAAGAAAACCTGATGTAGTCTGCAAAAGACCTGAGACTGGGACGGAGATTTGTCTTCCAACAAGACAATGATCCAAAACATAAAGCAAAATCGACAATGGAATGGTTCAAAAATAAACATATCCAGGTGTTAGAATGGCCAAGTCAAAGTCCAGACCTGAATCCAATCGAGAATCTGTGGAAAGAACTGAAAACTGCTGTTCACAAATGCTCTCCATCCAACCTCACTGAGCTCGAGCTATTTTGCAAGGAGGAATGGGAAAAAATGTCAGTCTCTCGATGTGCAAAACTGATAGAGACATACCCCAAGCGACTTACAGCTGTAATCACAGCAAAAGGTGGCGCTACAAAGTATTAACTTAAGGGGGCTGAATAATTTTGCACGCCCAATTTTTCAGTTTTTGATTTGTTAAAAAAGTTTTAAATATCCAATAAATGTCGTTCCACTTCATGATTGTGTCCCACTTGTTGTTGATTCTTCACAAAAAATACAGTTTTATATCTTTATGTTTGAAGCCTGAAATGTGGCAAAAGGTCGCAAAGTTCAAGGGGGCCGAATACTTTCGCAAGGCACTGTATATATATATATATATATATATATATTTGGGTTGGGTTACTGGCCCAACGCTCTAACCACTAGGCTACCTTCCGCCAACATTACAGAGTAGGTTGTGTAGATCGTTGACAAAAAATGACAATTAAATACATTTTAATCCCACTTTGTAACACAACAAAATATTGAAAAAGTCGAGTGGTGTGAATACACTCTGAATGCATATTGGGAATATGGTGCATTTTGGGAGGTACATTAGGCAGCACAGTATTTCAATTATTGACATGTTACATGTCAGAGAAAAAAGTGATGTGTTCCCATGGCACTGACCTTGCCCAGGAAGTGCTTCCTGTAGGCGCGTGCTGCGTCGTTACTCTCCAGCCGGTACCCATAACCCACTAGGGCAGCGTCTCCCTCTTCCCCTTCTCCTCCCCCTCCATCGTCCCCCCTGTCACACTGGCTGGGGTACTGAGAAGGGGGTGTGGGGACGAGGGCGTCAGGGTCCTCAATCCAGTATCCCCCAAACTCTGGCAGGATCACCTGGGGATACGGACCACCCCTCTCCAGCACCTGGGCAGAGACAAATAACAGAGTAAGAACCATCATTTGGGTGTATGTGTGTGTGTGTGTGTGTGTGTGTGTGTGTGTGTGTGTGTGTGTGTGTGTGTGTGTGTGTGTGTGTGTGTGTGTGTGTGTGTGTGTGTGTGTGTGTGTGTGTGTGTGTGTGTGTGTGTGTGTGTGTGTGCGTGCGTGCGTGCGTGCGTGTGTGTGTGTGTGTGTGTGTGTGTGCATGTTACCAGTTTGCTGACGTACCTCCTCTATCCTGGGGTATGGGATGTAGTCATCCTGTAAGAGAGAGTGGAATCAGGTTTGGCTGTACATACAACACACACACACAGTAGTCTGTACAAAGATTTGAAAAGCAGCTAACACAAAGGACAAGATGAGCTCGACATAAAATAAATATGACCATGAGGTGTTTTTTGTCTTTCTCTTGTAACAATGTAGTATGAATAAATTAGTGCTTTATGTTTTTATACCACAAAGACAAGCAAACTCACATGCATTACTGTCTGAACTAAAAGCTCCAATAAACTTTACTTGACTTTTCAAATCATTGGTGAATGGGATAAGGACCTAAATGAATGAATGACAACAGAGAATATGAGTCTGTAAATAAAGAGGTATGAAAGTCATTCATAGTCAATTTCCACTATATACAGTATATTCAGTGAAAGAATGGATATGAGACAGACAGACAAACAGACAGACAGACAGACAGACAGACAGACAGACAGGCTGTCCACACCTTCAGTCTCTGAGGACCAGCCACTGTTTTTTCTGCTACCTCTGGTACCTGCTTAGGGGAGTTAGGGGTTATGCGTGCAATGTATGGGGTAGATGTTAGAGGTCAGGGGCAGAGGGTTGGGGGGTTGGGTAGGTCGGTATGGTGTGATTTGGAAGCAAGGGGTTAGGATGTAAGGGATAGAGGTTTAGGGAAAGGATGTTGGATATTTATGAGGGTGAGATGTTTGGAGTTGTGATTTATGAGAATAAGGGTTGTCGGCGTTAGAAAGCACAAATAACAGAATATTAAAAGCATAGTAGTAAGAGTGTAGAGTGAGTGGTTCTGAAACCTTGTTGCTATATATAATGACTGACAATGCATTATGGGAAGTGTCAAAGGTCGTGAACCCCCTGAAGACCTCATGGTAACCTTTGACCTATGACATTATTATCAGCTCTGTTGTCACCTGGAGGATTCTGGGTTATTAATCAGACAGACACAGACGGCAGGAGTTCCATGCTTACCTCCATCTTCTCCATCATGTCGAAGAAATGGGCAGACTGGAGAGAGAGAGAGAGAGAGAGAGAGAGGTGAGATTCTTTCTCACTCTCTTTAAAGTCATTTTTTGGGCCATTTCTCTGACCTCGCTTCTTCTCACATCACTTCCTGGTCCTGACTGAACTGCAGCGGAGAGGAAGAGGCAGAGCAAGAAGTTTTACTCAGTCTAAAATCTGTCCAAGTGAAAATATCTTGGCATACTGCCAAGTGAGGAGTTTTTGTATGAGGATCAATGAGAGAGTGTTGAATTTAGTCAAGATAAAAATGTATTGTTATTTTGATACATGAGGCTTATTTGATCGATTAGAAGTTTGGTAATGCTTAGGTTGTTACGAGTGTACTGATATAAATGTGATGCAAGTGACATCCCGGCAACTTTGAGAAAAAACACTTTGTATCGGAGTTGTCCCTGTTGAAATTCGAGATGATCTATGCATATTCATGAGGCTAGCATAGCATCTCATTCTCCATTTAATATGTCAATACCCCTCATAGAATATTCTAAAATGTATTAAAATAACGAGATGTATCCACCAATCCAAAGAGAGGAATAGGCAGGAGCTTGACAGCCCGCCATTCCACTCTGTGGTCAACGAATCTAATTGTTAGGGTGGAGACACAAGCATCTCGTCATTATATCCATTATCTCTGGCTGCAGAAGCAGCAGAGACACATCACTCCCTCCCAGGCCGGACTCGGATGACACAGCATTTCACTGAAATAGACCCTGAATGTAGACTGTACTCGAACAGCTACTATAAACTGTGTGGTTTGAGCCCTGAATGCTGATTGGCTGAAAGCCGTGGTATATTTAAGCAATAAGGCATGAGGAGCTGTGGTTATACCACGGCTAAGGGCTGTTCTTATGCACGACGCAACGCGGAGTGCCTGGACACAGCCCGTGGTATATTGGCCATATATCACAAACCCCTGAGGTGCCTTATTGCTATTATAAACTGATTACCAAAAACAAATTACGTTGGTAACTAGTTTATAATAGCAATAAGGCACCTCGAGAGTTTGTGGTATGTGGCCAATGTACCACAGTTAATGGCTGTATCCACGCACTCCGCTTGCGTTGTGCTTAAGAACAGCATTCATATCCCTACTCCGCATGCAATCTGTATATTGTTGAAATGTTCAGCTGAACAACAGCCAACTCCTACATTACACATACTGTAGACATAGTAGGATCTGTACTGCAGTAACGTTTGTTTCTATGAACGCTTATACCTAAGAGTGTAGAACCCAACACACTTTTTACAAGCACTCTCTCACAAACAATCCTCACATACAGCATACTGTGGCACAAGAAATCAATGGTTGAGAACGCAATGCCGATAACGGATATACATTTACATAAGTGTACACATTCAAAACGTCATACTACCTGCTGGGGATGGTCAGTCACAGTCCATTGGAAACTGGTTCTCTCTCCTTCTCCATTCTCTATGCCTGTGTGGGTGTGTGTATGTGTGCGTGTGTGTTTCTATGTGCGTGTGTGTGTGTGTGTGCGTGCTTCTATGTGTGTGTGTGTGTGTGTATGTGTGCGTGTGTGCATGTTTCTATGTGTGTGTGTGCGTGTGTGTGTGTGCATGAGTGTGTGTTACCTTCATGGTGGGGGGTGCAGTGCGCGGAGGAGAGGGGGGGCAGTCTGCCAGGGGAACATTAGAGATGGTCAGCAGCTCTCTCTCCTGCTTCCTAAAATAATCAACAGCAACAATAAAACGGTTATCACTCGTACAATACACCTTAAAAACGGTCCTCTCTCTGTCTACCTCGTTCTATCACAAAGGCCAATACCAGGCCAATCCCTCATAAGCTCTTTCTCTGTAAATAGACTGCATAGATTCTTCACTGGACTCACTATTACTAAAGAGACAGGAACACTTAATCTATTATAGGGGACTAACACACGCACGCACACACACACACACACACACACACACACACACACACACACACACACACACACACACACACACACACACACACACACACACACACACACACACACACACACACACACACACGCACACACACACACACAGTGGTGGAACAAGTGCTAAATTGTCATACTTGAATAAAAGTACAGAGTTAAAGTAAATGCTATGCATAAATTCCTTATATTAAGCAAACCACACAACACCATTTTCTAGTTTGATTCATTTACGGACAGACAGGGGCACACTAAAACACTCAGACATTATTTACAAGCACAGTTTTTGTGTTTAGTGAGTCAGCCAGATCAGAGGCAGTAGAGATGAGAATGTGTTTATGTTGATAGGTTGCGTGAACTGGACCATATTGCTGTCCTGCCTGAGCATTCGAAATGTAACGATTACTTTTGAGTGTTATGTAAAACATTTTCTTAATGAATTTAGTGAAGTAAAAGTAAAGTAAAGTACAGATACCCACAAAAGCAACTTAAGTTGGACTTTACAGTATTTTATACCACTGCACACATTCACACACACTTGCATCGCACACACAAACACTAGTGCACTCTACCACATACATACAGACATGCACAAGTGTAAGACATGTGCAAGAGATACTGGCATGCATACACACACACTTCTGTCTTACTGCTATAACATACTCTTTCATTCTGCACTCAATCTATGCATCCGCTCTCCATTCACACCATCTATGCCATAGTTCCAACAGACACACTGACAATCTAATTCAACTACACTATCAACATAGTTCAAATACAGTAAAGACACTAAACACTCTCTTACTAATAAAATCATTGTCAAACACAAAACACACACATGCTTCCACAGATCCCAACTCATCACAAGCACACACACATGCCCATCCTCAAACACCACCTTCATGAAAAGAGGAGTTGAGTTTACCCACCACTCGTCCTCTCTCTCCCTCTCTCTCTCCCTCTCTCTGTGTTGTCTGGAGCGGTAGAGCAGTCCAATCAGCGCCACCACAGCCCGCACCCCTGCTCTCTTTGACCCCACTCTGGAGGCGCCGGGGCCCCCCTCCCACATGATGGGGTCTCGTTTACCCGTTAATGCGGTTACAATCAGTGCCAAGCTGGGGGTCCAGTATTACTATGGTAACAGCAGACTGAACGGTTACAGTGCCAGCGGTCAAGTCATCACTACAATCTGTTATGAGATGGTCCCGCTAAACCAGTTACTATGGCAACAGTACCGAAACCCTTGAGCAGGTGGTCCAGTTACTCTGGTTAGTAGCATAACTAACAACACAGGGTCTTCTGCTGTTCTAGACTACAACCTCCTGAGACTAACACGGCAGATAGCACTGTAGACTGACACAGACAACCTTTCTCTACCTCTTGCTGTTGCTCCCTCCTTCTGCCTCTCTCTTATTCCCTCTCTATCTCAGTCACCCTCTCACTAGTTGTCTAACAGACACACATGGTCTCTTTAAACCTCACTGTCACTGTCTCTCCCTCTGTCTACAATAGCAGATACACACAGTCTCTCTAAACTTCATTGTCCCTGTCTCTCCCTCTGTCTACAACAGCAGATACACAGTCTCTCTAAACTTCACTGTCAACTTACCTGCTCTTCTCCTCTCTCTATCTCTCTCTCTTTCTCTAGACAATTTGTTGTGGTTGTTAGATACTACCTGCTTTTCTCCTCTCTATCTCTCTCTCTTTCTCTCTCTTTCTCTAGACAATTTGTTGTGGTTGTTAGTTACTACCTGCTTTTCTCTTCTCTATCTCTCTCTCTCTTTCTCTCTGTGATTTTTTGTGGTTGTTGTTCCTCTCTCATTACCCACTCTCTCTCACTCCCCATCCCTCATTTTCTCTCTCATTTTCCCTCCATCATTTCTCTGTTGTTGTTTTTTTCTTCTCCAGACACAGGAGAGGTGTTAACCTGGAATGTCTATCACATTCATTACTCATTTATAATCCTGTGGTTTAATTGAGTTGATTGGTGCAACAAGCAAGAAGAACATTGTGTTTTGACACAGATAATAGTTGTTGTAATTGTTCTATGTTCTTTTCTCACAGCGGCATGCAATGATATCAATGTGAAGGTATGGATTGTCTTTTTTGGCATCTACGTTGATGCATGTAACTGGTATGCAGTATCCAAAAAGAGACTTCAGTTCAGTCTCATATAGATGCACATACATAGGCATGCACACACAGTGGTGATAATCTGGTTTTAATTTGAGAGTGAATTGGTTTGGGGATTCTGAGGTGTATGTGTGTGTGTTTGTGTGTGTGTGTGTGTGTGTGTGTGTGTGTGTGTGTGTGTGTGTGTGTGTGTGTGTGTGTGTGTGTGTGTGTGTGTGTGTGTGTGTGTGTGTATATGGATGTGTGTGTGTGTGTGTGTGTGTATACGGGCTTCTGTGCGTGTATATGGGCGTGTATGTGTGTGTATGTAAGAGCTGAGCAATTAGTGCATTTTGAGGTCAGTTTGGTTTTGGTTCGATTATCAAAATATAATATATTTTACATGATTAAATGCACTGTGTATTATTTGGGTTGAATGCTGAAATAACACAGGACAAAACAAATAACAAAAGTCCCATGGAGGTAGTGACTGCCCATTACTGTGCATCACTTATATTAACCAACATTTATTCACATCACTTTACTTTAATCAAATATTTCAGCTGTTGTGTATATTACATTTGTTTTATTTGATGACTTTACAGCCAGAACTGTTTGATGTAGGAGGGAGGTGTAGTTTTGTATTTGTATTTCATTCCAACTCATCTCATCTCTATTGAGCTGCTGCCTGCTGTCTGACAAAATCACTATTTTAGTAGTGCTTCAAAGTAAATAACGCATATTTTATGACTGCTGAATACCAACTATCAATCACTTAGATCATGTATTTTCAGGTAGAGATACCTCTCGAAGCAATTGCTCTCTATCCCTCTCCATCGTGCATTCTTCGGTCACTTCCCTCCCTCTCTGTGTCTGCCCCACACTAACCTAAAGTAGCAGGCGTAAGAGAAACACACAGATCGGACAAGTAGGAGAGCAATGGCTTATGGTCATTGTAGATAATTACCATATTTTATGCGCTAAACTATGTCGAATATTGTCCTGCTGGAAACTACAACTCCCTATTACATCGCACAGTTCGGGCTTGATCTGATTTATCTCTAGAGAAACTGCGCCATGTGTGCAATTGAGCTCACAAACATGTTTAGTTGTTATTTTAAACAATTTGTTGTTTAAAAACGTGTATGTGTGTGTCTTTCTGTATGTCTGTAGAAGATAACATTATTGCATAAGATGAAGAGATGAGTATATAAGACTGAGGTAAACTCTATAAGATCTGGTTGAGTAGTCAAAAAGTGTGTGAGTGACAGCATGTACCCTGTGAGAACCCGCTCCACACAACCATACACACAAACACACACGGTTTCACTACGGTTTCTCTTTCCCACCAATTTACTGATTCCTCCTCTCTCTCTGTCTCTCTCCCTCTTGCGCTCTCTCTCTTCTCTCTGTCTTCATGACTGTATGAGGTGAGGCTGGTCGGTGAGGTGGGCTCAGGCTGCGTTATTTCATCAAGCTGGGAGCAGAAGGAGCCGTAATGGATCTGAGGAGGTCATTTTGAAGATAACATTTCCACTGGATTGTCTGTCAGCCAGCCCACAGGCCATGCATTTTAAGAAGGTTTATGACATTGTGTTAATGTGAGTGTGTGTGTGTTCAGGCAGACCTAGGGCCCTATAATCATTTTTTGCCTGATACCATTTTCCTTGGGTTTTTTTACATGTTTTTGGTCCCAAAACCACACTTTTTTAAAACAGGAAAACAACCATTTAAAACAAATGTTTAAACCACATCAGGAGACCATTTTTAGGTAGGTCTGGAATGATTATTTTTTATTTTGAGTTTTGGGTGTAGTTATCCTTTAATGCCAGTGCCACTGGATTGATGCAAATAATCCTAATATCATTCTGCCAGGAAGGCATAGGATACTTTGTAGTTAACATTTCACTGAGAAGGTTTTTGGGAAAGCCTTTCCATCTCTACCAGAAGAATATTATCAATAGCATCATCGCTAAAGGCTACACAAAGTGTAGTCATAGGCGCGCACAGCACACATACACACAGACGGGCATTCCTGTGCCGTTTCAGAAAGTTTCATGAAAATACAAATCACTGATTCATTTTGTTCATGTCTTATGATTGGTCAAATTAATGCATTTTCTTATAAGTTAAATAGATTTATTTGAATTCCCACTAAGTTCAATAAATGTTTCAATATTGTTGAATTCCGTTTTAATGTCAGGATTTCCGTGATTCAGTCCATGTTCTCCGCAGCCTGGATTTTATAGGGCCCTACAGATCGCTCAAGAGTGACTTCGAAATTGGACGTCTATCCATGTCCCTGAGGACACATTGAAATGCAACAGTGAGCACTATTACCATCAAGTAGGCTTGGGTTTTCCTAAGGCATTGTGGATGGGGGTGGCAGATGGGCACAATCCCATGACTCTGGATCAGACAGGTGCATGTTTGATCCCAGTGGTGGAGACTTGTTTTACATCTTTTACATTTTTTACACCCTATCCCAAACCTTAACCCTTAACTGGAGTTGTGCATAAAGGGTGTGACCACTGAAGAAGTGGAACTCCTAGAAATAACATTGGATGGTCAATTATCATGGTGAAGTCATATTGACAAAGTAGTTGTGAAAATGGGGAGAGGCATGATTGTTAGAAAAATATATTCTGCATTTTTGACACACAGATCAACTGCACTAGTTATTCAGGCTCTGATATTGTCCTATCTTGATTACTTTCCAGTAATATGTTCATGTGCAGCTAAGAAACACCTAGCAAAGCTGCAGCTGGCTCAAAACAGAGCAGCACGCCTTGCCCTTAACAGCACATACCAAACTAACATCAACAACATGCATGACAGTCTTTCATGGTTGAGGGTTGAGGAGAAATTGTCCACTTCTCATTTAGTCTTTATAAGAAACATTTGTGTTGACAATGTCTATCCAATTATATAATTTATTTGCATTAACTTCCAACAGACATAAATCCCACCAGACACGCCAGTATGGGTTTCTTCACGGTTCCCAAACCGTTATGTATAGAGCCATGTCATCATGGAAAGCTCTGCTACCAGAGGTTACTCAATTATGTATAGACAGTAATGGTACAGGGCAACCCCAAACAGTTTCAGCTGGACATTCACCTTATCAAAGAGATAGCTCAGCAGGATAAGCTCTCTCTTGAGAAAGATACCCCCACCCCGAGCATGTCAGACCAGACCTCTTCAATAATCAACCCCACAGACGAGCAACCCCAAGCAGAAAGTCATCCTCCCAGCACCGAGTACTACTCCCTCACTACAATTATGGATAAATTCACCCAGCTGGAGGTAGAGGCAGGTAGAGCTGGAACAGCAGGGGAACACACTCCAGTCAGGTCAAAAAATAGTTCAGCTCAACAACACCCCCTCAACCAGACCCGGAGAGCTAGAGGTGGATAGAGACATATCTGCACTCTGGACTGTGGTGAGACAACATCAACAGGAGAAAGAGCACTCCAGCACTAGAAAAGAGGATTCGTGCTGGAGGAGAGGGTGTGGGGGATGGAGTGTGACAGAGAACAACCTTTTAGAGAGCTGGCCACCCCCACAGAGAAGCCAGTAGAACAGCCCACCTCAGCCCCCTGCCAAAGTCTTGACACCACAGCAGAACAGTCCACCAGACCATAGCCTCAATTTAACAGCAGGACAGACAAATGAAGAACCCCAAGCCCAGGGGATCCCACCCTCTTTGAGCACCCCCCCTGTCAGCCACCCAGATAGCCCTCCTTACAACCCCCCCACACCCACTAAGGACATACACAAGCCACAGATTGTACTCCTTATGGACTCAAACGGGAAATATATACAAGAAAAATAACTTTTTCCCAAACACAGTGTGTCTAAGCTCTGGTGTCCAACTATACAAGAAAGCAACCCCCCCCCCCCACTGGACCTACATAGAGAGGACCCACGCCAAGAGGACCGACATCCAGACCACAGCACCACCAGCCACATCCACACCCCCATCCCACCCAGTCAACCCCCCCCCAAGCCAATCATGCCCACACCCCATTTGGGCCCCCTCAGATCAGACCTATGCCCCTCCTGCCCACCCCATGCCCCCCACTCCCACAAAGAGGGCCTCAACATGGGAGTCACAGATCCCACCAGGCCGTGAGTGGGCAAACAGGCCCAACCCCCACTCTTTCTCTAGCCCAAGCCAATGGCATGTACCAGATGCTCAGCAGGCTCTGCTCACACTTACTGGCCTGAGGCCAAACCACACGACCAACAACACTGGACACTTTATGGAACACAAAGGCTTCACTATCTCATCCTGGAACATCCAAGGCCTGAGGTCAACTGCCTTTGGCCCAAAGAGCAGGAACCTGGACTTCATCAAAGAATCGGGAAATACAGACATTGTCATCCTACAAGAAATATGGTACAGAGGAGACGGACCCACTGGTTGCCCTCTAGTTTACAGAGAGCTGGTACTCCCATCCACCAAACTATCAGGTGTGAAACAGTGAAGGGACTATGGGGGTATGCTAATTTGGTATAGAGCAGACCTAATTCACTCTATTAAATGAATCAAATCAGGAACATTTTACATTTGGCTACAAATTCAAAAGGAAATTATCTCAACAGAGAAAAATGTCCTCCTGTGAGCTACCTCTATCAACCCAATAGAATCCCTATACTTTAATTAAATTAAATGAAATTGTATTGGTCACATATAAGTGTGTAGCAGATGTTAATGCGAGTGTAGTGAAATTCCTGGTCTTCTAGCTCCGACAGTGCAATAATATCTAACAAGTAATATCTAACAATTTCACCACATATACCCAATACACACAAATCTACGTAATGGAATGGAATTCAGAATGTATAAATATATGGACGAGCAATGTCAGAGCGGCATAGACTAAGATACAGAATAGAATAGAATATAGTTGATACATATGAGATGAGTAATGCAAAATACGTAAACATTATTAAAGTGACTAGTGTTCCATTTATTAAATTGATTTCAAGTTTATGTATATAGGCAGCAGCGTCTAATGTGCTAGTGATGGCTATTAAACAGTCTGATGGCCTTGAGATAGAAGCTTATTTTTCAGTCTCTCGGTCCCAGCTTTGATGCACCTGTACTGATCTCGCCTTCTGGATGATAGCGGGGTGAACAGGCAGTGGGTCGGGTGGTTGTTGCCCTTGATTATCTTTTGGCCTTCCTGTGACATCGGATTATGTAGGTGTTCTGGAGGGCAGGTGGTTTGCCCCTGGTGATGCGTTGGGCAGACCACACCACCCTCTGGAGAGCCCTGCGGTTGCGGGGGGTGCAGTTGCCGTACCAAATTTCTTCAGCCTTCTGAGGTTGAAGAGGCGCTGTTGCACCTTCTTCACCACACTGTCTATGTGGGTGGACCATTTCAGTTTCAGGTACTGTAGACTACTGAAGACAGCTTCTTCTTTCTGGAGGGGACATGGGACATGTACTAGTCTGTGACGACCTAAATGCCAGAACTGGACAAGAACCTGACACCCTCAGCGTACAGGGAGACTAACACCTACCTGGAGGTGACAGCATTCCTTCCCCCATATGCCCCCCAAGGCACAACTACGACAACATAACCAACAAAAACGGGTCACAACTCCTGCAGCTCTGTCGCACGCTGGGTATGTACATAGTCAATGGGAGGCTTTGAGGGGACTCCTATGTTAGGTACACCTATAGCTCATCTCTTGACAGTCGTACTGACCTCAACCCATAGTCTCTCAGAGCGTTCACAGTCAGCCCACTGACACCCCTATCAGACCACAGCAAAATCACAGTCTACTTGAACAGATCAATACTCAATCAATTAGGCAACAACAAATTCAATCCCTTTTGGACAATTTCCTGAACAAAATGTTCCACTGTAATAGTTAAGGTGCAAACTTGGCAGTAGAAAACCTCTCAGCTTCCCTATCATATCTAACAATTTTAAACAGAAAACCAAAGAAAATTAACAACAATGACAAATGATTCGATGAATGCAAAAACCTAAGAAAGAAATTGAGAAACCTATCCAACCAAAAACACGGAGGCGCAGAAAACCTGAGCCTCCACCTTTACTACGGTGGATCACTAAAACAATACAGAAATACACTACGGAAAAAGAAAGGAACAATACGTCAGAAATCAGCTCAATGTAATTGAGGAGTCCATAGACTCTAAACACTTCTAGGAAAATTGGAAAACACTAAACAAACAACACGAAGAGTTACCTATCCAAAATTGAGATGTATGGGAAAACCACATCTCCAATATTTTTTGCCCTATAACAAAGAACAAACAGCAAAAAAATATACATGATCAAATACAAATCTTAGAATCAACTATTACAGACTACTAGAACCCATTAGATTCTCCAATTCTATTGAATGGACTACAGGACAATATACAAACCATCTAACCCAAAAGGTCCTGTGGTGTTGACATTATCTTCAATGAAATTATAAAATATACAGACCACAAATTCCAATTGGCTATACTAAAACTCTTTAACATCATCCTTAGCTATGGCATCTTCCCCAATATTTGGATCCAAGGATGGATCACCCCAGTCTACAAAAGTGTAGACAAATTTGACCCCAATAACTACAGTGGGATATGCGTCAAGAGCAACTGTAACGGTTTTCGTCATCTGAAGAAGAGGAATCATCGGACCAAAGCGCAGCATGGTAAGTGTTCATGCTTTCTTTAGTAAAACTGAACACTATAACAAAATATCAAAGGGAATAACCGTTGCAAAAAAAAAAAGTTGCAAAACACTAAACAGAAATAAACTACCCACAAAAACCCTGTGGGAAAAAGCTACCTAAATATTGTTCCCAATCAGAGACAACGATAGACAGTTGTCCCTGATTGAGAACCATACCCGGCCAAAACAAAGAAATACAAAAACATAGAAAAAGGAACATAGAATGCCCACCCAAATCACACCCTGACCAAACCAAAATAGAGACATAAAAAGCTAAGGTCAGGGCATGACAGTACCCCCCCCCCCCTCCCCCCCAAAGGTGCGGACTCCGGCCGCAAAACGTGAACCTATAGGGTAGGGTCTGGGTGGGCATTTCTCCGCGGTGGCGGCTCTGGTGAGGGACGTAGATCCCGCTCCACCGGGAACCCTCGCCGCCGATCCCAGACTGGGGACCCTCGTAGCGGTCGACCTGGGCTGTGGGGGAGCACTGGAGATCTGGTGCTTAACACTCACACCTCTCCATTAGGCTCAATGCCCACTTTCGCCTGGCACGGGCGGAGCGCAGGCATAGGACGATCTGAACCCTTCCAGCGCCCCGGAGACACAGTACGCAGAGCCCGTGCAGGATACCCTGGGCCGAAACGGCGCACCGGAGACCAAACACGCTGAGTTGGCACAATCTGCCCTGGCTGGATGCCCACTCTCGCATGGCACTTGCTGGCATAAAGCGCTCCGGACTATGAGCGTGCACTGGAGGCACCGTGCGCTTCACCGCATAACACGGTGCCTGACAAGTACCACGCTGCGTCCGGTAAGCACAGGGAATTGGCTCAGGTCTATCGCCTGACTCTGCCAATCTCCCCGTGTGCCAATTATTTTGGGGGGGGCTGCCTCTCGTGCCTGCTGCGCTGCCTTGCCTCATATCGCCGCCTCTCAGCTTTCGCTGCCTCTAGTTCTTCTTTAGGGCGGCGATATTCCCCAGCCTGTCTCCAGGGTCCCTGTCCATCCAATATCTCCTCCCATGTCCAGGAGTCCTGAACCCTCTGCTCCTCGTTACCACGCTGCTTGGTCCGTTTGTGGTGGGTAGTTCTGTAACGGTATTCGTCGTCTGAAGAAGAGGAATCATCGGACCAAAGCGCAGTGTGGTAAGTGTTCATGCTTTCTTTATTAAAACTGAACACTATAACAAAATAACAAAGGTAATAACCGAGACAGTCCTGAAAGGTGCAAAACACTAAACAGAAATTAACTACCCACAAAAAAGCTACCTAAGTATGGTTCCCAATCAGAGACAACGATAGTCAGCTGTCCCTGTTGAGAACCATACCCGGCCAAAACAAAGAAATACAAAAACATAGAAAAAGGAACATAGAATGCCCACCCAAATCACACCCTGACCAAACCAAAATAGCTCTAAGGTCAGGGCGTGACAGCAACCTTGGGAAAATCCTCTGCATTATCATAAACAGCAGAAAATAATGTACTGAGCAAATGTCAAATTGGCTATATACCAAATTAACATACGACAAACCACGTATTCACCCTGCACACCCTAATTGACAAACAAACAAACCAAAACAAAGGCAGTCTTCTCATGCTTTGTTGATTTCAAAAAAGCTTTTGATTCAATTTGGCATGATGGTCTGCTATACAAATTGATGGAAAGTGGTGTTGGGGGAAAAACATATGACATTACAAAATCCATGTACACAAACAAACAACAATTGACAAAAAACACATACATTTCTTTCCATTGGGCCATGGGGTGAGACAGGGATGCAGCTTAAACTCTACCCTCTTCAACATATATATCAACAAATTGGCGAGGGCACTAGAAAAGTCTGCAGCACCCGGCCTCACCCTACTAGGATCTGAAGTCAAATTTCTACTGTTTTTTAATGATCTTGAGCTTCTGTCACCAACCAAGGAGGGCCTACAGCAGCACCTAGTTATTCTGCACATATTCTGTCAGACCTGGGCCCTGACAGTAAATCTCAGTAAGACAAAAATAATGGTGTTCCAAAAATGGTCCAGTCGCCAGGATCACAAAAACAAATTCCATCTAGACACCGTTGCCCTAGAGCACACAAAAAACTATACATACCACGGCCTAAACATCAGCGCCACAGGTAACTTCCACAAAGCTGTGAACGATCTGAGAGACAAGGCAAGAAGTGCCTCATATGCCATCAAAAGGAACATAAAATCCAAATCAGTTATAGAACCCAATGCCCTTTATGGTTGTGAGGTCTGGGGTTACTTGACACATTGGAAAGAATTAACAAAAAAAACTGAGCAAACTAGAATGCTATTTGACCCTAAACACAGAGAACACAGCGGCAGAATACTTGACCAGAATACTTGACCCAAAGTTAAGAAAAATCTTGACTATGTACAGATTCAATGAGCATAGCTTTGCTATTGAGAAAGGCCACTGTAGGCAGACCTGGCTCTCAAGAGAAGACAGGCTATGTGCACACTGCCCACAAAATGAGGTGTAAACTGAGCTGCACTTCCTAACCTCCTGCCAAGTGTATTACCATATTAGAGACATGTTTCCCTCAAATTACACAGATCCACAAAGAATTTGAAAACCCAATTTTGATAAACTCCCATATCTACTGGGTGAAAAACCATCACAGTGTAATGTGTAATTTTTTACATTTCATTTCTCTTTTGTTATTATCTACTTCACTTGCTTTGGCAATGTTAACATATGTTTCCCATGCCAATAAAGCCCTTAAATTGAATTGATTTGAGAAGAAAAAATAATACAAATAATAATTTTCCAGGGAAGATTCAGATCTCATGGAATTAGACCAAAGTTCTCAATGCGTATAAAATATATAGAGTACTGAAACTCTACAATTACTGTAAACTGAGAGAGAAAGCATGTAGGGCATTCTACGCCATAAAAAGTTCATTCAAATGGAAATACCTATACAAATTTGGCTAAAACTAATTGAATGTGTCATTGAACTAATTGCACTTTATGGCAGCGAGGTGTGGCATCCACTTGCAAAACAAGATTTCACCCAATTGTTTTTAATTATAATTATTTTTTTTAAGCTTTATTTAACTAGGCAAGTCAGTTAAGAACAAATTATTATTTACAATGACGGCCAATGAGACAAACACCCCATTGAAATCCTGTTCTGTAAGATGATCCTACATGTCCAGAGGAAAAACACAAACAATGCATGCAGGGAAGAACTATGGCAATATCCACTAATAATAATAATAATAATAATAATAAAAAAAGAGAAATTAAGTTTTGGAAACAAAACAGTGACCCCCTCTCATATCATTACCAAGCCCTGCAAATGCCAAGAGCTGAGCAAAGAAAAGAGTCACCTCATCCAGCTGGTCCTGGGACTGAATTCACAAACCTGTTCTACTAACACACTGAAGCCTCAATCAGAATAAACCAAATTACAACACAGTCAAAACAAAACTACATTACCTATTGGGAAACACAAGAACAAGAAGAAAATGCAGTGCTATCTGGCCCTAACTCAACAGTACACCTTGGCAAATTATTTGACAAAGTACAGGCAACAGTGACCACAGCCATGTCATTGAGAAGGGTAGACACAGGAAAACATGGCTCCCTGTAGAGGAAAGGCTGTGCAACCACTGCACCACAGCAAAACTAGAGACAGAGCTGCATTTCCTGACAAAATGTACAAAAAATATATAAAATTTCCCCAAACTTGAAAACCATATTCAAGGTTTCAAAGACCTCTCTGATTAGAATAGGCTACCTGTCCTGTTGGTGAAAGATGCAGAGAGCTGTGGGTTGGCAGCACACTACATTGCTGCTTGCCATAAAATGAGGGACAGTGTCTGACAGACCAACCAACCTGCAGATGTCCTCTACGTCATTGTTATTGTCCATTGTACGGCTATTTTTACCCTTGATTATTGATTGTCCCGTTGACAGTATTGATTATCATTATTTGAATTATGTTCATATTGTAAATGAATCACTTCATCTCTAAAGTACGCTTTGGCAATATTGACATTGTTACATCATGCTAATAAAGCACTTTGAATTGAATTGAGAGAGAGAGAGAGAGAGAGAGAGAGAGAGAGAGAGACATGAGGACAGAAGAACACAAGAGAAAGAGAGGTATTCTTTCCTCTTTAAATTCAAGGCTATTATTGTACCTCATAGATTAGATTTCTACCCAGACATACAGCTTGGGAAAATGGCAGAGGGATGGAGGAGAGATGGAGAGAAATAAATGGAAAGATGGACAGACGAGAAGAAGGGCAAGGCAACTTTCTCTTGGCGAGAATCTCAGCCCCCTATTGATAGGAAAAGGTCAGAGCAGACGGACTCCACATGGGGTGTGTGTGTGTGTGTGTGTGTGTGTGTGTGTGTGTGTGTGTGTGTGTGTGAGAGATTGTATATGTGTGTCTAGTAGTCAACTGCTTCTGTAAACAAAAGTGTCCAGATTGACTCAATATACAATGTAAATTTGCCACAGCTTACTCTCTCTCTCTCTTAACGCTTTTTACAAAGCAAACTATACTAAGTCATGTATAGCTCATTCAAGGGCTGTAACGTTTTACATTATTTATTGATTTTTATTTTACCTTTATTTAACTAAATTCTTATCTACAATTACGCCGTACACTGGCCAAAACCAGACAATGATGGGCCAATTGTGCGCCACCCCATGGGACTCCCAATCATGGCTGGTTGTGATACAGCCTGGATTTGAACCAGGGTGTCTATAGTGACACCTCAAGCACTGAGACGCACTGCCTTAGATTGCTGCACCACTCGGGAACCAACTAAGGTCTCTAACAGACTGTAACTAGAGGCTGTAACTACCCTGTTTTTATTTATATTTATTTCACCTTTATTTAACCAGGTAGGCTAGTAGAGAACAAGTTCTCATTTACAACTAGTTGTAGTTGGATGAGCTATTTACAGATTGGCTATGTACAGGTACAGTGATCTGTGAGCTGCTCTGACAGCTGGTGCTTAAAGCTAGTGAGGGAGATATGAGTCTCTAGCTTCGGTGATTTTTGCAGTTCATTCCAGTCATTGGCTGCAGAGAACTGGAAGGAAAGGCGGCCGAAGGAGGAATTGGCTTTGGGGGTGACCAGTGAAATATACCTGCTGGAGGGCGTGCTGCGGGTGGGTGCTGCTATGGTGACCAGTGAGCTGAGATAAGGCAGGGCTTTACCTAGCAACGACTTATAGATGACCTGGAGCCAGTAGGTTTGGCGACGGATATAAAGCGAGGGCCAGCCAATGAGAGCATACAGGTCGCAGTGGTAGGTGGTATATGGGTCTTTGGTGAGAAAACGGATGGCACTGTGATAGACTGCATCCAATTTGCTGAGTAGAGTGTTGGAGGCTATTTTGTAAATGACATCGCCGAAGTCAAGGATTGGTAGGATAGTCAGTTTTACTAGGGTATGCTTGGCAGCATGAGTGCCCTAACAATGGTATTCAAACTACTTTTGAAGTTTGATGTGCCACTATTGCCTGAATATTTCACAGCAGGGAAGTGCTAACACATAGCTACCATTGATATTATGATTTTGTCTCAGACCACCATGGTATTTTCTAGGTGAAAGTCGATTGAAATTTGTTCAGAAACTAGACAACGGGCTGTACTCAATAGGAACCAAACAAAAGCAAACAGATGCAAATGAAACGAAACAGGGAGGGAACTAACATAATCTTTTAAATAGAAACTCCCGTATTTTGTTGCAAAACGTTTTGCAACAAACGTTTTGCAACAAACATTTTGCTACAGTGTGTGAGTAATGAATACACCCCAGAAAGAATAATGGTTTGTTTAACATGGTGGTTCTCATGCTTTAAGCTCACAGGCAGCTACAGACCATTAGTTTTATTCAGTCTATGCTACTCACATGAAAAAACACAGTTTACTATAGAATACTACAGTACTTACTATAAATTATGTAGTAAACTGTAGTATACTGTAGAATACTATACTACATACCTTGATCATGTGTAGTACCTACTATTAGATGTTGTAGTATACTGTAGAATACTATAGTAATAACTACAAAAAAAGTAATTACTATAGTATATACTACAGTATTTAACTTGCATATAACCTGCCTATTCCCATCTCCCGTATCCCAATTTTTGCCAACCATAAGTGAGAAACCTACATGCTAAGTATAGATCATATATTATGTTCCCTACAGGTTATAGAAAAGGGCAGACGCACTGTACTATCCATTCAGACCACAGTCCTACCTACAGGTATACATTTGCTCTGAGTATTTTGTCCAGTAGGTTTCCTCAAGGACAAAGCACCCACTACTATGTCAAAGATAATAAAACAAAAACACTATAGTAAATACTACAGTAATGTCTGCAAAAATAAGACAGTAAATACAACAGTCAGCAGAAACACTAAAATAATTACTATAGTGTATACACCACAGTTGTTTTTCTTACTACAGTATTTAAACTATAGTAAACTGCAAATACTACAGTATACTACAGTCATGTCCGCAGTGTTTTTCAGACTTAATTGTATTTAATCATAGAATCCTATAGTATTTTTTCATATGGGTACTGTAACGATCTGGGTGTCGTGGGTGTTCAATATAGTGCTCTTTTAATGCACACACGGTGAACAACGGCCACCACACAAAACACTGGGTGCTCAAAACAAATGCCCCAAACGCGGCAACAAAAACAGTCCAGCAAAATCCACAAACAGAAACAAACACGTTCGTCTACAACATGCACAAATGTTACAATAATTAATCCCGCACAAAGAAACAGGCGGGCCGGCTGACTAATAAAGCCCAACTAATTACCACAAACTCAAAACAGGTGTACCCAATTAACACATAAGGAGGGGGAGGAAAGAATCAGTGGCCGCTAGTAGGCCAGCGACGAGGACCGCCGAGCGCCACCCGAATGGGAAGGGGAGCCACCTTCGGTCGGAGTCGTGACAGGTACAGACAGTGTGCTTATTGACACTATTTAACCATAGATATGGAAATGCTCCTTGTTGTTTTCAACCACTAATCAAGAGTTACACAACCTGCTGAAACATTTAACAGGACAAACTCTCTCTCGCCATCTCACTCTCTCTTACAACCCACTCTCTTACTATCCGCCATCGCAGTCATTGCCCCTCTCTTTCTCCAGCGTGTCTCTCCCCCTTCCTCTCTCCCTCTGTGCCAGGGGGCTGAGACTGTAGGTTAATGTTAAACACTAGAACAACAAAGAACAGCGTATGTCAGAGAGAGAGGTGAGCCAAGGTTGAGTCCACACTCTTCTTTTCGTTTTCATTTCAGTCTATCTATCATATACTGTTCTATTGTACTGTATTACACTGTATCCCTTAATATTCTATTTCAGTTGTTTTATTAGTTTAAAATGGCTATCATGACTTACATTCAACTTCGCAAAAACTACAACTGTATTTTATTATATTCCCTAATTTTATTTTCTATTTAAGCTGTTCTGCTATCGTTAATACTAGGATAGAAATACCCATTCTACACATATTATGTAGGATTTTCATAGCAGGACCATTTTCAAAGCAGGACAATATCTGTGGAGAGACTTGACAACAGGCAAAATACATGTTCCAAATGTAGACTGGCTGTCGCTTGGTAAATAGATGAAGGGCATAAGAACTATTGTTCTACACTGAGACAATAACATCACTTCAGGGAGGAGAATTACTGCAGGACTCTTTTTGTTCTACTGTACTATCAGTGCAGAAACAGATACAAAAAAACACCATCCAACCTGGAATTGAGTGAGTAATGTTTAGTCTGAAGCTATATTTTATTTCCAAAAGCCAAGATGAAAAATACATGACATTAATTTATAAGGACTGAATGCTAAATTAAGGCTGCCAAGCTAGATACAACTTCAATTAGCACTGATGTGTCAAGTGAGAGGTGTCAAAGCCCTTTAGCCCAACAATGGCAGGAGAGTCGCACAGTCTAATCCAACCAAATGGAGAGCTGCCTCCCGCTGATCAAAAGTAATTCAAATACAGTACCCTGTGTATGTAAAGAATGATAAGGCAAGAAAAGATCACAAAATGAAGCTCCTTTATGGAAAATCCTGAGACACTTTTTGCTGGCTATTATAAAAATGGGAACACCAGCAACCTCATCTTCCACACAAACCATCCCCTGGCATGGTACAGTGCTGTATTAGCACACTACCACTCTGTTAAGAGGGGGGGGGGTGTTAACGAAGGGTGGAAACTCAGGATACTAGACAACGAGGACTCTGAGTCAGCTAATATACATCTCTATAAGTCTGGAACAGTTTTGGTACAGGGCAACCCCAAACAGTTTCAGCTGGACTTTCACCTAATCAAAGAATTAGCCCAGCAGGAGAAGCTCTCCCTTCAGAAAGATACCACCATCCCGATAAGGTCAGACCAGACTTCTTCATTATATAACCCCACAGATGAGCAACCCCAAGTGGAAAGTCAACCTCCCAGCACAGAGTACTACCCCCTCATATGAAGGATGAATTTACCCAAAAATTAAGGCAAGTGGAGCTGGAACAGCAGGTGATTACACTCCAGTCAGCACAGACCCAGACAACAGTCCAGCACAACAACACCCCCTTAACCAGACCCGGAGAGCTGGAGGTGGAGAGAGACATATCTGCACTCTGAACTGTGGTGAGACAACATATATAAAGCAAGAGCAGGAGAAGAACCGAGCACTAGAGGAGAGGATCAGATTGCTGGAGGAGAGGATGAGGGGGTTGGTGTGTGACAGAGCACAACCCCCTAGAGAGGTGGCCACTCCCACAGAGAAGCCAGCAGAACAGCCCACTTCAGTTCCCGACAAAAGTCTCGACACCACAGCAGAACAGTCCACATCAGACCCTGACCATAGCGTCGACATCATAGCAGAACAGACAAGTGAAGAACCCCAAGCCCAGGGGATCTCACCCCCTCTGAGCACCCCCTGATAGCCACCTTGATAGCCCTCCTGACAACCCACCCACCCACACCCACTGAGGATATACACAAGATTGTACTCCTTATGGACTCAAATGGGAAATATATAGAAGAAAAACAACTTTTTCCCAAACACAGTGTGTCTAAACTCTGATGTCCAAACACCCAGCGCGCCCTAGACCTTCTGTCTGAGGACCAACTAGGTTCACCTAGCCACATTATACTACACACAGGCACAAATGATCCGAGAACACAGCAGGAAAGGGTCGCCACAGCACTAAAGGGAGAGATTGAAAAAGCTTCTTCCTCAATGCACAAGTGGTTATCTCCACCCTGCTACCACGAAAATACTTCCACCCTGCTACCATACAGTGGGTAAACGCAAGTATTTCCCGTGACTGTGCCTCAAAACCAAATGTTTTCCTGGCCCACCACTCCACTTTGGACTTGAACAGCCTCTATGACCAGGTCACCTATACAAGACAGCAGACAACAAATTCCAAATGGCTATACTAAAACCCTTTAACATAATCCTTAACTCTGGCATCTTCCCCAATATTTGGAACCAAGGACTGATCACCCCTATCCACAAAAGTGTAGACAAATTTGACCCCAATAACTACCGTGGCATATGCGTCAAAAGCAACCTTGGGAAAATCCTCTGCATTATCATAAATAGCAGACTTGTACATCTCCTCAGTGAAAACAATGGTCTGAGCAAATGTCAAATTGGCTTTTTACCAACGTATCGTACGACAGACCATGTATTCACCCTGCACACCCTAATTGACAAACAAACAAACCAAAACAAAGCCAAAGTCTTCTCATGCTTTGTTGATTTCAAAAGAGCTTTCAACTCAATTTGGCATGAGGGTCTGCTATACAAATTGATAGAAAGAGTTGTTTTGCTAGGGAAAACATACAGCATTATAAAATCCATGTACACAAACAACAAGTGTGTGGTTAAAATTGTCAAAAAACACACATTTCTTCCCACAGGGCCGTGGGGTGAGACAGGGATGCAGCGTAAGCCCTACCCTTTTCAACATATATATTAACAAATTGGCGAGGGCACTAGAAAAGTCTGCAGCACCCGGCCTCACCCTACTAGAATCTGAAGTCAAATGTCTACTGTTTGCTGATGATCTGGTGCTTCTGTCACCAACCAAGGAGGGCCTACAGCAGCACCTAGTTATTCTGCACAGATTCTGCCAGACCTGGGCCCTGACAGTAAATCTCAATGGTGTTCCAAAAAAGGTCCAGTCGCCAGGACCACAAATACAAATTCCATCTAGACACCGTTGCCCTAGACCACACAATAACTATACGTACCTTGGCCTAAACATCATCACCACAGGTAACTTCCACAAAGCTGCGAACGATCTGAGAGACAAGGCAAGAAGGGCATTCTATGCCATCAAAATCAACATAAAATTTGACATCCCAATTAGGATCTGGATAGAAATACTTGAATCAGTTATAGTACCCATTGCCCTTAGTAGTTGTGAGGTCTGGGGTCCACTCACCAACCAAGAATTCACAAAATGGGACAAACACCAAATTGAGACTCAGCATGCAGAATTCTGCAAAAATATCCTCCTTGTACAACGTAGAAAACCAAATAATGCATGCAGACCAGAATTAGGCCGATACTTGCTAATTATCAAAATCCAGAAATGAGCAGTTCAATTCTACAAACACCTAAAAGGAAGCGATTCCCAAACTTTCCATAACAAAGCCATCACCTACAGAGAGATCCTGGAGAAGAGTTCCCTAAGAAAGCTGGTCCTGGGGCTCTGTTCACAAACACAAACACACCCCACAGAGACCCAGGACAGCAACACAATTAGACACAACCAAATCATGAGAAAAAAAACAGATCATTATTTGACATTATTCTTGGAAAGAATTAACAAAATAACAGAGCAAACTAGAATACTATTTGGCCCTAAACAGAGAGTACACAGTGGCAGAATACCTAGCCACTGTGAATGACGTTTGACCATATTAGAGACACATTTTTCCCTCAGATTGCACAGATCCACAAAGAATTCGAAAACAACCCCGATTTTGATTTACTCCCATATTTACTGGGTGAGATACCACAGTGTGCCAACACAGCAGCAATATTTGTGACCTGTTGCCACAAGAAAAGGGCAACCAGTGAAGAACAAACACCATTGTAAATACAACCCATATTTATGTTAATTTATTTTCCCTTTTGTACTTTGGCTATTTGCACATCGTTTCCACACTGTATATGTTACGGTGCGTGAATGAGGACCCAAAAGCGAATTAACTTAAACAGAGCTTCTTTAATTACCAAACATAGGTAGGCTCAGACGGACCGGCAGATTCCGACAGGACAAGACAAGGTTACAGCAAACATGACGACAGTCTGGTTCAGGCATGAAACACAACAAACAAGAATCCTACAAGGACAGGAACAAAAACAGAGAGAGATATAGGGGACTAATCAGAGGGAAAAAGGGAACAGGTGGGAAAAGGGGTGACGAGGTGGTTAGGAGGAGACAAGGCACAGCTGGGGGAAAGAGGGGGTGGAAAGGTAACCTAACAACGACCAGCAGAGGGAGACAGGGTGAAGGGAAAGGACAGAGACAAGACACAACATGACAGTACATGACAGTACCCCCCCACTCACCGAGCGCCTCCTGGCGCACTCGAGGAGGAAACCTGGCGGCAACGGAGGAAATCCTCGATCAGCGCACGGTCCAGCACGTCCCGAGAGGGAACCCAACTCCTCTCCTCAGGACCGTACCCCTCCCAATCTACGAGGTACTGGTGACCACGGCCCCGAGGACGCATGTCCAAAATTCTACGGACCCTGTAGATGGGTGCGCCCTCGACAAGGATGGGGGGGGGGGGGGGGGGAAGACGAGCGGGGGCGCGAAGGACGGGCTTGATGCAGGAGACATGGAAGACCGGGTGGACGCGACGAAGGTATCGCGGAAGAAGAAGTCGAACTGCGACAGGATTAATGACCCGAGAAATACGGAACGGACCAATGAACCGCGGGGTCAACTTGCGAGAAGCCGTCTTAAGGGGAAGGTTCTGAGTGGAGAGCCAAACTCTCTGACCGCGACAATATCTAGGACTCTTAGTTCTACGCTTATTAGCAGCCCTCACAGTCTGCGTCCTATAACGGCAAAGTGCAGACCTGACCCTCTTCCAGGTGCGCTCGCAACGTTGGACAAAAGCCTGAGCGGAGGGGACGCTGGACTCGGCGAACTGAGATGAGAACAGCGGAGGCTGGTACCCGAGGCTACTCTGAAAAGGAGATAGCCCGGTCGCAGACGAAGGAAGCGAGTTGTGGGCGTATTCTGCCCAGGGGAGCTGTTCTGACCAAGACGCAGGGTTACGAAAAGAAAGACTGCGTAAGATGCGACCAATAGTCTGATTGGCCCGTTCTGCTTGACCGTTAGACTGGGGGTGAAAGCCAGAAGAGAGACTGACGGAAGCCCCAATCAAACGGCAAAACTCCCTCCAAAATTGAGACGTGAATTGCGGACCTCTGTCCGAAACGACGTCTGACGGAAGGCCATGAATTCTGAAAACATTCTCGATGATGATTTGTGCCGTCTCTTTAGCAGAAGGAAGCTTAGCAAGGGGAATGAAATGAGCCGCCTTAGAGAACCTATCGACAACCGTAAGAATAACAGTCTTCCCCGCTGACGAAGGCAGTCCGGTGACAAAATCTAAGGCGATGTGAGACCACGGTCGAGAAGGAATAGGAAGCGGCCTGAGACGGCCGGCAGGAGGAGAGTTACCGGACTTAGTCTGCGCGCAGACCGAACAAGCAGCCACGAAACGACGCGTGTCATGCTCCCGGGTGGGCCACCAAAAACGCTGGCGAATGGAAGCAAGCGTACCCCGAACGCCAGGGTGGCCGGCTAACTTGGCAGAGTGAGCCCACTGAAGAACGGCCAGACGAGTAGGAACGGGAACGAAAAGAAGGTTCCTAGGACAAGCGCGCGGCGACGGAGTGTGAGTGAGCGCTTGTTTTACCTGCCTCTCAATTCCCCAGACAGTCAACCCGACAACACGCCCCTCAGGGAGAATCCCCTCGGGGTCAGTGGAGGCTACTGAAGAACTGAAGAGACGAGACAAAGCATCAGGCTTGGTGTTCTTAGAGCCCGGACGATAAGAAATCACGAACTCGAAACGAGCGAAAAACAGCGCCCAACGCGCCTGACGCGCATTAAGTCGTTTGGCAGAACGGATGTACTCAAGGTTCCTATGGTCAGTCCAAACGACAAAAGGAACGGTCGCCCCCTCCAACCACTGTCGCCATTCGCCTAGGGCTAACCGGATGGCGAGCAGTTCGCGGTTACCCACATCATAGTTACGTTCCGACGGCGACAGGCGATGAGAAAAATACGCGCATGGGTGGACCTTGTCGTCAGAGAGGGAGCGCTGAGAAAGAATGGCTCCCACGCCCACCTCTGACGCGTCAACCTCGACAACGAACTGTCTAGAGACGTCAGGTGTAACAAGGATAGGAGCGGATGTAAAACGATTCTTGAGGAGATCAAAAGCTCCCTGGGCGGAAACGGACCACTTAAAGCACGTCTTGACAGAAGTAAGGGCTGTGAGAGGAGCTGCCACCTGACAGAAATTACGGATGAAACGACGATAGAAGTTCGCGAAGTCGAGAAAGCGCTGCAGCTCGACGCGTGACTTAGGGACGGGCCAATCAATGACAGCTTGGACCTTAGCGGGATCCATCTTAATGCCTTCAGCGGAAATAACAGAACCGAGAAATGTGACGGAGGAGGCATGAAAAGTGCACTTCTCAGCCTTCACAAAAAGACAATTCTCTAAAAGGCGCTGGAGGACACGTCGAACGTGCTGAACATGAATCTGGAGTGACGGTGAAAAAATCAGGATATCGTCAAGGTAAACGAAAACAAAGATGTTCAGCATGTCTCTCAGGACATCATTGACTAATGCCTGAAAGACAGCTGGAGCGTTAGCGAGGCCGAAAGGAAGAACCCGGTATTCAAAGTGCCCTAACGGAGTGTTAAACGCCGTCTTCCACTCGTCCCCCTCCCTGATGCGCACGAGATGGTAAGCGTTACGAAGGTCCAACTTAGTGAAAAACCTGGCTCCCTGCAGGATCTCGAAGGCTGAAGACATAAGAGGAAGCGGATAACGATTCTTCACTGTTATGTCATTCAGCCCTCGATAATCTATGCAGGGGCGCAGAGACCCGTCCTTCTTCTTGACAAAAAAAAACCCCGCTCCGGCGGGAGAGGAGGAGGGGACTATGGTACCGGCGTCAAGAGCTACAGACAAATAATCTTCGAGAGCCTTACGTTCGGGAGCCGACAGAGAGTATAGTCTACCCCGGGGGGGGGTGGTTCCCGGAAGGAGATCAATACTACAATCATACGACCGGTGTGGAGGAAGAGAGGTGGCCCTGGACCGACTGAACACCGTGCGCAGATCGTGATATTCCTCCGGCACCCCTGTCAAATCACCAGGCTCCTCCTGTGAAGAAGAGACAGAGGAAACAGGAGGGATAGCAGACATGAAACATTTCACATGACAAGAGACGTTCCAGGAGAGGATAGAATTACTAGACCAATTAATGGAAGGATTATGACAAACTAGCCAGGGATGGCCCAAAACAACAGGTGTAAAAGGTGAACGAAAAATTAAAAAAGAAATGGTTTCACTATGATTACCAGAAACAGTGAGGGTTAAAGGTAGCGTCTCACGCTGAATCCTGGGGAGAGGACTACCATCCAGGGCGAACAAGGCCGTGGGCTCCTTTAACTGTCTGAGAGGAATGTCATGTTCCCGAGCCCAGGTCTCGTCCATAAAACAGCCCTCCGCCCCAGAGTCTATTAAGGCACTGCAGGAAGCTGACGAACCGGTCCAGCGTAGATGGACCGACAAAGTAGTGCAGGATCTTGAAGGAGAGACAGGAGTAGTAGCGCTCACCAGTAGCCCTCCGCTTACTGACGAGCTCTGGCCTTTTACTGGACATGAAGTGACAAAATGACCAGCGGAACCGCAATAGAGACAGAGGCGGTTGGTGATTCTCCGTTCCCTCTCCTTAGTCGAGATGCGGATACCTCCCAGCTGCATGGGCTCAGCACCCGAGCCGGCAGAGGAAGATGGTAGTGATGCGGAGAGGGGGGCGACGGAGAGCGCGAGCTCCTTTCCACGAGCTCGGTGACGAAGATCAACCCGTCGCTCAATGCGAATAGCGAGTTCAATCAAGGAATCCACGCTGGAAGGAACCTCCCGGGAGAGAATCTCATCCTTTACCTCTGCGCGGAGACCCTCCAGAAGACGAGCGAGCAAGGCCGGCTCGTTCCAGCCACTGGAGACAGCAAGAGTGCGAAACTCAATAGAGTAGTCTGTTATGGATCGATTGCCTTGACATAGGGAAGACAGGGCCCTGGAAGCCTCCTCCCCAAAAACAGATCGATCAAAAACCCGTATCATCTCCTCCTTAAAGTCCTGATACTGGTTAGTACACTCAGCCCTTGCCTCCCAGATTGCCGTGCCCCACTCACGAGCCCGTCCAATAAGGAGAGATATGACGTAGGCGACACGAGCAGTGCTCCTGGAGTAAGTGTTGGGCTGGAGAGAAAACACAATATCACACTGGGTGAGGAACGAGCGGCATTCAGTGGGCTCCCCAGAGTAACACGGCGGGTTATTGATTCTGGGCTCCGGAGATTCGAAAGCCCTGGAAGTGGCCGGTGGATCGAGGCGGAGATGGTGAACCTGTTCTGTGAGGTTGGAGACTTGGGTGGCCAGGGTCTCAACGGCATGTCGAGCAGCAGACACTTCCTGCTCGTGTCTGCCTAGCATCGCTCCCTGGATCCCGACGGCTGAGTGGAGAGGATCCGAAGTCGCTGGGTCCATTCTTGGTCGGATTCTTCTGTTACGGTGCGTGAATGAGGACCCAAAAGCGAATTAACTTAAACAGAGCTTCTTTAATTACCAAACATAGGTAGGCTCAGACGGACCGGCAGATTCCGACAGGACAAGACAAGGTTACAGCAAACATGACGACAGTCTGGTTCAGGCATGAAACACAACAAACAAGAATCCGACAAGGACAGGAACAAAAACAGAGAGAGATATAGGGGACTAATCAGAGGGAAAAAGGGAACAGGTGGGAAAAGGGGTGACGAGGTGGTTAGGAGGAGACAAGGCACAGCTGGGGGAAAGAGGGGGTGGAAAGGTAACCTAACAACGACCAGCAGAGGGAGACAGGGTGAAGGGAAAGGACAGAGACAAGACACAACATGACAGTACATGACAGTATATAGACATAATATGACATTTGAAATGTCTTTATTCTTTTGGAACTTCTGTGATTGTAATGTCTACTGTTCATTTTTACTTTTAGTTTTTTACTTTTGTTTATTATCTTCTCCACTTGCTTTGGCAAAGTTAACATACACTACCGTTCCAAAGTTTGGGGTCACTTGAAATAAAAGCACATTTTTTGTTGATAAAAAAACAAACATCAAATAACATCAAGTTGATCAGAAATACAGTGTAGACATTGTTAATGTTGTAAATGACTATTGTAGCTGTAAACGTGTAGATGTAGATATTTTATGGGATATCTACATAGGCGTACAGAGGGCCATTATCAGCAACCATCACATTGTGTTAGCTAATCCAAGTTTAGCATTTTGAAAGGCTAATTGATCATTAGAAAACCCAATTGCAATTATGTAGCACAGCTGAAAACTGTTCTGATTAAATAAGCAATAAAACTGGCTGGCGGACAAGCACATTAGAGTGTCTAGTTGGAGAAACAGATGCCTCACAAGTCCTCAGCTGGCAGCTTCATTAAATAGTACCCGCAAAACACCAGTCTCAACATCAATATTGGAGAGGCGACTCCGGGATGCTGGCCTTCTAGGCAGAGTTGCAAAGAAAAAGCCATATCTCAGACTGGCCAATAAAAATAAAAGATTAAGATGGGCAAAAGAACACAAACACTGGAAAGAGGAACTCTGTCGTTTCCAGCTACAATAGTCTTTGTAACATTAACAATGTCTACACTGTATTTCTGACCAATTTGATGCTACTTTAATGGACAAAAAAAATTGCTTTTCATTCAAAAACAACGACATTTAGAAGTGACAGCAAACTTTTGAACGGTAGTGTATGTTTCCCATGTCAATAAAGCCCTTGAATTGAATTGATTTTAAATTGAATTAAGAGAGGGGGGAGCTAAGAGAGAGAGAGAGAAGAGAGAGAGAGAAGAGAGAGAGCGAGAGAGAGAGAGAGAGAGAGAGAGAGAGAGAGAGAGAGAGAGAGAGAGAGAGAGAGAGAGAGAGAGAGAGAGAGAGAGAGAGGGCTGCTGTCTATGACTACAGAGATGGTCAATCTTCAGTCAGACTCCAGCGGGCTCCATCTCTGAGTCTGCATTCCAAATGGCACCCTATTCCTTTATAGTGTACTAGTTTTTACTATAAATTAGTCAAAAGTAGGGTGGAGGATGGAGCGAGGGAATAGGATGCCATCGGGGAGACAACGTGAGTTTGTTTAAAGAGACCCAGTTACACACATGGCTAAAGCCACCCAGAGACAGAGTAGCTCAACCTAGCAGCAGCCCAGATCCATCAGCCCAGCTCTGTAGCCCTGTTGCAGCGCTGCAGTGGTCTCTGAGTACACACCTCAGTACAACATGTTTGTGTGTGTGTGTGTGTGTGGTTTGTGGATGCCTGCCTAAGAACAGTTCCACCCAGCTCCTCTCTGCTCTGACAAACAGTAATGTCCAGGCTGAGTGTTTAAAGACCCAGTTTCTCACAGCAGAAATGTCAGGGAAAACTCAGGGCAGAACAGCAGCGCTGTGCTCTATGAAGAAAGGGTCCCATTTAAACTTACTGACGGCGCATGAACCCGTTAAAGCTCGGTGTGACACACACCAGACCCTACGCTCAATCATGTTTACACACAGTGACATCACCCTCCATCACTAGAGCATGTCACTCACCCTGTGGTGAGAAATCAACGTTTATTTGTCACGTGCCCGAAATACAACAGCGAAGTGCTTGGTTCCGGCTCTAACCAACAGTGCATGTTTTATGTAAAAAAAATATTAGGTGAACAATAGTTAATTAAAGAAATAAAACCAGTATAAAAGACAGTGAAAAATAACAGTAGGGAGGCTATATACAGTAGCGAGGCTATATACAGTAGCGAGGCTACATACAGTAGCGAGGCTATATACAGTAGGGAGGCTATATACAGTAGGGAGGCTATATACAGTAGTGAGGCTATAACAGTAGCGACGCTATATACAGTAGCGAGGCTACATACAGTAGCGAGGCTATATACAGTAGGGAGGCTATATACAGTAGGGAGGCTATATACAGTAGCGAGGCTACATACAGTAGCGAGGCTACATACAGTAGCGAGGCTATATACAGTAGGGAGGCTATATACAGTAGAGAGGCTATATACAGTAGAGAGGCTATATACAGTAGCAAGGCTATATAAAGTATCGAGGCTATATACAGTAGAGAGGCTATATACAGTAGCGAGGCTATATACAGTAGGGAGGCTATATACAGTAGGGAGGCTATATACAGTAGCGAGGCTATATACAGTAGCGAGGCTATATACAGTAGGGAGGCTATATACAGTAGGGAGGCTATATACAGTAGCGAGGCTATATACAGTAGCGAGGCTATAACAGTAGCGAGGCTATATACAGTAGCGAGGCTATAACAGTAGGGAGGCTATAACAGTAGGGAGGCTATATACAGTAGGGAGGCTATAACAGTAGGGAGGCTATATACAGTAGCGAGGCTATATACAGTAGCGAGGCTATATACAGTAGCGAGGCTATAACAGTAGGGAGGCTATATACAGTAGGGAGGCTATAACAGTAGGGAGGCTATATACAGTAGCGAGGCTATATACAGTAGCGAGGCTATATACAGTAGCGAGGCTATAACAGTAGGGAGGCTATATACAGTAGCGAGGCTATATACAGTAGCGAGGCTATAACAGTAGGGAGGCTATATACAGTAGCGAGGCTATATACAGTAGCGAGGCTATAACAGTAGCGAGGCTATATACAGTAGCGAGGCTATAACAGTAGGGAGGCTATATACAGTAGCGAGGCTATAACAGTAGGGAGGCTATATACAGTAGCGAGGCTATAACAGTAGCGAGGCTGTATACAGTAGCGAGGCTATAACAGTAGGGAGGCTATATACAGTAGCGAGGCTATAAAAGTAGGGAGGCTATATACAGTAGCGAGGCTATAACAGTAGGGAGGCTATATACAGTAGCGAGGCTATAACAGTAGGGAGGCTATATACAGGCACCGGTCAGTCAGGCCTCCATGTGACACAGGGTGTGTATAGGGCTTACTTTTGACCAAATCAAATCCAATTTTATTTGTCACATACACACGGTTAGCAGATGTTAACGCGAGTGTAGCGAAATGCTTGTGCTTCTAGTTCCCGACAATGCAGTAATAACCAACGAGTAATCTAACCTAACAATTTCACAACAGCTACCTTATACACACAAGTGTAAAGGGATGAAGAATATGTACATAAAGATATATGAATGAGTGATGGTACAGAACGGCACAGGCAGGTTGCAGTAGATGGTATCGAGTACAGTATATACATATGAGATGAGTAATGTAGGGTATGTAAACATTACATTAAGTGGCATTGTCTAAAGTGGCTAGTGATATTTTTTTTTACATGTATGGCAGCAGCCACTCAAAGTTAGTGGTGGCTGTTTATCAACAGTCTGATGGCCTTGAGATAGAAGCTGTTTTTCAGTCTCTCGGTCCCCGCTTTGATGTACTTGTACTGACCTCGCCTTCTGGATGATAGCGGGGTGAACAGGCAGGGGCTCGGGTGGTTGTTGTCCTTGATGATCTTTATGGCCTTCCTGTGACATCGGGTGGTGTAGGTGTCGTGGATGGCAGGTAGTTTGCCCCCGGTGTTGCGTTGTGCAGACCTCACTACCCTCTGGAGAGCCTTACAGTTGTGGGCGGAGCAGTTGCCGTACCAGGCGGCGATACAGCCCGACAGGATGCTCTCGATTGTGTATCTGTAAAAGTTTGTGAGTGCTTTTGGTGACAAGCCAAATTTCTTCAGCCTCCTGAGGTTGAAGAGGCGCTGCTGCGCCTTCTTCATCACGCTGTCTGTGTGGGTGGACCAATTCACTTTGTCCGTGATGTGTACTCCGAGGAACTTAAAACTTTCTACCCTCTCCACAACTGTCCCGTCAATGTGGATAGGGGGGTGCTCCCTCTGCTGTTTCCTGAAGTCCACGATCATCTCCTTTGTTTTGTTGACGTTGAGTGTGAGGTTATTTTCCTGACACCACACTCCGAGGGCCCTCACCTCCTCCCTGTAGGTCGTCTCGTCGTTGTTGATAGTCAAGCCTACCACTGTAGTGTCATCTTCAAACTTGATGATTGAGTTGCAGGCGTGCATGGCCACGCAGTCGTGGGTGAACAGGGAGTACAGGAGAGGGCTCAGAACTCACCCTTGTGGGGCCCCAGTATTGAGGATCAGCGGGGTGGAGATGTTACCTACCGTTAGCACCAGGGGTTGGCCCGTCAGGAAGTCCAGTACCCAGTTGCACAGGGTGGGGTCGAGACCCAGGGTCTCAAGCTTGATGACGAGTTTGGAGGGTACTATGGTGTTAAATGCTGAGCTGTAGTCGATGAATACCTATATGAGAATGCAGTTCCTCTTGTCCAGATGGGTTAGGGCCGTGTACAGTGTGGTTGAGATTGCGTTGTCTGTGGACCTATTGGGGCGGTAAGCAAATTGGAGTGGGTCTAGGGTGTCAGGTAGGGTGGAGGTGATATGGTCCTTGACTAGTCTCTCAAAGCACTTCATGATGACGGAAGTGACGGAAGTCGTTTAGCTCAGTTACCTTAGCTTTCTTGGGAACAGGAACAATGGTGGCCCTCTTGAAGCATGTGGGAACAGCAGACTGGGATAAGGATTGATTGAATATGTCCGTAAACACACCAGCCAGCTGGTTTGCGCATATACTGAGGACGTGGCTGGGGATGCTGTCTGGGCCTGCAGGCTTGCGAGGGTTAACATGTTTAAATGTTTTTCTCACGTCGGCTGCAGTGAAAGAGAGTTCACAAGTGTTGGTAGCGGGCCGTGTCAGTGGCACTGTATTGTCATCAAAGCGAGCAAAGAAGTTGTTTATTCTGTCTGGGAGCAGTCAGTTTGTTTTCCAATGATTGTACGTTGGCCAATAATACTGAGGGAAGTGGTGGTTTACCTACTCGTCGGCAAATTCTTACAAGGCACCCCGCCCTCCTCCCCCTTTTCCTCTGTCTTTTCTTCATGCTGATGACGGGCATTAGGGCCTTATCTTAACAAACCAGTTCAAGTCGGACTCATTAAAGAAAAAATCTTTGTCCAGTGAGTAATCGCTGTTCTGATTTGCAGAACCTATTTTTTGATCATAAGAGACGGTAGCAACAACATTACGTACAAAATGAGTAACAAACAATGTGAAAAAACAAACAAAATAACACAGTTGGTTGGGAGCCTGGAAAACGGCAGCCATCCCCTCCAGAGCCATTATGACAGATAATATGACATAATAACCATGTCACATGGTAAGTGTATTAAACAATATACAATGCATCCCACCAGGTTCACCAGGCATTAAGAGTGTATAATCTATAGATCAAGAGGAGAGAAATTGGGTTTGGTGCTTGGTGTTGCATCGGACAACAGCCTAAAACATTTGACTAATAATAGCTTTGAGGCTGTACATACTGTACAGTCAGTTTTTTTTCTTCCACCTCTGGTCTGGTGGAAGTTTCGCCGACGTGTCGGCTCTCCACAGCCGACTGGCGTGTGCTAGGCAGGGTTCCATCCCCGAAGTGATCTCCTCCTTCCCTGTATAATGGAGCTGTTCTCGACCCAACCAACCAGCCATGGAGGTACGCCACTCACAGGGGAAGTCAAAGAGGGCGTCCTCTGGCAACGGGGGTCTCCATGGAGATGTAGAGCCCGGCACTGACACAGACCAGAAACAGCTTTGCCGCCCTGGATCCAGAGGTTCCGGCGCCTTCGTCCTTGTTGGCTTCCCAATCAAGATCGGATCCAAAGGTACCTGCGTCTTCGTCCTCGGTTCTGTCTCCCTCTCCGGTGGCTTCTACCTCGGGTTCAGATCCTCGGAGATCCCAGGCTCACCAGACTGTGAGGCTGCCTGAGAGACTGGTCCATTCAACATCACCAGCTGTCATCATAGGCAGCTCTATGGTGAGAAACATCTCGGTCCCCAAGGCAAAAACAGGACATAACAAGGCTGCTTCCGACTGTTCTACCACAGATGCCGGGAGCTGACACTGTCGTAGTCCACGTGGGGTCAAATGACATCAGAAGGGCTAGCTCGGAACATTTGAAAATGGATGTTAAAGAACTGATTTTAGCATTAAAATACTCCAAAAAATGGACAGTCTATAGGGAGCAGGTCAGAGACCTGGCATTGTGGTGTCAGGACAACAACCTGTCCCTCAACATGATATAGACAAAGGGGATGATCGTGGACTACAGGAAAAGGAGGGCCGAGCACACCCCCATTCTCATCGACAGGGCTGTAGTGGAGCAGGTTGAGAGCTTCTTTCCTTGGTGTCTACATCATCAACAAACTATCATGGTCCAAACACACCAAGACAGTCGTGAAGAGTGCACGACAACACCTATTCCCCTCAGGAGACTAAAAAGATTTGGCATGGGTCTTCAGGTCCTCAAAGTTATACAGCTGCACAATCGAGAGCACCCTGACTGGTTGCATCACCACCTGGTATGGTAACTGCTAGGCCTCCGACCGCAAGGCGCTACAGAATGTAGTGCGTATGGCCCAGTACATCACTGGGGCAAAGCTTCCTGCCATCCAAGACCTCTATACCAGGAGGTGTCAGAGGAAGGCCCTAAAAATTGCCAAAGACTCCAGCCACCCTAGTCATAGACTGTTCTCCCCGCTACTGCACGGCAAGCGGTACCAGAGTGCCAAGTCTAGGTCCAAAAAGCTCCTTAGCTTCTTTGGGACTGCGGGCAGTATTGAGTAGTTTGGATATTAAGGTGCCCAGAGTAAACTGCCTGCTACTCAGAAGCTAGAATAAGCATATAATTAGTATATTTGGATAGAAAACACTCTGAAGTTTCTAAAATGGTTTGAATGATGTCTGAGTATAACAGAACTCATATGGCAGGCAAAAACCTGAGACAAAATCCAACCAGGAAGTGGAAATCTGAGGTTTGTAGTTTTTCATGTCATTGTCTATCGAATATACAGTGTCTATGGGGTCATATTGCACTTCCCAAGGCTTCCACTAGATGTCAACGGTTTTTAGAACCTTGTTTGAGACTTCTACTGTAAAGGGGGAGAGAATGAGAGCTGTTTGACTAAGGAGTCTGGCAGAAGGCCATGAGGTCAGTCTTGCGCGCGCCCGTGAGAGTTAGCTGCGTTCCATTGCATTGCTATAGACAAAGGAATTGTCCGGTTGAAGCATTATTGAAGATTTATGATAAAAACATCCTAAAGGTTGATTCTATACATCGTTTGACATTTTTCTACGAACTGTAATATAACTTTTCATCTGAACTTTTGCCTGGACTTGCCCGCACCTCGTGAGTTTGGATTTGTGAACTAAACGCGCAAACAAAAAGAAGGTATTTGGACATAAATTATGGACTTTATCGAACAAAACAAACATTTATTGTGGAACTGGGATTCCTGGGAGTGCATTCTGATGAAGATCATCAAAGGTAAGTGAATATTTATAATGCTATTTCTGACTTTTGTGACACCTCTCCTTCTTTGGAAAATGGCTGTTTTTCTGTGGCTAGGCGGTGACCTAACATAATCGCAAGGTGTGCTTTCGCCGTAATGCCTTTTTGAAATCTGACACAGTGGTTGCAATAAGGAGAAGTTTATCTATATTTCCATGCCTAACACTTGTATCTTTTATCAATGTTTATTATGAGTATTTCTGTAATTTGATGTGGCTCTTTGCACTTTCACCGGATGTTTGTTGGAGACAATGCATTTCTGAACATAAAACACCAATTTCAAATGAGGTTTTTGGACATAAAGATTAACTTTATCAAACAAGACACATTTATTGTGTAACATGGAGTCCTGGGAGTGCCATCTGATGAAGATCATCAAAGGTTAGTGATTAATTTAATCGCTATTTCTAACTTTTGTGAGGGCTCTCCTTAGCTGGAAAATGTCTTTATAGTTTTCTGTGACTAGGTGCTAACCTAACAATCGTTTGGTGTGCTTTCGCCGTAAAGCCTATTTGAAATCGGACACTGTGACTGGATTTACAAGAAGTTTATCTTTAAAATGGTGTAAAATACTTGTATGTTTGAGGAATTTTAATTATGGGATTTCTGTTGTTTTGAATTTGGAGGCGCCCTGCAATTTCACTGGCTGTGGGCGAGGTGGGACGCTACGGTCCCACACATCCCAGAGAGTTAACTTCATATGGCTGCAGGGGCAGTATTGAGTAGCTTGGATGAAAAGGTGCCCATTGTAAACGGCCAGGTCCTCAGTCTCAGTTGCTAATATATGCATTATTATTAGTATTGGATAGAAAACACTCCAAAGTTTCCAAAACTGTCAAAATATTGTCTGTGAGTATAACAGAACTGATATTGCAGGCGAAACCCTGAGGAAAGTCAAAACAGGAAGTGGCTTAATTTTTTAAATCTCCATGTTCCATAGCCTCCCTTTGCTGGATTTAAAGGGACATGAACTAGATTTCTTTTCCTATAGCTTCCTGAAGGTGTCAACAGTCTTCAGACATAGTTTCAGGCTTTTATTTTGAAAAATGAGCCAGAACAATAACATCGAGTCAAGTGGTCACATGAGTTTTGCTTGCGTAACAGAATTTGGACAGCTATTGTTTTCCCCTCTCCTACTGTGAAAGACATTTGCGGTTGATATATTATCGATTATATATTTTAAAAACAACCTGAGGATTGATTCTAAAAAACCTTTGACATGTTTCTGTGGACATAATGGAAACTATTTGGAATTTTCGTCTGCGTTGTCATGACCGCTCTTTCCTGTGGATTTCTGAACATAACGCGACAAACAAACGGAGGTATTTTGGATATAAATACCTAGCAAAACTTCTGAATACCTTATCAAATGGCTATTTGCCAAGAGGGTGCAAAGCTGTCATCAAGACAAATTATGGCTACTTTGAAGAATCTAAAATATATTTTGATTTCTTAAAAGGATCGGACTCTTTTAAAAAAATGTTTGCCTAAAATGACATACCCAAATCTAACTGCCTGTAGCTCAGGACCTGAAGCAAGGATATGCATATTCATGACACCATTTGAAAAGAAACACTGAAGTTTGTGGAAGTGTGAAATGAATGTAGAAGAATAAAACACATTAGATCTGGTAAAAGATAATACAAAGAAATAAACATTAAAAAAAATGTGTATCATCATCTATTAAATGCAAGAGAATGGCCATAATGTATTATTCCAGCCCAGGCATAATTTAGATGTTGGCCACTAGATGGCAACAGTGTATGTGCAAAGTTTTAGACTGATCCAATGAACCATTTAATTTCTGTTCAAAATGTAATATCAAGACTGCCCAAATGTGCCTAATTGGTTTATTAATACATTGTCAAGTTCATAACAGTGCACTCTCCTCAAACAATAGCATGGTATTATTTTACTGTAAAAGCTACTGTTAATTGGACAGTTCAGTTAGATTAACACGAATTTAAGCTTTCTGCCAATATCAGATATGTCTATGTCCTGGGAAATGTTCTTGTTACTTACAACCTCATGTTAATCGCATTAGCCTATGTTAGCTCAAACGTCTCGCGGGGGACCCACCAATCCTTAAATTTAAATTGCAAGACGAGGGCAGAGGTATTTTCCTCATTAACAATGTTTCAGGTGTTGAGAGTTGCCATGTTTTCAGCTACTGGAACTAAATAGACCTGCTATCGTTCATTATAATGTAGTAAACATCCCACACCTTAATGTGATGTTATATGTTGACAATTATTTGAAAATAAGTCAGTCAATTCATAGTTATTTTGCAAAATAAAAGCCATCCATTTCAATGCATGCCACCGGAACCAGACACCTGGTCATGGTTTTTCAAACTCTTCTTGATTTTCAAATGTCTCTGAAGGTACATTGAGCAGAGTGTCTGTCTTCGACCAATCAAACACACAAACAAAAGCAAAAATGTGCGCGCAGGCACACACACGCTCATACGCACACACAAAATTACATTTTGCTTAGAGCACCCTAAGTGCCAGAGCCAGAATATAACAAGATTATATTCATGCCTTACTGTAGGAGCCATTAGATGATTACATAATAGTGAATTATTAAAATGTACAGTCCAGGGCTTCATCCCAAATAGCACCCTATTCACTATATTTGACTAGGGTTCTGGGATCCACCCTAGCTGTAGACCACTTTGCTATTAGTATGACGTAACCAGGCCATGCATTCTCCATTTGACTGCATCCTGGAAAGAACCTGGCTAGAAGCATGGCATCAAAGCTTTTACTTTAAACTATATCCTAGCCCTAAACAAGGCTGGTATTGGTAGCAGACTTGGACTAAAAAGGTTTCTAAACACGGTGCAGTGTCCATCACAATCTAAAACAAAAAACAATGCAACAGACTTGCATCCCTTGAAAAACTCAAACACATCAAAAACATACACTCAAACTCACCAAAAACATACACTCCAAGACATTAAAAACACTCAAACACATTAAAAACGAACACTCAAACACAAAAACACATCATACATCAAAACCACTCACATCAAACAAACAAAAACACATAAAAAAAAACACTCATTCAACCACATCAACACATCAAAAACACTCCAACACATAAAACACATCGAAAACACACACTCAAACACATCAAAAACACATTAAAAACACACACTCAACCACATCAACAAATCAAAAACACTCCAACACATCAAAAACACTCCAACACATCAAACAAACAAAAACACATTAAAAAAACAAAAACACTCACTCAACCACATCAACACATCAAAAACACTCCAACACATCAAAAACACTCCAACACATCAAAAACACTCCAACACATCAAAAACACTCCAACACATCAAAAACACTCCAACACATCAAACACATCAAAAACAAATTAAAAACACACACTCAAACACATCAAAAACACTCACTCAAACACATCAAAAACACTCACTCAAACACATCAAAAACACACACTCAAACACATCAAAAACACTCACTCAAACACATCAAAAACACTCACTCAAACACATCAAAAACACACACTCAAACACATCAAAAACACACACTCAAACACATCAAAAACACTCACTCAAACACATCAAAAACACACACTCAAACACATCAAAAACACTCACTCAAACACATCAAAAACACTCACTCAAACACATCAAAAACACACACTCAAACACATCAAAAACACACACTCAAACACATCAAAAACACATCGAACACATCAAAAACACATTAAAAATACACACTCAAAAACACATCAAAAACACATCATGCACATAAAAAACTCACACTCAAACACATAAAAAAACACACACTCAGACACATAAAAAAACACACTCAAACACATCAAAAACACTCAAACACATCAAAAACAGTTCAACACATCAAACACACTCCAACACAAACACACTCCAACACATCAAAAACACAACCTCAAACACATCAAAAACACATCAAAAACACACACTCAAACACATCAAAAACACACACTCAAACACATCAAAAACACACACTCAAACACATCAAAAACAGTTCAACACACTCCAACACAAACACACTCCAACACAAACACACTCCAACACATCAAAAACACACACTCAAACAAATAAAAAACACACACACACTCAAACACTCACTCAAACACATCATAAACGAACACTCAAACACATCAAAAACACAAAAACACATACACATCAAAAACACTTACTCAAACACTCACTCAAACACATTAAAAACACATCAAAAACACACACTCAAACACATCTCAAAAACGCACACTCAAACACATCAAAACACTCACTCAAACACACACTCAAACACACATCTCAAAAACGCACACTCAAACACACATCTCAAAACGCACACTCAAACACATCAAAAACACACAGACTGGGCCTCCCGGGTGGCGCAGTGGTCAAGGGCACTGCATCGCAGTGCTAGCTGTGCCACCAGAGACTCTGGGTTCGCGCCCAGGCTCTGTCGCAGCCGGCCGCAACCGGGAGGTCCATGGGGCGATGCACAATTGGCCTAGCGTCGTCTGGGTTAGGGAGAGTTTGGTCGGTAGGGATATCCTTGTTTCATCGCGCACTAGCGACTCCTGTGGCGGGCTGGGCGCAGTGCACGCTAATCAAGTTCGCCAGGTGCACGGTGTTTCCTCTGAGACAAGATAGTAACTACTAACAATTGGATACCATGAAATTGGGGAAGAAAAAGGGGAGAAAAAAAAACACAGACATCAAAAACAATACAAACACATTAAACACAACAAAAACATACATCAAACTTATCAAACACAGATGCTCAAACTCATCAAAAAAACTCCAAAACATCAAACACATTAAACACAACAAAAACATACATCAAACACATAAAAAAACTCCAAAACATCAAACACATTAAACACAACAAAAACATACATCAAACACATAAAAAAACTCCAAAACATCAAACACATTAAACACAACAAAAACATTCATCAAAAAAACTCCAAAACATCAAACACAACAAAAACATACATCAAACACATAAAAAAACTCCAACACATTAAACACAACAAAAACATACATCAAACACATAAAAAAACTCCAAAACATCAAACACAACAAAAACATACATCAAACACATAAAAAAACTCCAACACATTAAAAACATACATCAAACTTATCAAACACATCAAAAACCCTCAAACATTCAAAACAGTAAAATAGTCAGTGTGCTACCTATCAGAATATTTTCTTGACACACACACACACACACACACACACACACACACACACACACACACACACACACACACACACACACACACAGAGCGCAAAAGAGGGAGGGAGAGAGTGAGTGTGTGAATGAATGAGTCAAGCTCTAAATAAAGGGATGACAGGGAAGATGATAGTGTGCTGTGTAGACGTTACATGGACATTGAGTACTCATTCATAAAACATACACAGTTTAAAACCAACTTTAATAACTTATACACAAACCGACTAAGCATACACAGTCATGTGAACGTACTGCAGACTCCTGCAGAATACAAATACATCACACCACAGGCATAAACGCACGCACGCACACACCCATGAGCCTACAGGAATAGGCACATGTAGCCTGCATGATGCTAACCTGACTCGGCACACCCTCCGGTCTCACTACCTCAATTCATCATGCTCATCTAAACATAATATACAGACATTCACACACCAGAGATGGGGTTAACTCCATCTCAGTATAGCCATCAAGTGTTGGAACTGAACTGAACTGCACTACAAGAGAAATTCCATTAAAAACGTAATTTATATGAACTGAAATAGATGGAGAGACAGATGTGCATACACACACACACACACACACACACACACACATACACAAACTCAGATCGCAGAGGAGTGGTCACACACACACAGATCTCTCATACACACCCAGGTTATCAGCAGGTAAGAACATAGACAGGTGGTATTCACACCTTACTGCTACCACTGAGGTGACACTAAAACAAATGTATAGTTACACTTCCTATCTACTAACACACAAACACCCCAAACAACACTTGTTTAATGAAATGTTCGTTTTCAGATGGAAATCCCACAGATTGCCACTTTGATTAGGTCAGCAACTAATTAATTTCATATCACTCATGTCATATCAAATGTAATACATCATATCATTTCTATAACAGCTTTGATTAGGATGGCACTAATATTATGTAACATAACAGGCATATAATCATAGCCTACATAATATAATTCCTATACGATGGTAATACCCAATGTAAAACTGCTGCTGCTGACTTAATGAGTTCTTTATGCTATCATATCATTCTGGACGTGCTACCTGTCCCAGACCTGCTGTTTTCAACTCTCTAGAGATAGCAGGAGCGGTAGACAGACTCTAAATGATCGGCTATGAAAAGCCAACTGACATTTACTCCTGAGGTTCTGACCTGTTGCACCCTTGACATCCACTGTGATTATTATTATTTGACCCTGCTGGTCATTTATGAACATTTGAACATCTTGGCCATGTTCTGTTATAATCTCCACCCGGCACAGCCAGAAGAGTGGACACCCCTCATAGCCTGGTTCCTCTCTAGGTTTCTTCCTAGGTTCTGGCCTTTCTAGGGAGTTTTTCCTAGCCACCGTGCTTCTACACCTGCATTGATTGCTGTTTGGAGGTTTTAGGCTGGGTTTCTGTACAGCACTTTGAGATATCAACTGATGTATGAAGGGCTTTATAAATAAATACATTTGATTTGATTTGATCTATAATACCCAACGGTAAATCCATGGATAAAACAAGCAGATTATTATACATTACTGCTGCTGCTAACTTCATAACTTACAGTGCCCTCCATAATTATTGGGACTGTGAAGTACTTATAAAAATAAAAAAGGATTTAAAATTTAAACAATGCCTGTGAGTTTAGAGTGCAGGCTGTCAGCTTCAATTTGAGGGTATTTTCATCGGGTGAGCCATTTAGAAATTACAGCATGTTTTGTTTATAGACCCCCCATTTTAGGGGACCAAAAGTATCGGGACAAATTTAATCAAATGTGTAATAAAGTAGTCAAAAATTAAGTATTTGGTCCCATATTCATAGCATGCAATGACTACATCAAGAGCTTGTGATTCTGCATATTTGTTTCATGCATTTGTCCCTTGCTTTGGTTGTGTTTCAGATGAGCGACAAACGTTAGAGACGCACAAATATTATACCCCGAAGACATGCTAACCTCTCACCATTACAATAACAGGGGAGATTAGCATTTTATACCATACTCCCAAGACATGCTAACCTCTCACCATTACAATAACAGGGGAGATTAGCATTTTATACCATACCCCCAAGACATGCTAACCTCTCACCATTACAATAGCAGGGGAGATTAGCATTTTATACCATACCCCCAAGACATGCTAACCTCTCACCATTACAATAACAGGGGAGGTTAGCATTTTATACCATAACCCCAAGACATGCTAACCTCTCACCATTACAATAACAGGGGAGATTAGCATTTTATACCATAACCCCAAGACATGCTAACCTCTCACCATTACAATAACAGGGGAGGTTAGCATTTTATATCATACCCCCAAGACATGCTAATCTCTCACCCTTACAATAACAGGGGAGATTAGCATTTTATACCATACTCCCAAGACATGCTAACCTCTCACCATTACAATAACAGGGGAGATTAGCATTTTATACCATACCCCCAAGACATGCTAACCTCTCACCATTACAATAACAGGGGAGGTTAGCATTTTATACCATAACCCCAAGACATGCTAACCTCTCACCATTACAATAACAGGGGAGGTTAGCATTTTATATCATACCCCCAAGACATGCTAATCTCTCACCATTACAATAACAGGGGAGATTAGCATTTTATACCATACCCCCAAGACATGCTAACCTCTCACCATTACAATAACAGGGGAGGTTAGCATTTTATATCATACCCCCAAGACATGCTAATCTCTCACCCTTACAATAACAGGGGAGATTAGCATTTTGGGGAGGGTATGATGTGCGTCTGTAATTTTCTCACTCATTATTATTCACGATTCATTCAGGATCCTCCGTAATCATGGTAGCATCCACATTCATGTCGAAGTGTTTATTTACAGTAAAAGTGACTCCAAAATGACACAATACACTATTTACCATTAATTTCTATTGGGTACTAAATACATTGAAACACAACCACAAGAAACAGCAGCCAAAAGAAGAAAACAAATCACTGTATAACTCTATTATCTGTAAGACTGTGTGTGTGAGGTCGTGTGACTGACAAAGCCACAGAACGGTATGGCTGTGAGTCTCACCTTTGCACAGAGGGGTCATATCAGTGTGTAGCCCAAACTGTTTAGACGCTACAGACAGAAGTTAGCAGATCGGCTGTGGCGACTTCAGACGAGTACCAAGACAGTTTGTGCGGGTCATAGAGCAAACAAAGAACGCCATCGTGTTCGTGAGAGTCATATCTTTCCACAAATGGTTCATAATAGTTTGGACGCTACTTACGATTTTGTGAGAAGGCCAATTTTCGGGATGTTTAATGGTCTGACAAACACCGCTCTAGCTCTGTCACCTTTCACCGCCGATGTGGAAGTGCGACATCGGCGGATGCGGTGGATTGAGACACATCAATGCAAAAATAAACAGATATCTCTAGCTTAAACTGACCCATTTTTATGGGGATTTTTTTATTATGCTAATTAGGACCTTAGGGGGTTAAGTGGTCAGATGTCAAATAAAAAATGGCTTCCACATACAAAAACACCACTACTGGTTACTACAGCCCTCAGTACTGTACCACACAGAGAGGGTACCTACCCAATGGTGCTCGCTCACACACACACACACACACACACACACACACACACACACACACACACACACACACAAGCACTCATGTGGACGTGAATGCCCTTCCTTCCAGCAAACCCAATTTTATGAACCATTTTTGTGTATACTTTTTGAATGTGCGTACTACTCACCGTGCTCTGAGTGCACTGACCGTACTCTTATCAATCCTGAAGAGAGAGATAGAAGGGAGAGAGAGAGGGATAGAGAAAACATGTTCAGTTAACTTGTCATGTAGCTATGACAACAGGGGCACACGACCTCATTCACCCTCACCGGTGAAGCACTTCCTTCCTCCACAGCCTGGCTCCAGAGATGTCCCTCACATGACACACACACACAGACACACATGGACATACACACACACACACACACACACACACACACACACACACACACACACACACACACAGAGAGAGACACACAGACAGACACACATGGACATACACACACACGCACACACACACGTGTAAGTATGAATGTTTTCACACGGACACACACACACGCGCATTCTGACTCACACACACATATACACATATACACACAAACACACACAGACACATACACACAACCAAAATTAAGTTAATCACCATGGCATAAAAGGCATGTTGTTAATTCTCTTCCTTCATACCTTCTTTCTCTCCTTCTCTTCCTGTCCTCCCTCTCTCCATCTCAGTGTTTGAGTGTTTTGTCTGTCATATATATGTATGTTATCGCCTTAGGAAGGGTCTTTACTACACTGAATTACACACTAATGGCTGACAAGCTGTCATCACATAGCTCTGCTGTTGTGACACACACACACAAAAACACACTCTCTTTCTCTCTCTCTGTGGGAGACTAGATCACACTTTAACACACCCTTCCTGTGCTGGAACCCCTCCCAGTACTACCTTAAACCACACACACATACGCACGCACACACACACACAGTTATCAAGACAATGATCAGTAACGCAGTGACTAGTGCATGCCATTGCATATTTTCCATCCCAAAGTGTTTTGTTTGTAAACAATCACACATACACACACAAACACACACACACACACACACACACAAATGCACACACACATACACACACACACAAATGCACACACACACACAGGTAATCTTTTGTGAACACGTTTTTCCATCATGAGAAGTCAATCTGTCTGTCAATGTTCTATTTTCAGTTTGCATTTTCAAACTAACTCAGACTCACAGTAACCATTAACCCTTATGTGTCACTGTGTTTTATAGAGATAATGAAGGAGTGAGGGAGGGAGATGGAAGAAGTGAGAGGTGTGGAGTGTAGCAGAGGGGAAGAGAAGAGGGAGACAGAGACAGAGATAGGAGAGAAGGAGAGAAAGGGAGAGAGGGTGCAGGAAGAGAGTAGCAGAGGGAGCAGTAAATGTTAAAAGCTTCATATGATGAGTCTGAAACCTCTGTTCGCACGGGTCATAAATAAAACATTTAGTGCTGCTAAATGTACAGTACACACACACACAATACGCTAAAATCAGCCACACAACACACACACACCTCAACTGACTTAGCACACAGTGAAACAAAGCATGCTGAAGAGCTGATAAAGGGGTGGAGAATGAAGGTGAAAGAGAGGAAGAAAGGAAAGGAGAGAAACATATGAGAGAAGGGAGGGAATAGTAATGCTAATATCCACTCTTCCCTCCTTCCTTTCCTGCATTATTTGACACTGCCTCACACACTCAGAGAGATGGATGGAGATGGAGAAAGAGAGCTAAAGAGAGAGAGAGAGAGAGAGAAAGATGGAGAGCTGGAGAAAGAGAGGGAAAGGGAGGGAGATGGAGAGCTAGAGAAATGGAGAGAGGAAAATTGAGTATGAAAGTGAATGGTTGAATAGAGAGGCTTGTGTAAATCTTGCAACTTCTCTAATCACACACACGTACGTGCGCACAGACACACACACACACGGACAGACGCACAGACACACACAGGCCTCTTGTGTATTCTGGGCACAGGTTAGATTTGACAGGCCGTATGCCGAGCTGAGATTCAGTGAGGTAAAGAGCTCTGAATCACTCAGAGAGTGAGAGAGAGAAAGAGGAGAGAAATATGCTGTCTCATACCTGCAAGAAGACAAAGAAAGGGGAGATTTAGGGGATAAACAAATACCCTGGCTGTATCATAGAGGGATAGAGATAGTTATCATCCCGTACTGGTCTCTGTCTTACCACTTACCTGGTTTAGCAGTCACAAACTAGTCCAACTACAAACTAGCAAGGATCCCTGCCATATACAATCAACTGTCATAACATAGCTAACACACCCCCAAACAATACAACAAACTACTTACAATCACAATCACATAAACACGCCATATCAAACTGAGCCATATGCAAAGTCGCATACACAACACACACTTTATTTCTGTCACACAAACACCACACACTTACCATCCAAACCCTCCAAAGGACACACTCCTCTTCCTCCTTAGCATGGTGTTTACGTCTCTTTCTCTCTCTCTGGGAGTCTGTGTCTGCTTCTCTTGAAATTCTTAGTCTTACAACAATCTCTCTCTCTCTCTCTCTACCACCACTATGTGTCGTCTGCCTCCAGCCTTCTATCTATTCAGTTAGCGCTTTAGCCTTTTTACCATGCCCTCACTGTTTTCCTCTCTCTCTCACTCCCGGATTCCCTCTTTCTCGTTCACTCTCTCACACAGTATGAGCTTAACACCTGCCTAGTCTCTCCCTCCACTGCTTCCCTCCCTCACCACCCGCTAGGCTGGAACGAGTGAGTGAGAGAGATAGGGCGATAGTGTGAGAGAGAGTGAGAGGGAGGTTGGGAGGGGTGGAGGGAGGAAGGGAGGTGGTGTTTTCTGTGTATTTCTCTACCGCTATTCTTTGACTCTGAGAGAGACAGACTGACAAGGCAAAAAAAAGTGGCATTGATGTCAAAATAATAGACCGTGTTAATATGAGTACCTCCGTGTCTGAAATGGAATGAAGAAGGTCATTTTAGGCGCCAGTACCAATTTGAAAATACTTGTGTTCATATTCTAGAGGTGGAATATTCTAGAAGAGCTGCCGGGACTAGAGATATTCTAAAGAAAGCAGATTGCTAGATCATCTTTTCATGGGTACTCAGGCAATAGAAAATTAGAATTGCTGCATCAGCCTAATTCAAACGCTGGACTGGAGTGCTTTCTTTGTGGAGTCATTTATGTTTGAAACATCTCTTGGTTAAATGTCAATGAGAGAGTTCTATTAACCTGAGCTGCAGTGCACTGATCTATGGCCCGTGACGTGAACGGACAAAAGCGGTGAGGGAGGAGCGCCCTTCTCAAGCCGAACAGTAATCTGCGCCGATGTTGTCAACAAGGCAGCATGGTGCATTGTCCAGAAACATACACATTTTTTCCACCATAAAATACATTGCATTTTCTAACTATATTGACAAAAATACACTACCGTTCAAAGGTTTATGAGTCACTTAGAAATGTCCTTGTTTTTGAAAGAAAAGCAAAAAAAAATTGTCCTTCATAATATCATCAAATTGATCAGAAGTACAGTGTAGACATTGTTAATGTTGTAAATTATTATTGTTGCTGGAAACAGCAGATTGTTAATGGAATATCTACACAGGTGTACAGAGGCCCATTATCAGTAACCATCACTCCTGTCACGCTCCTGAAAATGGACGGACCAAGGTGATTGGATTGGCGTGATTAGAGTTCCATATCTTTTATTCAAGTGAAACTTCTACAAAACAATAAACCAACAATGAACCGTGAAAGTAGTGCTGCAACATGCACCTACACAAAACAATATCCAACAAATGCAGATGGGAACAGGGACACCTTGATCCCCAATTAGAGACAACGAACATCAGCTGCCTCTAATTGGGAACCATACTAAGAGCACCAACATAGAAATGAAAAGACTAGAACACCCCTAGTCACGCCCTGACCTACAACACCATAGAGAGCCCTTGGTTCTCTATGGTCAGGGCGTGACAGGACTACCCCCAAAGGTGTGGACTCCGGCCGCAAAACCTGAAACCAAATGGGGAGGGTGGGGGGGGGGGGGGGGGGGGGGGGGGGGGGGGTGACTAGTGTCGGTGGCGGGTCCGTTGCAGGTCGTAGCCCCCGCCCAGACCCCACATCCGGCCGTGGTGCTGGGCTGAACGCCGTGCCTGGACTGGGAACCGGTGCAGAGGAGTACTCCGGCAATGGAGCTGGGTTGGACGCCGTGCCTGGACTGGGCACCGGCACAGAGGAAGGCTCGTGCCATGGAGCGGACTGGACGCCGTGCCTGGACTGGGCACTGGCGCAGAGGAAGGCTCGTGCCATGGAGCGGTACTGGACGCCGTGCCTGGACTGGGCACTGGCGCAGAGGAAAGCTCCTGCCATGGAGTGGGACTGGACACCGTGCCTCGACTGGGCATCGGCGCAGGTTGCACCGGACTGATGACACACTCCTCAGGTACGTGGAGTGCGTGGAGCCGGTACAGGACACTCCGGGCTGGGGATGCGCACTGGAGGAATAGTGCGTGGAGCCGGCACCGGACTGTTGACACGCACTTCCGGGCGGGTGCGGGGAGCCGGCACAGGACGTACCGGGCTGGGTAGGCGCACTGGAGGCCTGGTGCGTGGAGCCGGCACAGGTGGCACCGGACTGGTGACAGACACTTCAGGGCGAGTGCGGGGAACTGGCACAGAATGTACTGGACTGGGGAGGCGCACTGGGGGCCAGATGCGTGAAGCCAGGACAGACTTCACCAGACTGCTGACAGGCACTTCAGGTCAAATGTTGAGTAGAACACACTTGATCAACATCTCTCTCCTCTCTCTCTCTCCCACAACTTCTCCATCACCTCCCTGAGGTTTCTGGCTCTTCTCTTTGCTCAGCCGCCAGCTTCATGTGCCATGAGGTTTCTCATGGCACATTTCTGTGGCAGCGGACTGAAGACAACCTCCTCATGGCGAGTGCGAGGAGACGGCACAGGACATACCGGGCTGGGGAGGTGCACTGGTGGCCTGGTGCGTGGAGCCGGTACAGATGGCACCGGACTGATGACACGCTCTTCAGCACGCCTGCGCTGTAGCCTACTCCTCGCCTCCACCTCTCTCCGGTATTCCTCATTGAATTCCTCCACCGTCTGCCATTTGGGCTCTGGCACTGCCCAGTCAACCACCTCATGTGCCCCCCTCCCAAAAAAATCTATGGGTTTCTGTGGCCGCGGCCCCCAGCGTCGTCGCTGTCCTTCCTGATCTTTCTGCGACTCCCGCGTCACATTCTGACCTACAACACCATAGAGAACCAAGGGCTCTCTATGGTCAGGGCATGACAACTCCTCTGTTCCAATGGCACGTTGCCAAGTTTAACATTTTAAAAGGCTAATTGATCATTAGAAAATCATTTTGAAATTATGTTAGCACATCTGAAAACTGTTGTTCCGATTAAAGAAGCAATAAAACTGGCCTTCTTTAGACTCGTTGAGTATCTGGAGCATCAGCATTTGTGGGTTCAATTACAGGCTCAAAATGGCCAGAAACAAATAACTTTATTTTGAAACTTGACAGTCTATTCTTGTTCTGAGAAAGTAAGGATATTCCATGTGAGAAATTCTCAAGAAACTGAAGATCTTGTACAACGCTGTGGACTACTCCCTTCACAGAACAGCGCAAACTGGTTCTAACTAGAATAGAAAGAGTGGGAGGCCCCAGTGCACAACTGAGCAAGAGGACAAGTACATTGGAGTGTATAGTTTGAGAAACAGATGCCTTAGGGGGTTAAGTGGTCAGATGTCATATAAGAAATGGCTTCCATATAAAAAATACCAATACTGGTTACTACAGCCCTCAGTACACTGTACCACACAGAGAGGGTACCTACCCAATGGTGCTCTCTCTCTCTGTCTCTCTTTCTTTCAACTTGTGGATAAAATCTTTACATCCCTGAAAAACAATGAAAAAGCTCTTGGCATCTTTTTATATTTATCCAAATAGTCAAAATAAAGAAAAAACCCTTGAATGAGTAGGTGTCTCCAAACTTTTCACTGGTATATATATTTGGTGATTACTGATCAATTAATTTATACATCTATATTTAGTAGATTTGTCTTATCTGTTTTAACAAACTTTTTAGATTTGTTTACTTTGTACTTTTGTGGTGTGGTGTGGTTTTCATATAAGCTTTCATATAAGGCTTCCAACCTTCGCACAGCGCTTTCATTTGTTTTTTTTCTGTATTGATGTCTATCACTTGTTTTCTTTGGTATAAATAAATAATGGCTTTGCGAAGTTGCTGGATATTGGCTGGAATTGGAACACGCTGTCGGACACGCTGATGCAGAGCATCCCAAACATGTTCAATGGGTGACAAGTCTGGTGAGTATGTAGGCTACGGAAGAACAGGGACATTTTCAGTTTCCAAGAATTGTGTACAGATCCGTGCGACATGGGACCATGCATTATCATGCTGAAATTTGATAAATGGCACAACAATGGGTCTCAGGATCTCGTCACGGTATCTCTGTGCATTCAAATGGCCATTGATAGAAATGCAATTGTGTTAGTTGTCTGTAGTTTATGCCTGCCCATACCATAACCCCACCGCCACCATTGGGCACTCTGTTCACAACATTGACATCAGCAAACCACAGTTGTGAGGCCGGTTGGACGCGGCTTATGGTAGAGAAATGAACATTCTCTGGCAACAGCTCTGGTGGACATTCCTGCAGTCAGCATGCTAATTGCACGCTCCCCCAAAACTTGAGACATCTGTGGCATTGTGTTGTGTGACAAAACTGCACATTTTATAGTGGCCTTTTTTTCCCCCAGCACAAGGTGCACCTGTGTAATGATCATGCTATTTATCAGCTTCTTGATATGCCACACCCGTCAGTTGGATGGATTATCTATGCAAATGAGAAATGCTCACTAACAGGGATGTAAGCAAATTTGTGCACAACATTTTTGAGAAATACGCTTTTTGTGCATATGGAACATTTCTGGGGTCTTTTATTTCAGCTCATGAAACATGGGACCAACACTTAATAAAGGCATTACATGTTGCCTTTATATTTTTGTTTAGTTTTCATTGGCAAGGCAGATAAAGCGTTCATCAAAAACATTCAGTTTTGCATGTCAAAACACAGAATCCCACAGGGGTAACCCAGGCCAGAAGGGTAACCCACAAAGGTAACCCAGGCCAGATAATCAAATCACCTCAGTGAAAGGTTGCCACAGGTTAAGGATATGACATTGAAATGCCTATTTACTGTTCTATCACACTGAACAATCCACTATCTCACCAGTCCAACTCGGAAATGTATAAACTTGATATCAATTGTCGAAGGCATCTAGACATGATCTCCCCTTCCCTTTAGACTAGCATTTAGTTTTCAACAGCGGAGACCTGTAACCTTGCTGTCTATCTCATCGACCTTTGCAACATCATTTTAATATTGAAATTCAGTCTCCACTGTCCCATTGATCATTAACGTTTCAGGACAAGACAGACAGCTTTTCTCAGCCAGTCGAAATCATGAATCAGCATAATTTGTATGGATATATACAAAGAAATGTTTATATAAAAACAGGTAAAACGAAACCAAATGCAGCTAGTTTGCTGATTTTCTATCTTCAGTTTGAAGTGATTGTGTTAGCTGTGTATTTGGCTAGCTCCTGGCGAGAGAGCAAATGTTCTATGCCAGGCGAAATCGAGCATTAGTAGCTCATTGTTATGGGTGTATCCAAAACAATTTCACTAGAAAAATGCTGAAACAAATGCAAATGCAGCAACTTTGCTGTTATTCTGGCTGCACTGTTTGACGTGACTGTGTTGCCAGCCAGCATGGCAACGGAACATTTATAAAGAAATGACTGGGTCGCATCTCTGGCAACCTAACCAATAGAATGAACGACCAGCCGTCTTGGGTAGCGACTATAGATTTGTGTCGGGACTATATCTCATGGAAGGATGAAATAGTATGAATAAATTCATCAAAATAAAGGTTTTAATGAAAATGTGTCAATCATTATTTGAATATGTTGGCAACCCGTATAAAAGTGATAATGCCGGTGTTTGATGGCGTCAATATATCCTCCAAATACTGGCTTCTCTGGCATTATCACTTAAATAATATGAAAGTGTCAATCTGTTATGTTCCAAATGGCATCATACTCCCTTTATAGTGCACTACTTTAGAAAAAGTTATAGTGCACAATATTGGAAATAGGGTATTTCTCTGAGTCTCTAGGGGTTTAGCTCACCCGGGCTAAAATTTCAGATTAACAAATTTCCAGTTAGCCTACTTCATGGATCTTCCCAGACATTCCTCTAAACAGAGACATACACAGTGACATTGACATTTCACTAATATGTTCTGTCAATATCACAATGCAAGTGTCTGTTTTGTCTCTGTCTGTCTTTCTGTCTGTCTCCATGCCTGTCTATCTGCCTGTCTTCTGACAGTGTCACAGTAACACAGAGAGCGGTGGAGGAAGATAAAGATAAAGGGAGAGAAAGAAAGATGGACCATATGGCCTGACATGGCATGCTGCTTCATCCTGTGCTGCCAAGCCAACTTCGGGAGAGAGAGAATGAGAGAAAGGACAGAGAAAGAGAATAACAGGAGGACAGAGGGCGATATTCCGAGCAGGGACAGAGAAAGAGAATAACAGGAGGACAGAGGGTGATATTCAGAGCAGGGTGTGACGTGGTGAGGTTGGACCAAGACCAGACGAGGAATCAGTGGTTAAGGATAAACATAATACTTTACTGAGAAATGGTAATGGAAGGATCACAGTAACACTGGGGAACCAACAAACACTAAGTCTAAACGCACGCACGGACGTACGGCAAAGGAAACCAGAAAACACACTTCTTTTAACAGGGACATCATAATGAGTAATAGGACACACCTGAGTGTCATTAATGTCTCTAGGACGGTCTCTGCTACCCTCTGGTGACAGGTGGAACCATGACAGTCTGAGCGTCCAAGGAGAGGTTGTCCTCTCGACAGGCCAGTTCCGTCTGGACCTCCTCACGCAGTCCTCTTCTGAATATTGCACGAAGCGCCGGCTCATTCCATCCACTTAATGCTGCAACTGTCCAAAAGGTGACCGCGTACTCAGCTGTAGTCTGGTCCTCCTGCTGTAGTTGGAGTAGGTGCTCACCCCTCTCTGCCCTCTGGTGGATGATCGAAGATACCTCTGAACAGAGCCATGAACCCCTCATCCGAATCCAGCTCCTCCTCTCCCAGATGGCCGTGGCCCATTCCGACGACCGCCCAGTCAGCAGAGAAATAACCATGGCAACCTTGGACCTCTCGATGGTTGGGGCTCCCATCTGGTGGGCAAAGTAGATGGAGCACTGTAGTAGGAAGCCACGGTATTTAGATGGGGTGCTGTCACATTTATCTGGGAGGGACAAACACTTACCTAAGCGGGTTGTTGATTGGGCTGGTGTGCTGGCTCGCTGGGTCGACTGGTGGTGGAGTATCCTCCTCTAGTTCAAGTCAACGCCTCTCAGGTATGTTCATCCCCAGGTGCGCCATCTGGTCATGGTGTTGACTAAGTAGGCATCCCTGTTCGTTGACCATCAGGGAGTTCTGATTTCCTGCTGCTTCCATTTGTTGAGGCAGTATTCTGTAACGTAATGATTGATGCCAGGTGCTCATGATGATGGTTGCCAGGACCAGTGGTTAGTAAACCGGCGGCTGCGAATGCCGGAGGGGAGAAGTGGGAGTAGACGTGATAAGACTGCTGCGACACCCGGGAGGCCCTGTCGTGATTTTCTTATATACCGTATGACTTTACTTGCATAAAAACCTTGATTGAAACATGTGAGAGTAAAGTCATACTGTATAAAAAAAAGTAATGACAGCTGTGATGGAAACAGGAAATTTCAGGAAATTATGACATGGTGTGTTGTCCTCCCACTACGCCTCAGAAAACAATGCAGTTTATTAGGCTACAGATTAAATAAGTTATGATGAACTTCACAGGTTGGTGAAAATTCACAGTGATGAGCTTGAAGCTCCTAAATATTGAGGGTCTTATTCTGGTGACATGATGATCGCTGTTTGATAAATAAAAATACATTTTATGTGCTCTATGCCATCACACACTGTTTTTTATCCCCAAGAGGTCTGGTGGATACACACCACTGGTGGGATAATGCCAGTGGTGTAAAGCACCGAAGTAAAAATACTTGAAAGTACTACAGTCATGGCCAAAAGTTTTGAGAATGACACAAATATACATTTTCACAAAGTCTGCTGCCTCAGTTTGTATGATGGTAATTTGCATATACTCCAGAATGTTAGGAAAAGTGATCAGATGAATTGCAATTAATTGCTTTGCACAAAAAGGGCTTCACAGGCAAGGATATTGCTGCCAATAAGATTGCACCTAAATCAACCATTTATTGGATCATCAAGAGCTTCAAGGAGAGCGGTTCAATTGTTGTGAAGAAGGCTTCAGGGCGCCCAAGAAAGTCCAGCAAGCACCAGGTCCGACTCCTAAAGTCGATTCAGCTGTGGGATTGGGGCACCACCAGTACAGAGCTTGCTCAGGAATGGCAGCAGGCAGGTGTGAGTGCATCTGCACGCACAGTGAGGCGGAAACTTTTGGAGGATGGCCTGGTGTCAAGAAGGGCAGCAAAGAAGCCACTTCTCTCCAGGAAAAACCTCAGGGACAGACTGATATTCTGCAAAAGGTACAGGGATTTAGACTGCTGAGGACTGGGGTAAAGTCATTTTCTCTGATGAATCCCCTTTCCGATTGTTTGGGGCATCCAAAACAAATCTTGTCCAGAGAAGACGAGGTGAGCGCTAGCATCAGTCCTGTGTCATGCCAACAGTAAAGCATCCTGAGACCATTCATGTGTGGGGTTGCTTCTCAGCCAAGGGAGTGGGCTCACTCACAATTTTGCCTAAGAACACAGCCATGAATAAAGAATGGTACCAACACATCCTCCTGGAGCAACTTCTCCCAACCATCCAGGAGCAGTTTGGTGACGAACACTGTCTTTTCCAGCATGATGGAGCACCTTGCCATAAGGCAAAAGTGATAATAACTAAGTGGCTCGGGGAACAAAACATCTATATTTTGGGTCCATGGCCAGGAAACTCCCCTGACCTTAATCCCATTGAGAACTTCTGGTCAATCCTCAAGAGGCGGGTGGACAAACAAAAACCCACAAATTCTGACAAACTCCAAGCATTGATTATGCAAGAATTGGCTCCCATCAGCCAGGATGTGGCCCAGAAGTTAATTGACAGCATGCCAGGGCGGATTGCAGAGGTCTTGAAAAAGAAGGGTCAACTGCAAACATTGACTCTTTTCATCAACGTCAAGTAATTGTCAATAAAAGCCTTTGACACTTATGAAATGCTTGTAATTATACTTCAGTATTCCATAGTAACATCTCACAAAAATATCTAAAGACACTGAAGCAGCAAACTTTGTGGAAATTAATATTTGTGTCATTCTCAAAACGTTTGGCCACGACTGTACTTAAGTCGTTTTTGGGGTATCTGTACTCTACTCTACTATTTGTATTTTTGACTACTTTTACTTCACTACATTTCTAAAGAAAATGATGTAGTTTTTACTCCATAAATGTTCCCTGACACCCAAAAGTACTCGTTACATTTTTAATGTTTAGCAGGACAGGAAAATGGTCTAATTCACACACTTATCAAGAGAACATCCCTGGTCATCCCACTATCTCTAACTTCACTAAACACATTCTTTGTTTGTAAATTATGTCTGAGTGTTGGAGCGTAAAATCAAGGAAATTAAAATCAAATAAAATCAAGGAAATGATTCTGTCTGGTTTCCTAAATAATTTATACACTGTTCAAAAAAATAAAGGGAACACTAAAATAACACATCCTAGATCTGAATGAATGAAATATTCTTATTAAATACTTTTTTACTTTTTTTTTCTTTACATAGTTGAATGTGCTGACAACAAAATCACACAAAAATGATCAATGGAAATCAAATTTATCAACCCATCGAGGTCTGGATTTAGAGTCACACTCATTAATTAAAGTGGAAAACCACACTACAGGCTGATCCAACTTTGATGTAATGTCCTTAAAACAAGTCAAAATGAGGCTCAGTAGTGTGTGTGGCCTCCACGTGCCTGTTTGACCTCCCTACAACGCCTGGGCATGCTCCTGAGGAACTCCTGGACAGTCTGTGGATGGAGCGAGACATGATGTCCCAGATGTACTCAATTAGATTAAGGTCTGGGGAACTGGCGGGCCAGTCCATAGCATCAATGCCTTCCTCTTGCAGGAACTGCTGACACACTCCAGCCACATGAGGTCTAGCATTATCTTGCATTAGGAGGAACCCAGGGCCAACCGCACCAGCATATGGTCTCACAAGGGGTCTGAGGATCTCATCTCGGTACCTAATGGCAGTCAGGCTACCTCTGGCGAGCACAAGGAGGGCTGTGCGCCCCCCCCCCAAAGAAATGCCACCCCACACCATGACTGACCCACCGCCAAACCGGTTATGCTGGATGATGTTGCAGGCAGCAGAATGTTCTCCACGGTGTCTCCAGACTCTGTCACGTCTGTCACATGCTCAGTGTGAACCTGCTTTAATCTGTGAAGAGCACAGGGCGCCAGTGGCGAATTTGCCAATCTTGGTGTTCTCTGGCAAATGCCAAATGTCCTGCACGGTGTTGGGCTGTAAGCACAACCCCCACCTGTGGACATCAGGCCCTCCTACCATCCTCATGGAGTCTGTTTCTGACCGTTTGAGCAGACACATGCACATTTGTGGCCTGCTGGAGGTCATTTTGCAGGGCTCTGGCAGTGCTCCTCCTTGCACAAAGGCAGAGATAGCGGTCCTGCTGCTGGGTTGTTGCCCTCCTATGGCCTCTTCCACTTCTCATGATGTACTGGCCTGTCTCCTGGTAGCGCCTCCATGCTCTGGACACTACGCTGATAGACACAGCAAACCTTCTTGCCACAGCTCACATTGATGTGCCATCCTGGATGAGCTGCACTACCTGAGCCACTTGTGTGGGTTGTAGACTCCGTCTCATGCTACCACTAGAGTAAAAGCACCGGCAGCATTCAAAAGTGACCAAAACATCAACCAGGAAGCATAGGAACTGAGAAGTGGTCTGTGGTCCCCACCTGCAGAACCACTCCTTTATTGGGAGCCATGCTAATTGCCTATAATTTCCACCTGTTGTCTATTCCATTTGCACAACAGCATGTGAAATTTATTGTCAATCAGTGTTGCTTCCTAAGTGGACAGTTTGATTTCACAGAAGTGTGATTGACTTCGAGTTACATTGTGTTGTTTTAAGTGTTCCCTTTATTTTTTTGAGCAGTGTACTTTTACCTTTGATACCTAAGTATATGTTAGCAATAACATTACTTTTGATACTTAAGTACATTTTAAACCAAATACTTTTGGACTTTTACTCAAGTAGAATTTTACTGGGGGACTTTCCCTTTTACTTGAGTCACCTTAATAGAAAATATCTTTACTTTTACTCAAGTACGACAATTGGGTACTTTTTCCACCACTGGAAAATGTGCATATTTTCTTTGTGGATTTTAGAATATTCACATAAAATCTGTCGCCAATTGGATGGGAACCTAGTTTCTGCTACAAAGAATTCAACGACAGGGCTGAAAGCAAAAACATTTTTACCTTACATTTCAGTCTAAGGACGTCCGATGACTGTGAATCACCCGAAGGACCTTACAATTCATTTATTTAACCTTTATTTAACCAGGAAAAGCCCACTGAGACCCAGAGTCTCTTTCCCAATGGCGACCTGGCCAAGAAGGCAGCAACAATCAATACATTACAAAATTAAAACATACAACAATACAATACAATTCAACAACATGATCCACACCAAATACAGCATTTACACTCCTCTGCAACAGAGTCTCCCATCAACATTTTAAATTCATTCAGTGGACCTAACATATCTAGATGAAGCATGGGTTGTAGACTATTCCATGCCTCTGGTGCACAAGACGAGAAGGCAGTTTTGCCTAACACGGAGACCAAACCGGTTGCGAGCGTGCGCCATCGTGCGCTATCGTGCATAAATTTATGTTGTCCCCCTACACCAAACGCGATCACGACACGCAGGTTAAAACATCAAAACAAACTCTGAACCAATGACATTAATTTAGGGACAGGTCGAAAAGCATTAAACATGTATGGCAATTTAGCTAGTTAGCTTGCACTTGCTAGCTAATTTGTCCTATTTAGCTAGCTTGCTGTTGCTAGCTATTTTGTCATGGGATATAAACATTGAGTTGTTATTTTACCCGAAATGCACAAGGTCCTCTACTCCGACAAATTAATCCACATATAAAACGGCCAACCGAATTGTTTCTAGTCATCTCTCCTCCTCCCAGGCTTTATCATCGTTGAATTTATATGGTGATCGCATCAAAACTTTCATAGTATTACCACGACTACCGGCAAAACAGCTCATCTTTCAATCACCCACGTGAGTATAACCAATGAGGAGATGGCACGTGGGTACCTGCTTCTATAAACCAATGAGGAGATGGGAGAGGCAGAACTTAGCCCTTGGTAACGCAGATGCTCGTTGGCTGCGCGCGAGCAGTGTGGGTGCAATAATTGAATAACATGGATTTCTAAATTAATTTTGCGACGCTCGCGCACGCGACATGTCCGGTCTGGTCAGCATGTAATACTGTAAATGTCCTGGGGACTTTAAGTAGCAACCACCTAACAGACCGGGTATGATAACTGATTGTGGTGAAGGAGACCAGACTACAAAGGTAAAGAGGGAGTTTACCCAAAAGGCCTTTGTAGATGAACACATACAAATGTAGATTTCTGCACATATGAAGTGAGATCCAACCCAACATTTGGTACAAGGTGCAATGGTGGGTGAGTGACTTGGCATTTGTAATAAAGTGCAAGGATTCATGATAAACATAGTCTAGTCTTTGTATGACAGAGGAGGCTGCATGCAAATACAACGAGTCAACAATAACCAATTACAGAGAGAAAAGTGGCCCAAACAATGTGTATATGCTGACAATCCCAAGCGGGAAGCAAGCCTTATTACAAAAAATAAAACCCCATTTCAATTCAAGCTTCCTCACAAGATTATTCATATGAACCTTAAAGGACATGTTGTCATCCACTTTTTCAATGGATAATCCACCAGATGTGACAATGCTAACCTTTTCTGGCTGAGTGCGAGCTCTGGTAAAGGTCATGAATTTAGTTGTTTTTTTTTACATTCAAGACCAGTTTGAGACCAGAGCTGCAGAGACTAAAAAGCAGTATCATCTGCATATTGATGCAATTTCACTGGTTGCATACCATTTCCCAGATCATTAATAAAAATTGAGAACAACACAGGAGCTAAAGTGGAACCCTGGGGCACACCTCTATTAGTCTCAAGAAAGCTAGACTTGGGATTGTCAGCATATACACATTGTGTTCTGTCAGAAAGATAGTTCCTAAACCAATTTACTGCCCCTTCACTGAGACCAATGTTACGGAGTCTAGCTAGCAACAATCATGTTCAACTGAATCAAAGGCCTTTGATAAATCAACAAACAGAGCAACACAATGTTGCTTTTTATCAAGTGCATTTATGATGTAATTTACCATAGCTACAGTTGTGGTGCTGTACCCCGATCTAAAGCCAGACTGAACCCCGCTCAGTATGTTGTTTTCATTTAAGATGTTTTTTAACTGGGAGTTCACTAGGGATCCATAGACTTTGGCCAGGATAGGGAGTTTAGAGATAGAACGATAGTTATTAGCATCTGATGGATCTCCACCCTTTAGCAGCGGGAGGACATAATCTGATTTCCAAATGCTGGGTATGGAATTGGTCAAGAGACTCAAGTTGAAAATGTGAGCCACAGGTTAAGTAATAATACCAGCTGCTATCTTTAAGAAGTAGGGATCCTTTTTAGTGTCTATTGCCTTTAGCGCTTTCAAGACTTCAGCATTAGAAACAGGCTAAAATGGTTAAAATGGTTCACATGAGGGCCAATATCATGGTTTACTGTAACAGAGCTTACATTAGAGGCCTGGGCCCCACCATTACCAAAAACGGAACCAGCAGATATGAAGTGCTTGTTAAAAAAAACCTACAACATCAGCTTTATCCTTCACTTCACTAGAATCCATCATTAAATGGTCAGGAAGGCCAGAGGAGACATTAGAACCTGACACTGATTTGATTAGCTTCCAGAACTTTGTAGGGTTGTTTAGGTTCTCTGTGACTGCATTTAGATATAAGTCTTATTTGGATCTCCTAATCAATCCTGTACATTTGTTTCTCAGTGCTCTGGAGGAGGCCCAGTCAACAGGAGCATTTGTATGTCTAGCTTGAGTCCAAGATACATTTTTCTTTCTAATTAATTCTGCCAAGTTATCTGAAAACCAGGTATTGTCCCTTCCAACAATTCTACATTTCTTCACAGGGGAATGCTTATCACAAACGGACACAAATTTCATATAAAAATAGTCCCAGGCAGTGTCAGCATCGGGAATCAGACTTACTCTGTCAATATTATGGTACAGATCATGTAAGAACGCTTGCTCATCAAACTGTCTAAAATGTATTTTAAAAATATAACTGGGTTTGGCTTTGGTCATTTTTGTATTTCTAACACAAGCAATTGCACAATGATCACTGCACAATGATACCCCTCACTATTTGTGAGGGGTAGTCATTAGAAGAATGTCCAACAGCGTTGATTTGTTAGGGATTCGTTCTTGTAGGCACATTAATTCATTGTGCGAGATTCAGAGTCTTTCAGAGAGTCATACTTCTTAGCACTACAATGTCACATAGGTTGAGGAATACCTTCCTCAAAGAGCAAATATTATATACAGAGCAAATAGCAAATACACCAATTTCATGGGTTTTACTGAAACGGCTGTCCTACAGAATTTTTGTCACCCCCCCAGTTTTATCATTGCAATGTCATACAAAAAAGTGGCAACGGTGTGCTTTAGGACCATGTGGACGCAGCGTTCGGGTAGGCTGTTTGCAGTGTATAGCCGGCTGGATTTAGGACCCCACGACAACACTGAGCGGGCTGACAGAGTGTGTCAAGGCAAAGCTTCTGGAAGGCCGCCTGGACCAGAAAAGGGAGAGTTGAACATAGTCCAGTGTGTATGTGTTGCGCTCTTTCACTGAGTTGTAAAAGCAAGCAAAACAGAAACTGGCTACTCTTTAGTTTACTGATGTAGCTGGCAAGGTAACTGCTATTTAATTAACTCAACAGAAAAAAAATAAACAAGTGTTTATTCGCAGTGCTGAGCTAGTTTTGTAACTGACATGTAAAGTTAGCTATTGTTTCATCCCCTCTTGACTGAGTTGAATAAATAAGATGCTAGCTTGTAGCTACCATAGCCAGGTCAGCTCTGGCCTGTAGTTATCTGTCATAGAGTAAAATTTGCAATATAATATCGCTATCTAACAGCTGTTGTTTGTACGGAAATGTTTTGTAGCCTTTGTTTAGTCCCGTTTCAAAAGAAAAATTAACTTGGCTAGCTTTCACCAGTTGATGTACCGTTAGAGATGTTAACTATTCTTGTTGCCTCATTCACACTAGCTAGACCTGAAACTGTCACACCCTGATCTGTTTCACCTGTCTTGGTGATTGTCTCCACCCACCTCCAGGTGTCTCCTGTTTTCCCCATTAGTCCCCGGTGTATTTAGACCCTGTGTTTCCTGTCTCACTGTGCCAGTTCATCTTGTTTTGCCAAGTGAACCAGCATTTCTCCTAGCTCCTATTTTTCCCTGTCTCTGTTATTTCCTAGCCCTCCTGGTGTTGACACTTGCCTGTCCTGACACCGAATCCGTCTGCTTGACCACTCTGCCTGTTCTGACCTCGAGCCTGCCTATCCCCTTGTACTGTTTGGACTTGGTCCTGTTCACTGATCCCCTGCCTGTCCTGAACTCGAGCCTGCCTATCCCCTGGTACTGTTTGGACTCGCCTGTTCCCGACCTGCCTTTAGCCTACCCCTTTTGGTGTAATAAATATCGGAGCTCAACCATCTGTGTCCTGTGTCTGCATTTGGGTCTCGCCTTGTGCCCTTAAAGAAACAAACGATGAAGATGAATATTCTGACGTTGTTTCAGTGCAATGTGAGTTTTATTAGTCGGTATGGCATTGTAACATTATGGATCTGTCAGTTTCCCTACTTTTCACACTGACACAGTAATAAACAGCTCTAACGTTACAGGCTTCACTTTCATAGTGCCTGAACCTGCTGGTTTTCTGTCCGAATCCAACCCGCTACCACAATAACTTGTCCCAAACCCAACCGCAGTCCCGCAATATTATTTTAGGTGTATGTGACGCAGCTCACTTCCCAGCCATGGTCCCAGCAATTTTGCGCCCTATAGGCAATATCAAATGTGACTTGTTTCAGGAAACTAGGCGTATGTAGCAGGTCACTACTTCACAGAAGAGCAATTTGAACGTAAGTTGTTGTTTTAAAAAAAATCAAAATGCATTTTATTATATCATTTTTTTTTTTTTTTTTGCAGAAATGCCTTCTGGAACATATGCCTTAATAACAAACTTGTATGCCATTTGTAAATACTAACACTATTGTTAAATTACGAGCCTATTTGGTTACCCATGGAAAAAGCCAGGAACCTTCCCGCTAGCCATGACTGGCTGACATAACGGATGGGCTGGACATGCCGAGAGAGATGAGTTTGGATGGGTCTGCCATGTAGCACGCGTCTGTCTATAGCATGAGCTGCTCAGTATGAGTAGGTAATCCTTTCTAATGTGGCTTTTTTTTAAGATATCACAAAGAACTGCAAAAGTGTTGCTCTCCACATTCTGGATGGCCAAGTTTTGAAATCAGTGGAATGCCCGGTGGAAGCAGAGTGTGATAGCTAACGGGATGGAGAAAATTCAGGCATTTGATTGAAAATATGTGCAGGGAGCCAAAGGAGAAAACCCAGAAGGCTGTTGTATAAAACACCTGTCTCTGGATTACATCTTCAAACTAAGAGCAACCATGGCATCTGTGACAGCGAGGGAGAAGTGTTCATCCATGTATATGGGTAAGAGAGTCTAGTTAGCTACATTTTAAAATATAAGTTTCCAATTCAGTCAGAAAGTGGTTATAGCCTCATTGAGTTGGGATTATTGTTCATTGTTTAGCTAGCTAGCTACATGTTTAAAACAAAAGCTACACGATGCAAGTAACCATTTTACTGTAACTTTTACACCTTCTGTATCCTCTACATGTGACAAATAAACTTTGATTTTATTTGATATACTGTGTGTTTACCAACGACGGTAATGTGAAGAACAACAACCTGCACCAAATCTTTTTAATGCTACGCTTGTAAAGTAAGCAGGTGCAGGCGCTAAATTAATGCATTCACGCGTTAAGTTAACGTCATCATGCGCTAAGTTAACGCCTATACGAGTCCAATAAGCGCGTGCAAATGTGCTTGCAGGAGGTCCAACATGTGCTAAATAAATGGCTGCAAGCGGTCCTGCACATGTCAAATCCACGCCTACAGTTGCTAAATATACACCTACACATGCTAACTTAACACGTTCTTTAAAATGCTAATTTTAGTAGCCAATTTCCCTAGCTCCTCCTTTCAACCAGATTTCCCAGTTTGAAGGAACTTCATTTTACACTGCAAGCAGAGTATGAACCTTTACAAGGTAACGGTTTTGTCTTTGAAAATTGTTGTTTACTGAATCATAAAGTTGATCAGCTAGTTTACAGTGGAAGGATCTGTTTTTTTGTCACTGGCTATAAAATTCAGCTGACATTAATCTAGCACCAAGATCAGCAGTGGTTAGCATAAGCTAAATCCGATACTTGCTAGCTAAATTAGATAACGTAGGTAGCCTCAAACCCCGGCCATATTATATCATATAGCTAGTCTCAAACTTTGACCGGTCATACTGCTAGCCGCAGTGAACGGTGCCATCTTGTGTTTTAATAAAAGCCCTGCTGAAAAAAACAACTATAACAGCCACGGAAACACATTTGACTATGTTAATACTATCAAGGTAAATTACATACTAGCACGATTGTTGCTTGAATGCAGGGCCAGGCATACATACAGTCGATTACAGTCGATACAGTCAATTTTATTATATAAAGTAGCATTGTTTAAAGTGACCAGTGAATCCAATTTTTATTTATTAAAGTGGCTAGAGATTTGAGTCAGTGTGTTGGCAGCAGCCACTCAATGTTAGGGCTGTTTAACAGTCTGATGGCTTTGAGATAGAAGCTGTTTTTCAGTCTCTCGGTCCCAGCGTTGATGCACCTGTACAGACCTTGCCTTCTGGATGATAGCAGGGTGAACAGGCAGTGGCTCGGGTGGTTGTTGTCCTTGATGATCTTTTTGGCCTTCCTCTGATATCGGGTGGTGTAGGTGTCCTGGAGGGCAGGTAGTTTGCCCCCGGTGATGCATTGTGCAGACCTCACTATCCTCTGGAGACCCTTACGGTTGTGGAGCAGTTGCCATACCAGGCGGTGATACAGCCCGACAGGATGCTCTCGATTGTGCATCTGTAAAAGTTTGTTAGTGTTGTTGGTGACAAGCCAAATTTATTCAACCTACTGAGGATGAAGAGGTGCTGTTGCCTCTTCTTCAACACGCTGTCTGTGTGGGTGGACCATTTCAGTTTGCCCGTGATGTGTACGCCGAGGAAACTTAAAACATTCCACCTTCTCCACTACTGTCCCTTCGATGTGGATAGGGGGGTGCTCCCTCTGCTGTTTCCTGAAGTCCACAATCATCTCCTTTGTTTTGTTGACATTGAGTGTGAGGTTATTTTCCTGACACCACACTCCGAAAGCCCTCATCTCCTCCCTGTAGGTCGTCTCGTCGTTGTTGGTAATCAAGCCTACCCCTGTAGTGTCGCAAACTTGATGATTGAGTTGGAGGCGTCATGGCCACGCAGTCATGGGTGAACAGGGAGTACAGGATAGGGCTCAGAACGCACCCTTGTGGGGCCCCAGTGTTGAGGATCAATGTGGAGATGTTGTTTCCTACCCTCACCACCTGGGGGCGGCTCGTCAGAAAGTCCAGGACGCAGTTGCACAGGGCGAGGTCGAGTCCCAGGGTCTCAAGCTTATTGACGAGTTTGGAGGGTACTATGGTGTTAAATGCTGAGCTGTAGTCGATGAACAGCATTTTTACATAGGTATTCCTCTTGTCCAGATGGGTTAGGGCAGTGTGCAGTGTGATTGCGATTGCATTGTCTTTGGACCTATTGGGGCGGTAAGCAAATTGGAGTGGGTCTAGGGTGTCAGGTAGGGTGGGGGTGATATGATCCTTGACTAGTCTCTCAAAGCACGTAGTCGTTTAGCTCAGTTACCTTAGCTTTCTTGGGAACAGGAACAATGGTGGCCCTCTTGAAGCATGTGGGAACAGCAGACTGGGATAGGGACTGATTGAATATGTCTGTAAACACACCAGCCAGCTGGTTGGCGCATGCTCTGAGGACGCGGCTAGGGATGCCGTCTGGGCCGGCAGCCTTGCAAGGGTTAACACGTTTAAATGTTTTACTCACGTTGGCTGCGGTGAAGGAGAGCCCACAGGTTTTGGTAGCGGGCCGTGTTAGTGGCACTGTATTGTCCTCAAAGCGAGCAAAGAAGTTGTTTAGTTTGTCTGGGAGCAAGACATCGGGGTCCGCGACGGGGCTGGTTTTCTTTTTGTAATCCGTGATTGACTGTAGACCGTGCCACATACCTCTCGTGTCTGAGCCGTTGAATTGCGACTCTACTTTGTCTCTATACTGACGCTTAGCTTGTTTGATTGCCTTGCGGAGGGAATAGCTACACTGTTTGTATTCGGTCATGTTTTCGGTCGCCTTGCCCTGATTAAAAGCAGGGGTTCGCACTTTCAGTTTTGCACGAATGCTGCCATTAATCCACGGTTTCTGGTCGGGGAAGGTTTTAATGGTCACTGTGGGTACAACATCACCGATGCACTTGCTAATAAACTCGCTCACCGAATCAGCGTATACATCAATGTTGTTGTTCGACGTTGTCCGGAACATATCCCAGTCCACGTGATCGAAGCAATCTTGAAGCGTGGAATCAGATTGGTCCGACCAGCATTGAACAGACCTGAGCACGGGTGTTTCCTGTTTTAGCTTCTATCTATAGGCTGGGAGCAACAAAATGGAGTCGTGGTCAGATTTTCTGAAAGGAGAGTGAGGGAGGGCTTTGTATGTGTCACGGAAGTTAGAGAAACAAAGGTCCAGAATTTTGCCAGTTCGGGTCGCTCATTCGATATGCTGCTAAAATTTAGGGAGCCTTGTTTTCAGATTAATCTTGTTGAAATCCCCAGCTACAATATATGCAGCTTCAGGATACGTGGTTTCCAGTTTACATAGAGTCCAATAAAGTTATTTCAGGGCCGTCGAGGTGTCTGCTTTATAATCACGACTGTGATTATAATCAAAGACAATTCTCTTGGTAGATAATGCGGTTGGCATTTGATTGTAAGGAATTATAGGTCAGGTGAACAAAAGGACTTGAGTTCCTGTATTTTGTTATGATCACACCACGACTCGTTAATCATAAGGCATACACCCCCGCCCTTCTTCTTACAAGAGAGATGTTTGTTTCTGTCACCGCGATGCGTGAAGAAACCAGGTGACTGTGCCGACTCTGATAACGTCTCCTGAGTGAGCCATGTTTCCATGAAACAGAGAATGTTAAAATCTCTGATGTCTCTCTGGAGGGCAACCCTTGCCAACAATCTACCTTTTTGTTAAGAGACTGGACATTGTTTAGTAGTATACTCGGGAGAGGTGGGCGATGTGCCCGTCTACGGAGCCTGACCAGAAGACCGCTCCGTCTGCACCTCCAGCAGCCAGTCCCTCCAGAAAGATATGACTCTGATCTCTATTGCTCTTTGGTACCAGGTGGGGAGCGCTCTGCTTTGAAGAGAGAAGCTATGTCTTTGACCAAAAGAGGCTTCTCAGCGTAGATGAAAACCTCTCTGAAGAGGCTTGAGTGTCTATTCATGCAAGGCATCAGACCTAGACACTCCAGACCCTCTTTGAATCTATAAAGTAAAAAAAGTCACAAAATGAATTTGCCCTGAATAATTTATTAGCTAAACTTATGAGATTCCTTAGATATATGGAAACTTACTGCTCAAGATCATCCCGTAGCCTGCTTTCTAAGTAGAACTTTGTGGCTGACACCACCAGGGCATCCCTCTTCAATGTACAAAAGAATAGCACTGAACCCAACATGACCGCTTCCTGTGCCTCATCAACAGTTTGTGCTAACTGGATCTTAGTTAAAAAAACAGTGCTTTGGGACAAATTAGCAAAACAATAAACTGAATATCCCTACCCTTAAAAAAGATTGCCTGCCAACAAAAGGGAACCAAATCCATGTGGAAAAGTATTCATGAACAACCACAACCCTAATATTTTTTTCAAACTGCAAATGAACAGCAAATGAACAGTAACGTAACATCCATCACAGTATAACTTACCTTCTCCAACTTCTCTCTGAAGTCATATTCCGCAATTTCTTTCAGTTCTGGCACAGAAGGTTGTAGGCCACACACTTGCCTGTATAGCCTCTCTGAAAAATTGTGGCTCTACACCCCCATGTACCAGACAGCAATCATGCGGCCCACCTGCTTGTATACACCATCATAGAGTGCTGTCACACAGAAGACAAACAGTAAATAAAGGACACATTAAATAACATGCAAAAATCAAATGTCTTACTCAAGTTATACATAATGCCATAAACACATGTGTCTTTGTTGGTGTAAAAGTGTAACTCACCTTGAGAGTTGCAAGAAAGGCATTTTTGCCAATCAGGTCCCTCAAATATTGCAGAGGAATGGATGTTACTCATTAGCAGTCAAATCTCTTGAGGGACCACCCTCATCAGCTGCCCATTTTCCTTCAGCATCCCTAAAAACCATGTCTATTTTTTCCTCCGGATTAAAGCGGGCTCTCTTAAAGCCTCTCACTCCACAAACATAAACGTTGTCCCTCATCACGTTAATTTGGTTGGCATCAGGGACAAAAGCAGAGTCAATCTTGCTGCTCATTAACTTCAGCAGTGTTTGGAGGTCAACACACAAAAAAAGAGACATTTCAGAATAACAAAGCTCACATACTTCCCACAATTCATCTGTAATAAGGCATTGAATTATTTACAGGGATGACGTACTCATTGTCATCACCAACATCAACAGAAGAGGGGGGTGAAGGTGGACGACAAGCCTCAGGGAATGGTGGATGGGGGCCACAGGAAGTGGTGCAGAAGATGTGGGGGGGGGCACAGGAATAGGTTCTGCCACAAGTGTAGCCTTCTTTGTAGAAGTAGTCTGTAAAAGGTCATTTAAAGGCTTATACATTTCAAAAACATGAGGTGATTGCGCTTGAAAATTATTTACAGAAAAACATGTAGCTGCATGCATCACTCACTATAGAATGTAATCGATGTGTAGGTCAAGAAGACATTTCAAGGATGCATGTAGCTCTATTTTTTAAAATCATATTTTCAATATGTCTTATTGGAGAAAGCGGACGGTGCTGTTTTCTCCTCCATGGTCCGTCCTAACTCTGGAGGGAACACCATATCTGGAGACAGCATTCATGTGTCACGTTGGTATGAATGGATTTGGGAGACACGTGCAGGAATGCGTAATGTTTTTTTATTAAGCCCAAATTATGGCATGCCGTGTAAAGGCACGGGGACGAAGACCAAACAAACACGTAACAAAAACACAGGGTCGAAACCCAAACAAAAGAGCGAGGAGTACCTTGAATAAATAACACACGTGCACAATGATTAACACAGTGGATGAGACCCGTAATCATCTGTGCAATCCACAAGGGCACAAAAGGCCAAAACACAAGTACTCATACACGGCAACGGACATAGTAACAATCATCGACAGCCCAATGGTGAACCAAAGGGCACATTTATACAATTACAATCAGTGGGAATGGGGACCAGGTGTGCGTAATGACACAGTTCCTGAGGGATCCGTGACATGAAGCAATCCATTACAGTACTGCTGCGATTGTTGCTGGAAGCACGGAGAAACACAACGAGGTGGCTGTACCCATCAATGCCACCATGTATGACTATCCTCCACCTAAATCAGAAAACACAGCACTGGTTGATACAAAAGCTTTTAAATATACAAACATCACCATCCTCCTTTACCACTTAGATGCTGCATCAGGTTCCTGCAGGATATAACAAAGCAGCAGACCGAATATTAAATTAACATCAAAATGTGGAACAATGTTAATGAACAATCTACCGCGGATCACAACTATAAGTCCTTCCGTTAGCCCTCTAAAGGCCACAACAAGGGTTTGTTCTAGACTGTTTCCTGCAGTGGAAGATGTGTAATTACAATATCTACTTCAATTGGAAAAATAACCACGTTTATCTTGATGAGTCAGGAGGACAGACTCTCCTGTGGTTCACACTTAGGCACAAATACTTTGCTCCAATTGTTTTTGCCTCCATATGTCCTCAATATAAGCATGTTTGTTAATTTCATTATGCAGATGTTCTATCAGTCACAGAAGTAGCAGAAACACAATAAAACAGTTATTATACACATGAGTGACATATGGAATCAAGGGCCATTGCTTACTGAACTGTTAGTTGTTGATGAACAAGTTGAGGATGAAAAAACTTCTCACCAGTGATGTAGATAATTGTGTCTATTAGAAAAATACATCTTCCTTATCAGTTTGTTGTTTCCATCAAGATGCCATAACGAGTTTGGTCCAGCAACGCGACATGTCTCTAAGGGCAGCCCTCGCTCTGCATCTCTGCACCCGGAGCCCTTAATTGTGCTCGAACATCCTCCGGTCCAAGTTTGTCGTTCCCAGCCACCAAGTCCTTAATCCTTTCATCCAGAGCCAAGTCTGACATGTCAGAATATAACGGTGCATGTGACAGATTGAAGTGTCTGGGAAAAAAAGAGTAACAATGGACAGGGATGAGGTAATGTATATCATCATAGTCATTTTAAAGTCCTGTCTTGATTGTAGTCATTCTAAATTGTTTGATTGGTAAGAAACTGGAAACCATGCATCTGTAGTTTATAGCATTACTCCCAATCACAACTGACCTTTTTTTTTAAATTTATTTTTATTTTACCTTTATTTAACTAGGCAAGTCAGTTAAGAACAAATTCTTATTTTCAATGACGGCCTAGGAACAGTGGGTTAACTGCCTGTTCAGGGACAGAACGACAGATTTTACCTTGTCAGCTCGGGGATTTGAACCTTAGACGACGTTTGACTGTCGATCGGGACACATGTAGAATATCTGCCATCTGAGACACACTGAAAGTACAGGACATCAGAAACATCAGTTGCTCTTGAGTGATGGCATAACAAGGTGCACCTCTAGCTCCTCTCCAAGTCCGAGGAGCCCGGTACCGGAACTGGCTGTAACAATAATACAACACTGTGTTTAGGCTACTTAATGTATTGTGACACAGCCCACCCCCCTCATTCCAAAAACACTTTTAAATTATAGTAACTGTCACAAATTGTGGCCAAGTAATGTTTTTATAATATTGGATTTTAAAGTCAAGACATAAATAGAAATGTTGACCAAGAACGAATACAATGGGCAGCAGGAGAACAAAGAGTGAAAAAAAAATCACCAGTAAGCCCAACCACACCCAACATTTATCAGCCTCCCCTAGCCCACTCAAGGCTCCTCTGTATGGTCTCCATTCTGCAAGACGACAGTTTGGTGAAAATAGAGACCATGGATGGGACTGAGATTCCTGTTCAAAGTACTAACGTTAACGTTCCTGGTTTATGTCTGAAGTTGTTAATTTCTACATCATAGGCTTAGATTAAATATTCATATTTCAAAGGGTATTCAAAAGTAATATCTGTGCTGTTGGAAAGCTGATATGTTGTAAATATTAGCAACATTTTTACAGGGTTGTCCTAGGTCAAATGAGCTTTGTGAGCTTTGTAAATGTTTTCATGCTAATCGCGCGCTAGCGCGGCTAAGGCTAGGTGGCATTGAAAATATAGCTAGCCAGCAAGCCTGCCTGAAGTTTTAGACCTTCAGTTGCTGTTTTGACAAAAAATACAAAAAACGTGTTTGACTTCAGCACTCCTCGATAATAAGTCACCTTTATGTAGCTAGCAGGGCTGTAAAAATATTACAAGACGGCGCCGTTCACTGTGGCTATGGCCGGGGTGTGCGGATAAGGAACGTTAGCAAGCTAACTAGTAACTAATTCAGCAATCCAGCCATTTAAATACCAGAATTCATTAAAACAAAATGTATATATACTACATATACTAGCTAAATATAAAATACTCCCTTGGCCTAATCAGACTTACAATATTAGCGAGCCATAGGCCTAAGTTACTTGCACTGCTGTCTCAGTGTCTGAGCCTCCAATATAACTGTATAGCCATACACATATCTGTTTTCTGTGTTAGCTAGCAGATCAACTTTATGATTAAGTAATAATAGTAATAATATTATTCCTCAAGATTCTGAGCCTGCTTGGCAGTGTTGGTCCTGCAAAGCCAAAGCCCCCTAAAGGGAGAGCTACACAAGGAAATTCTCAAAGCTGCTAATGAGAACCTTGATGACCTTGTACCTAGCCGGTGGGGATTCCGGTGGGGTGCCCCCACCCAGGCAGTGGCAGTGCTGGCAACACTAGCTGCAGTAACTCATGGGGAGGGGGTCACACTCAGACATTCAGAGAGGGGGTATATTATTGTGACCCTAGTGGCACAGAATCAAAGTCAGACTGCATGGAGATGCTTGGGAATATGGTCAATACGGGTGACCGTATTGTGGGTGTTTCAGGGAAAGCTGTACATTTGACCTCTATCATCTAGGATGTGACAATGATAAATAAAATCTCTACATTTTTGCCTATTTTTTGTGCGGTCTTGCAGGCCTTCTCATGCAGCTACAACTGCAAGTGCATTTGTAAATCAAGACCTATCTTGAGTTGGGCTCTGGGGTGGTGCAATTGTTGAGTAAGTGAGCTTATGGTTGTGTGGGGGTATGGGTTGAGTGTGTTTGGGTGTATGTGTGTATCCCACAACTGTTGTGAAGGAGTAAAATATGTTAGGGACAATAGAGGATGATCCACAGCTATATATAATACACATCGAGGTGAGGGTGATGGAAATGCATTTGGCAGTTAATCTACTTCAATTCGGTAAATGGCACTGTGTGCTCTTTTCAAAGGATGGATCCCAGTCGGTCATGGGTTATGGGATACAGGGGGTCGAGGGTGGTCTGCCGGGCATTGGGATGACAACCCAACTCGGGATGAGGAGGGCTTTAGCGGGTGGAATAGTAGGGACCAATTGGAGGTTTACTTAGTAGAAATGCAAAGATCATGGTACAGCTACAGTATATAGACACTCAATCATCATGTTACTTGTTAATGGTACGTTTACAAACATATATTTTGATAAAAATAATTGAAAGTTGTGTCTCATTATGATAGGTGGTGAAATAAGTATAGCCAGTTACAATTGTAATGGCCTAGCAGATAATAAGAAAAGACAATCAGTATTTACCTGGCTAAAAGAGAAGGAATATAATATATATTGTTTACATGAAACCCATTTAACAGTTTTACTTCTCCCATGGGCAAAGAAATTCAAAAGGGGTGATGGTTTTAATTAACAATCATTTTGATCCAAATGTGCAAATTGTCCAAACAGATCCTCAAGGTAGATGGATTATTTGAAATATGTTATTGGACAATAAACAGATATGGCTTATTAACCTATACAGTCCGAATAATGATGATCCAAGCTTATTTGAAAATATATAAGAATTTATCAACTCTACGAGCAACACTAGACTCTATTATTATGGTGGGAGATTTTAATATGGTCTTAAATACCTCTATGGACCAGAAAGGAAATCACAATACAAACTATCACCCTCATGCACTTAAGGATATCAGGAATGTCATGGATATATTGGAATTAGTGGATATATGGAGACTTAAATACCCTGACCTAGTGAGATATACATTGCTGAGGCTTAATCAAGCTAGTCGCCTTGACTACTTTCTTATACCATTCTCTCTGGCACCAAAAGTTTAAAAATGGTTGATAGGGGACAGAATTTCTGTCGGATCACCACATAATTGGCATATATATTACTTATTACTTTCCACGTGGGCGAGGATATTGGAAATTGAATCAAAGCCTACTAGATGATAAATTGTTTAGAACTAGGACGGAAGAATTTATAACTGACTTTTTCAGACATAACATAGGTACAGCAGATCCCCTTACTGTATGGGACACTTTTAATGTGCCTTTAGAGTCAATGGAATTCATTACTCTTCTATAAAACAAAAGCAATTTAGATCAAAAGAGTAAAGCGAACTGGATGGAATATGGGGAAAAATGCACCAAATTATTTTTCAATCTTCAATATAGAAATGCTACCAAAAAAATGTAATAAAACTTGTTGCAAATGATGGAGTCATGCATGATTCACCAAACTATATTTTGAAAGAGGAAAAAAAGTACTTTAAGAATATGTTTTCATTTCAGACTCCTCCATCTCCACTAACTGAAACTAATTGTATGGATTTTTTTCCTAATATTAATGTAAAATTAATATCTGTTCAGAAAGACTCACGTGAAGGTCAAATTACAGAGGAGGAACTGCTTGAGGCAATTGGGGCCTTTAAGGATGGGAAAACTCCAGGGCTGGATGGCATACCAGTGGAAGTATACAATACTTTTTTTGGTATACTCAAAGGACCATTATTGGCTTGTTTTAACCACTCCTATATAAATGGTAGATTATCAGACACTCAACAACAAGGTCTGATATCATCATTTAAAAAATTGGAGACCTCTTACACTTCAGTGTTGTGATGCAAAAAATCATAGCAAAATGCTTGGCACATAGAATTAAAAAAGTATTGTCAGATATTATTCATCCTAATCAGACAGGTTTTTACATGGACGATACATTGGAGATAATATAAGACAAGTACTGGAAACAGGCCTGGTTTTCATAGCTGATTTTGAAAAGGCTTTTAATAAAGTACGACTGGAGTTTATATATAAATGCCTAGAACATTTCAATTTTGGGGAATCTCTTATAAAATGGGTTAAAGTTATGTATAGTAACCCTAGGTGTAAAATAGTAAATAATGGCTACATCTCAGAAAGTTTGAAACTATCTAGAGGAGTAAAACAAGGTTGTCCACTATCGGCATATCTATTTATTATTGCCATCGAAATGTTAGCTGCTAAGATTAGATCAAACAAAAATATTAAGGCATTAGAAATCTGTGGTTTAAAAACTAAGGTGTCATTGTACGCTGATGATTCATGTTTTCTTTTAAAACCACAATTAGAGTCTCTCCACGGCCTCTTAGAGGATCTAGATACTTTTGCTATCCTCTCTGGATTAAAACCAAATTATGATAAATGTACCATATTACGCATTGGATCACAAAAAAATGCACATTTTACATTACCATGTAGTTTACCAATTAAATTGTCTGGCGGAGATGTGGACATACTCGGTATACAAATCTCAAAAGAAAGAAACGATCTCACTCCAATACATTTTTATAGAAAGTTAGCAAAAATAGATAAGATCTTGCTACCATGGAAAGGAAAATACCTGTCTATTTGTGGAAAAATCACCCTGATTAACTCTTTAGTTATATCACAGTTTACCTATTTGCTTATGGTTTTGCCTACACCTTGTGGCGAAATCTGCACGGAGCCTTCATCGTGCACTGCCACTTTAAGAGCGCATGAGCAGTAAGGAAGGAGAAAATAAAAAGAGCTCGTTCAGCTCTTTGGGGAGGGGCTCTTTGGTGGCGCGACAGTTTGATTGTGTGTGCTGTGCTGCAGAAGTTTTGTTTGTTTTCAGCGTGTGTAGTTTATAGAGTGTTTAACTCAATCATCGGTGTAATCGCTCTAGGTCGTGGTTGTTTTCGTTTGGGACCACGCCCGTTATGGATCGCATGGATTAGTAGCAACATTGTTGCGAAGCTTTAACATACAAACCAACAAACCATCGGACAGTCAGACAGTACACCTGCATGCCTGAAGACCACAGCTAAGATCTCTCTTGTTCTCTTTCTCTTTTTCTCTTCCCTCTAACGTTCCAGTGTTTTACCCTGCAACAGACTCTATTTTTCCAATGCACTTCCCATTGAAGTTCATTAGAGCTGGACTATTATTGCCCTGCCAGAAGTATTTGGACATTTTAGTTAAAAGGGAGGTTGCTTGCAAGTTGTGTATTGTTATGTGAACTGTATTGAGGTGTACTAATGACATGTGGCCGAGAAGACTGTGGACATTTTTAAGGCCTTTGTTGTGTCGATGAACACCCCCCACATTCATACCCTCTGCACTCATCCACTAGAAAATAATACAGATTATTGCAAATCCTATGTTGATGACTGGGTTCGTTCTTGTATGAAGTTGCTGTTGAATTGCTCTGCCATTATTAGTATTACTATTATTGTATGAGGTATTCTTGTTTGGGTTACCCCTGTGCTGTGATGTGGGTTTTATATGGTGTGAATTCTTTTTTCTCTCCACTGGCTATCTGGTAAACAGGCTACCCTCTAGGCAGTCTCTTCTGCTGATGTGTGTGGGTCTGGTAGTGGTACTCTCTATTCTACTCTTTTCCTTTCGGCATGGTTAATACCTGCCTGGCGCCCGAACAAAATCTTTCTTTACCCCTCATTAATAAATACCGCTACAACCTAGTGACCTGCTTTTTAAATTATATGAACAAAAAATATTACATTTTATTTGGAACGGCAAGCCAGATAAAATTAAAGGGGCCTATTTATATAACGAATATGAATTCGGTGGGCAGAAATGATTAAATATTAAAGCATTAGACCTCTCACGAAAGGCATCAGTCATACAAAAGTTATACTTAAATCCAAACTGGTTCTCTAGTCAATTGGTACGAATGTATCATCCTATATTCAGGAAGAGCCTTTTCCCCTTTATTCAGATTACACCTGCTCACTTTCGGTTGTTTGAAAAGGAAATAATCTCCAAATATCTTTCTTTTTTAAACAAGCCTTAGAAAGTTGGCTGCAATTTCAGTTTAATCCACCTGAAAGGACGGAACAAATAGTACAACAAATATTGTGGTTAAATTCAAATATACTAATTGATAAAAAAAAACTATTTATTGAAGAAATGATTAAAAAAGGTATAATTTTAGTGAATGATATCATAAATAGGACTGGTGGAGTTATGTCACACATGCAGCTAACACAGACATATGGAAATGTCTGCTCTACCCAAAATTACAACCAATTAATTACAGCATTACCACAAAAATGGAAGAGGCAAGTAGAAGGGGAAAAAAGTAAGGAACTTGTATGTCGGCCCTGTATTAAAGAGCATTAATGGTTAAAGAAAAGTGTGATAAAAAAACATATACCAATTTAATTTAAGGACCAAAAAACTGACAGCTGTGCCATATAAATTGCTAAATAGTTGGGAAGAGATTTTCGATATACCCATTCCATGGCACATGGTTTATGAATTGATACTCAAAACAACGCCGGATTCAAAACTTCACATTTTTCAATATAAATTACTATACAAAATTCTTGCAACTAATAGAATGATATATATATGGGGGATACAATCTTCCCAGCTCTGCAGATTCTGTTGTGAGGAGGCAGAGTCATTAGATAATTTACTTTGGTATTGTCCATATGTAGCTCGTTTTTGGTCACAGGTCCAGGAATGGCTGAAGAATTGCAACATTTGCCTAGAACTAACGCTACAGATAGCAATACTGGGTGATTTGAAAAGCCATAGTCAATCAATCAATAATATAGTAATTATTTTAGCAAAAATATGTATTTTTTATGTACAATCTGTAGAAGCTATGAGAATAGGAAGGTTCAATTATTTTGTGAAGCATCACTGCACAGTTGAAAAATATATGGCAAATAGAAATCCGAAATGGCTGATGTTGAGAGATAGATGGGAGAGGTTGAATGGAGCTGAAGGGTGGGACTAATAATAAGATAAACAATGTAAAGCATACAGGATCTGTAAAATGTATATAGGTTCGGAACTTTTGTGAAATAGCATAGTTACAAATAGAAATCAAACTGGATGGACATCAGAAATAGAGGAAGGACTAAGAACAAACAAGAGAGAACTATTGTAAAGTAGACTGTGTCTGTAAAATGTGTATTAGATGTATAAATTGAAGGTAAAAGCAGAACTGTTTATTAGTTTACTCCAATTGGGGGATCGGCGGTAGGGTTTGCGGGGAATAAAAATAAAGGTATATTCTTAAAAAAAGTATGTATGTCTATATAGGTATGTGTATGTATATATGTGTATATGTATGCATGCGTGTATGAATATATATATTTACCCCAAAAATATGGGGGATTGGAAATGATGCAGACAATTACATTGGAAGCAACATTCTTTCCGCAATATTAAGCTGATCCACCCCTTAAAATATATATATATATATATATATATATATATATATATATATATATATATATATATATATAAAATAACATTTAAAAATAAAAATAATAATAATAATAATAATAATAATAATAATAATATTTAAAAAGAATCAACCTTGATTAACATGGACTGAAGGGCATCAAGTCCAGGATTATCGGAGAGCAGAAGCTGAGTGCAGTCATTTAGGGTCTGTTTGCAGCGGATAAGGAACTTCCTTCTCACCATCTTCAATTGTGGTGTTGTTGGTTCAAACTGACTGTACACGGATTTAATGAAGGGAGGCGCTAGGGAAATTGGCTGGTAAAATTAGCATATTAAAGAATGCGGTAAATTAGCGTGTGTAGGACCACTTGCAGCCGTTTATTTTGCACATGTTGGACCGCCTGCAAGCACATTTGCAAGTGCTTATTTGAGGCGTTAATTTAGCACGTGAAGATGTTCATTTAACGCGTGCACGCATTAATTTAGCGCCCGCACCTGCTTACTTTACACACATAGCATTAAAAAGATAGCGGTTTGACCCCAACGGCGTTCCATACTTCAGAAGGCGTACCAAAATATACATTTTCTCAAAAGTGGGGTTAGAAGTTAATCAAAGTTTTATTGAGAATGGAGTTTAGCGTTCCTCAGCTAGTGTATTTCGTGTACCTTTCAATCAATCTATCGCATATTTTAGCACATGCATAAGGTTTGATCGCGCAAATTGATGTCCTAACAAAATCTGGTTCTTTTCGCATGGTGAACGGGGTTATTCGTTATAATCCTCACTCCTCAAACCTATAACTGATTCAAAATAACCATTTTCCGCTGCGAGCAGGGTTCGAACCTGCGCGGGAAGAACCCATTGGATTTCAAGTCCAACGCCTTAACCACTCGGCCATCGCAGCTTATGATTGTTTTAGAGTATATTATAAATAATGAACAATTCTTGTAAAGCGTCGACGATTCCGTGAACGTTATAAGACCAGGCGGTTTGGCTAGCTAGTTTGATTTTAGGCTACCATCCATAACGTGGATAGTATTTAACTAAATAGCTATTGCACTGTCTGACACAAACATCAGTAAACATCGCTGATCTAGCTACAACGCACAGTAGCAAGCATAGCTAACTTAACGTTAGCCATCAAGAAGCTAACGTAAACATCATAATGTTGTGCGCCACTGTAAACGTTGTCGACATCAGATACTGCAATGAATGTAGAATTAAAGACTAAGTGCATAAATCACATACCAACCAACCTGATTAACAAGTTGCTAGGGTCGGATAATGGGACGCTTTCGATCAGGATTGCAGGAACTAGGTTTAAATAGCTTAAATACTTACCCTAGCAGTATCACGTGGGGATGTAGCTCAGTGGTAGAGCGCATGCTTCGCATGTATGAGGCCCCGGGTTCAATCCCCGGCATCTCCATGTTTTCCTAAGATTATGTTTTATTATTTTTATTTCACCTTTTTTTTAAACAAGTTCTCATCAACAAACTGCGACCTGGCGAAGATAAAGCAAAGCAGTGGTACGCAACATCCGGGAAAAGCATTTAGCCACACTAGCAAGGCGTCAGGAGTCTGATGGCTTGGGGGTAGAAACTGTTGAGAAGCCTTTTGGACCTAGACTTGGAGCACCGGTACCGCTTGCCGTGCGATAGAGAACAGATGAGACAGCCTATAGTGAGGTCAGAGACCTGGCTGTGTGGTGCCAGGAAAACAACATCTCCCTCAATGGGAGCAAGACAAAAGAGATGATCATGGACTACAGGGAACATGCCCCCATTCTCATTGACAGGGCGGATTGAGAGTTTCAAGTTCCTTGGTGTCCACATCACCAACACACTATCATGGTCCAAACACACCAAGTCAGTCGTGAAGAGGGCATGACGGCACCTTTTCATCAGGAGACTGAAAAGATTTTCGCATGGGTCCCCAGATCCTCCAAAAGTAACTGCTCGGCACACGACCGACCGACCGTAAGGCGACACAGAGGATAGTGTGTATGGCCCAGTACATCACTGGGGCTAAGCTGCCTGCCATCCAGGACCTATATACTAGGCGGTGTCAGAGGAAGGGCCAAAGAATTGTCAAAGACTCCAGTCACCCTAGTCATAGGCTGTTCTCTCTGCTACCACACGGCAAGCGGTACCAGGGCGCCAAGTCTAGGTCCAAATGGCTTCTTAGCAGCTTTTACCCCAAGCCATAAGACTGCTGAACATTTAATCAAATGGCCACCCGGACTACTTACATTGATCTAAATGCATAAATCTCCCGCACATTGACTCAGTAACGGTACCCCCTGTATTTAGCCACGTTATTATTATTTTATTGTGTTACTTTTTATTAAATTTTTTACTTTAGTTTATTTAGTAAATATTTTCTTAACTATATTTATTGAACTGCATTGTTGGTTAATTAAGGGCTTGTAAGGAAGCATTTCACTGTAAGGTCTACCTACAACTTTTGTATTCGGCACATGACAAATCAAATTTTATTTTGTGGAAAATTGTGTTTCTTAAAGAAAGTACTGTAAAACTACAATTAATAGCCCAGGCATGTATTTGCTTCAATCACTGAACACAACCGGCTCTTATTAGAGATAGGTTTCTATTTGAACCAAGTGTTTATTTCCTAATGCACACAGCTTTTGCTCAATAATTTGTTGAAAAGACTACCACACTGTTTATTGTGACCAGTATGACCAGTGTAAACATTATAATAACAAATCCAACACTGATCAGAGGTGCATTTAATTGAAGTTTTATGGTATGCATATTTTACCTTTTTTTTCTTGCCTTCTCGCCATTAAATCGAGTTAAGGAGGAAACGGATGCATTTGCAGCCTGAAAGGAAAATTGTTTTATGTATGAACCGTCCACAAGCGATCCGAGTGTATAGCCGGCTGCATAGATACCCTTTGGATGGTAGAATGAAACGACTCAATATCGCCATCTGCAGGCTTTTGGGCTTAAACTCAGTCAACTACTTGTTGACAGTGACTCACAATAACCCTTTTATTTATTTTTTTATTTCACCTTTATTTAACCAGGTAGGCAAGTTGAGAACATGTTCTCATTTACAATTGTGACCTGGCCAAGATAAAGCAAAGCAGTTCGAAACATACAACAACACAGAGTTACACATGGAATAAACAAACATACAGTCAATAATACAGTAGAAAATACTTCTAAATACAATGTGAGCAAATGAGGTGAGATAATGGAGGTAAAGGCAAAAAAAAAAAGCCATGGTGGCGAAGTAAATACAATATAGCAAGTAAAGCACTGGAATGGTAGATTTGCAGTGGAAGAATGTGCAAAGTAGAGATAGAAATAATGGGGTGCAAAGGAGCAAAATAAATAAATAAATACAGTAGGAGGAGAGGTAGTTGTTTGGGCTAAATTATAGATGGGCTGTGTACAGGTGCAGTGATCTGTGAGCTGCTCTGACAGCTGGTGCTTAAAGCTAGTGAGGGAGATAAGTGTTTCCAGTTTCAGAGATTTTTGTAGTTCGTTCCAGTCATTGCCAGCAGCAACCTATGTGGATATCAACAGCAAACTCTGTATTAAAATAGTGTAGACTGCCACCACCTAAATAGACACATGCATTAGCAATACTGTGGTGTATCACATAACGTATGTACGTAAATTAAAAATATGGTTCCACTGGGGCTCGAACCCAGGACCTTCTGCGTGTAAAGCAGACGTGATAACCGCTACACTATGGAACCACTTGGAAACTTGGATTCCGATATGCCTTAAAATATGTTGCGTACTGTTAACTCTTGCAAATGAGACTATACATTTTGCGATGTTCATTTCAAGTTTCGAAATGGCTAGCTAACTAGTATTTAATTACTGTTGCTAATAAAGTCAGTACATGCCAAAAACACAAATGTAAAGACATATATCCTGAGCTAGTTATTTCGGAGCTACCATAGAAGTAGCTAACACGTGTGCATCTACTGGGACACCAGCTAACGTTATCTAATTTTAACGGCCACAAAACTCCGATGCAAACTCCCATTCACCAGCTCTGCAAGCGTTATAATGTCAAAATACGTTCGTTGATCACCAAATAAGGAGTTTGGTTGAGCAACTATCTTCTCCATTTTCTGAGCTACACTGGCCAAAATGCACCTCCAACAACAACCTTGAAACCCTTACATAATTCTGCCCAAAAATAACATGACAATTTCTCTCAACCAGTGGCTTTTCAGGTCAGCGCTGATGCCGCACTTTGATAAGCAGTTTCCACTTTGTCAAAGGCAGGTGCACAAAATATTTAGCTTATTCTTTCCCAGGGCGCCTCTCCAGGGTGCTCTCCAAAAACGTTCTGTCCCAAAAAATATCTAACATAAATCATGTAACAGATATAGAATATGCAGCATACAGGCTAGCCTACATGCTGGAGATAAAATGTATGGCATTGTAATGAGACGGACGGGTTTGACATCATGCAGGTTTCTCCTATCAAATAGCCTAATCTAAATGGCTCTCAATCCCCCCCAAATTGCTGTCATGTTAACAAACAACATGTAACAACAGGACAGATCCAAGTTGTCCAGGAGTTTCACCTCATTGTCATAATCAGTGGTTTCAACTTTGTACTTTTGATTAATTTTGGAGTATAGGCTAGACCAATTATGTACCATACCTTATATCATTTTTTTTTATATCATGTTTTTCTGCCATGTGTAATATGCGGTAGGCTATGCATTGTATGAAGGCACAATCATTATTTTAATTCTGTTTTTTTTCGTGCTTTGACTCATATAGGCCATAAACTCCAATATGCATACGTTTTCTGTATTTAATCATCACCTTAGAATGCACTTCTATAGGCTTTGAAACAAGGTCCACAACTACCATGTTTTCCATTCAGTTTCAACTTGTTGAACGTCTTTCTTCATATTAATCAATCACAGTGAGATGAGTTTTAAAAGCAAATACTGTTTTGATGATAAGTGTTTGATGTGATTTTCGATGACATTTGCATTTATGTGGTTAGAGGCACTGGCGTGTATTCATGGATGCCAAGGGAAGCCAGGCTTTAGGCCTCCCTTGACAAAAAATGTATAAAGTAATAGCCAATCAGAGTGGAGCTAAACTGTGTGAGCTCAGCTATGAATGTTCTGGTGCACCAAACAAGTTCGGATTTGGCCTCAGACCAATCACATCACAAGCCAAACGTCATTATAAACAGAGTAAAAACTTGAATTGTTGCATCTCATTGTGTTGTTGTCCTCTGGTGTCTAGCTAGTTAGCAAAAGATTGTCCCTTCCTAAATTAGGCATCGATTTGGACAGTACCGGCCAATGATTATAACAGAGATTCTGATCCAACCATAAATGTATACATTGTGCCCCTGCCCTGAGAGGATGGAATTTCAACATGTAGCTAGATGTAGTAGGCTAATGTTAACTAGCTGGCCTGGCGTATCATTGCCCATGAAAGTAAGTTAGGCTAGCGAGCAAGTATTTTAGCCAAAAACTGCTTTCCAGTCTCGGCACAGACTTCTTATACTTTTGTCCTCCTTAAGTCATACTCATAGTAACTTCTTTTAATGACTCATCACCTCTGGCATTTAGCCACCGTTATAATATTGCATTCATATTAGGACATGCAACGTGTAGAGTCACATAAATAGTTTAATGCATGTAGGACCATAGCAACAAACCTTGGCACTCTACAGGAATAACCAATACATGTCATCATGCTAACTCCTCTGAAAGGGACACCCCTTTTCTGGAAAAGCCTCAAGAGGTGTAACAATAGCAACAGTACATAGTTGGCCATAACAGTTACAAGAATAACCGACAGGTGCATATCTAATCGTGTCCAATGACTGACTCCTTCTGAAATAAATAATTGCCACATACGTACTGGAAAATTCACAATACTACTGAGAGCATATCACACAGTCGTCCAAAACAGCTGGTGCTCTCTTGCATGCTTCAGAGTTGCTTGCCTCGAAGCGAGCATAAAGGCATTTAGCTCGACTGGTAGGCTCGCGTCACTGGGCAGCTTGATGGTTCGTCTGAGGGCATATCGGGATTTCATATAAGCGACCGGATTAGAGTCCCGCTCCTTGAAAGCAGCAGCTCTAACCTTTAGCTCAATGCAGATGTTGCCTGTAATAAATGGCTTTTGGTTGGGATATGTTGTTTATTTTAACCTTATTTTACCAGGTAAGTTGACTGAGAACACATTCTCATTTACAGCAACGGCCTGGGGAAAATTTACAGGGGAGAGGAGGGGAGATGATTGAGCCAATTATAAGCTGGAGATGATTAGGTGACCTTGATGATACAGTGCCTTGCAAAAGTATTCATCCCCTTTGACGTTTTTCCTATTTTGTTGCATTACAACCTGTAATTTAAATGGATTTTTATGTTGAGTTCATGTAATGGACATACAAAAAATATTCCAAATTGGTGAAGTGAAATGAAAAAAATTCCTTGTTTCAAAATATTAAAAAAACAGAAAAGTGGTGCGTGCATACAGTATGTATTCACTCCCTTTGCTATGAAGCCCCAAAATAAGATCTGGTGCACCGATTACCTTCAGAAGTCACATAATTAGTTAAATAAAGTCCACCTGTGTGCAATCTAAGTGTCACATGATCTCAGTATATATACATCTGTTCTTTAAGGCCCCAGTATCTGCAACACCACTAAGCAAGGGGCACCACCAAGCAAGCGGCATCAAGACCAAGGAGCTCTCCAAACAGGCAGTTAACCCACTGTTCCTAGGCCATCATTGAAAATAAGAATTTGTTCTTAACTGACTTGCCTAGTAAAATAAAGGTAAAAAAATAAAAAATAAAAAATAAAATAAAAAAATAACAGGTCAGGGACAAAGTTGTGGAGAAGTACAGATCAGGGTTGGGTTGTAAAACAATATCCTAAACTTAGGTCATCCCACAGAGCACCATTTAAATCCATTATTACAAAATTGAAAAAGAATATTGGCACCACAACAAACATGCCAAAAGAGGGCCACCCGCCAAAACTCATGGACCAGGCAAGGAGGGCATTAATCAGAGTCAACAAAGAGACCAAAGATAACCCTGAAAGAGCTACAATGCTTTGGAGATTGGAGTATCTGTCCATAGGACCACTTTAAGCCATACACTCCACAGAGCTGGGCTTTACAGAAGAGTGGACAGAAAAAAGCCATTGGTTAGGCAAATACGTTTGGTGTTCGCACAAAGGCATGTGGGAGACTCTCCAAACATATGGAAGAAGGTACTCTGGTCAGATGAGACTAAAATTGAGCTTTTGTGCCATCAAGGAAAACGCTATGTTTGGCGCAAACCCAACACCTCACCCCGAGAACCCTATCCCCACAGTGAAGCATGATGGTGGCAGCATTATGCTGTGGAGATGTTTTTCATCGGCAGGGACTGGGAAACTGGTCAGAATTGAAGGAATGATGGATGGCGCTAAATACAGGGACATTCTTGAGGGAAACCTGTTTCAGTCATCCAGAGATTTGAGACTGGGACGGAGGTTCACCTTCCAGCAGGACAATGACCCTAAGCATACTGCTAAAGCAACACTCGAGTGGTTTAAGGGGAAACATTTAAATGGCTTGGAATGGACTAGTCAAAGCCCAGACCTCCACCCATTTGAGAAAAGTTGGTATGACTTAAAGATTGCTGTACACCAGCGGAACCCATCCAACTTGAAGGAGCTGGAGCAGTTTTGCCTTGAAGAGTGGGCAAAAATCCCAGTGGCTAGATGTGCCAAGCTTATAGAGACATACCCCAAGAGACTTGCAGCTGTAATTGCTGCAAAAGGTGGCGCTACAAAGTATTGACTTTGGGGGGTGAATAGTTATGCACGCTCAAGTTATTTTTTTTTGTCTTATTTCTTGTTTGTTTCACAAAACATATTTTGTATCTTCAAAGTGGTAGGCATGTTATATAAATCAAATGAAACAAACCCCCCAAAAATCTATTTTAATTCCAGGGTTGTAAGGCAACAAAATATGAAAAATGCCAAGGGGGGTGAATAATTTCGCAAGCCACTGTATGAGGGCCAGATTGGGAATTTAGCCAGGACACCCCTACTCTTACGATAAGTGCCATGGGATCTTTTAGTGACCACAGAGAGTCAGGACACCCCTTTAAAGTCCTATTACGAAAGACGACAACATACACAGGGCATTGGGATATTTTTTGTGGACCAAATTTGCTAATAGCCCTCCAACACCACCTCCAGCAGCATATGGTCTCCCATCCAGGGACCGACCCGACCAGGATCAACCCTGCTTAGCTTCAGAAGCAAGTCAGCATTGGGTTGCATAGTGGTATGCTGCTATACGTATGGTCACTGTGGGGACGACGTCATCGATGCACTTATTGATGAAGCAGATGACTGAGGCGGTATACTCCTCAAAGCCATTTGATGAATCCCGGAACATATTCCAGTATGTGCTCGCAAAACATTCCTGTAATATAGCATCCGCATCATCTGACCACTTCTGTATTGAGAGAGTCACTGGTACTTCCTGATTTAGTTTTTACTTGTAAGAAGGAATCAGGAGGATAGAATTATGGTCAAATTTGCCAAATGGAGTGCGGGTGAGAGCTTTGTGTACATCTCTGTGTGTGGAGTGAAGATGGGCTAGAGTTTTTTCCCTCTGGTTGCACATGTGACATCCTGGTCTACTCGGCTACCCTGGAGGATCCCATCGCTGACGTTCGAGCAGTCCTGGAATTTCTCCTGGCTAACCACCCATTCGTCAAGGCTGAGAAGTGCCAGTTTCATCAGAAGGCTGTCTCCTTCCTAGGCTACCAAATCAGTCCGCAGGGAGTGAGGATGGGCGTCAAGAAGGTAGATGCGGTCAGGTCATGGCCAGTCCGAACCACCATAAAGGGGTTACAATGTTTTTTGGGGTTTGCCAACTTCTACTACCGTTTCTCCTCATGGGTGGTCCCTGTAGGTTGGTGTGGAGCCCAGCTACTGACAAGGCCTTCCGTCTAGTCAAGTGACGTTTCACCTCTGCCCCATTGCTCAAATACACAGATCCCACGATATCCTTTGTGGTGGAGGTGGATGCTTCAGAGATGGGCTTGGGGGCAGTTCTGTCTCAATGACAAGGCAATCCACAGAAGAGAGAATAAAGTAGACAGCACATGTCAAACGTTTGATTCATGACCCTATGTCCGGATGACGTGTGCATGCCCATATTTGGGCATCCTGTCAGGACATCCTGGCGGGAACTTATCACGTGCTTATGCCCATATATTGGCATCCTGTTCTGATTCTGTGATCAGTGGCAAAGCTGTGATGACTGTAACAATGGAAGCAGGACCGCGGCTGAAACATAGAGAAAGGGCCAAGTATAACGCCACAATATACGATGCACCAAAAAAGCGGTTTCTAAGTGTGTATAGAACCCAAATACCGCCCGCAACTGCACTGAAAGATCAAGTGCTGATGTCTAATGGACAGCAATGGGGGTATCAGTTTGATTACCTGGCCTGTAGAGTGAACCTCCTATACGGTAGCCAAAGGAGAATAATATACCGACCAGACTTTAGGAGTGGACTACGGGCTTGAAGACTGGACGGTTTTTCGCAAGGTTGTGTGTCCCGAACTGAGACTTATCACCAAGGGGTATAGCTTCTTCACGGGCTACGAGACCCGTTGGGAAGGTGCCCCTGACTCCTCAGGAAGAATATTTCACAGGGTGAAAATACAAAGAAAGAATGGACTTCCATGTGGCTGCATGGTGTTCTATATCAGCAACGAGGAAACCCGCAACCAAAACATTTGTGAGGATTTTAGGTTGCGCATGCTTATTCCTTTTAAAAGTTGGGATTTAATGGAATTGAAAATGTTAGAGTTGTTGGACGCTCTTTTTGTACAGAGCCAACAGCGGCAAAGCATTGTTCATGTAAGGAAGTGCATAATGTATACAAATCCTGAGGATGATGATTCAAATGAGCCCCAAGAAGGGTCATCCTCAGAAGGGTCAGCCCACGAAGAAAACTAAGTACGTGGCTGCGTTAACCACGCCCTGATACCCAAAGGACTGGTTCAACACTAAAAGGAGTGCCCTTAAAGCCTCCAGTTCTTCATTTCCGCATATACCATTCATACAACATACCAGGACTCCGAAACGTCATGGGGGCCAGGCTGATGTCATGGCTGATGTGATGACTTTCTGCCACGCTGCATTTTGGTCTTCCTCTCCTTCAGCGGAAGAAAAGCGTTACAAAATGGTCCTTTTGTTCGATTAATTCCTTCGATATATATCCAAAATATAAATTTATTAGGCTCGTTTGATCCAGAAAAACACTGGTTCCAACTTGCGCAACGTGACTACAGAATATCTCAACAGTTACCTGTAAGCATTGTCCAAACATTTCAAACGACTTTTGTAATACAACTTTAGGTACTCTAGACTCAAGCCTCATTCAGAACAGTGTTACTTCTTCATTTCTCAAAGGAAAAACCTCAACCAATTTCAAAAGACTGTTGACATCCAGTGGAAGCGATAGGAACTGCAGGATAGTCGATTAGAAATCTGGATTCCCAATGAAAACTGATTGAAAAGAGTGACCTCAGGGGTTTCGCCTGCCAAATAAGTTATGTTATACTCACAGACATTATTCAAACAGTTTTAGAAACTTCTGAGTGTTTTCTATCCAAATCTACTAATAATATGCATATCTTAGCTTCTGGGTCTGAGTAGCAGGCCGTTTACTTTGGACATGCTTTTCATCCGGACGTGAAAATACTGCCCCCTGTCCCAAAGAAGTTAAATAACAGCCACTCCAGCTTGAGCCAACAGCAGGCTCAGGACAGGAGTCCAGTAAACAATAGCCGCTCCGATACCAGAAAAAGCAGGAGGTTGATACATCCACTGGATGAGCATCACAGCAGGAATCACGAGGAAAACACTTGGTGGTCACTGCTTAATTATACAGTAAAACTGAACTGATGGTAGAAAATACCTCCTCTTTTTACACACTCAGCGATCTCACCATTCTTACAGTATTCAGTAGGGGCCAGCATTAAATGTACCTATCATTCTAAATGATGACCCAATCATTCTAACTCATGGGCATTTTCCGATGCCCTATACCAAGAAAATAACCCACGCTAAAACTTCTCAAGTTTCGAGGATCGTCTTGACTCAATTGGAACATCATTCAATTGTGAAATGCTCCTCCTAATCTGTCTTAATTTGCTTGGATTGGAGGAGTTAGTTTTATGCATATCAACAATGGAGTTATTTAGTTTACCAAAAACACAACACCCTGTCCAATTTGTTGGTAAATAAAGGTATGCCTTATCACCATAGATCCAATATTAAATCAGTAAAAGTGGCTGAGCCATATTGATGTGGAGATCGTTCATCTGCTTCTGCCTGAATAGTGGTGCGCCCACATTCAGTTTAGGTTCTAGAATAGGTAGAATAGGTTCTGGTGCACGATGTCTAGGTTCTAAATAATTTATGTTATCAATCAAATCCGCCTCTTATATCTTTTTTTGATGACAAATCACCATTAATGCATTTTTCCTTCATAGTTCCACCCTGTGAAGGTTTACCCCATGAAGTTTAATTCGATAAGAGCACTTCCAGTGCACATAGAGTGTCATTAACAATCTTGAATTTGTATAGAAGAAACTCAGTTTCTTGAGGGGGCATTATGGTAGCAAAATTACAAGATCATGTTATGATACTGTTTATCGTCCGAATGGTTGTTTTCATGCAATAGAGTAGGGTTCTTAGGACACTCTCTCTTCATTCTGAGTGACCTGAGAGGAGTTTTTGAAGTTTGTGCTGGCTACTGATTAAGTGATGGCTTGGTGATAAAAAACTTGACAGCCATATTGCATTCTATGATTAGTGGTGCATGTGAGACATTATGTCTCCGGTCGCACTGAGCCTGTATTCATAGATAAGATGTGGTGTGTGTGACTCGAGATAGAGATAGCCTGAAAGAATAGAACAAACATCTGTGTTTGTTCTCATCCTTGCATCTGGGAAACTTAGCCTGGAAGAGTAAAATACCCCCCCCCCCCCCCCCCCACACACACACACACTTTGGATTGTGGTGTCGACTGTTTCCTTATTGCAACAATTAATTGATATTGAATAGCTATTGATGAAATGACAGTCTCTCACACTTGATTAGAATATAACATCACACAGTTCTTCCACAAATTTGGCAATGTCGTCTTTTTCTGCCCTCTCCTTCACGTTGTGTATTCTAATGTTATTTTATCTTTATTTATTTTCTAGGTAGTCAGTTTTGCTGGATATATCTTTCAATTTTCAAGTAATTAACTGCCTCATAAAGCAGGGTCGCTCTCCTCGTACCAGGCCAATCTCTCCTCCGCCTCCTTCAAGCTCTCCATGGTGGCATTTAGGCCTTGCTTTATCTCTTATGTCCTTACTCAGTTCATCATGTGTGTTTTCTGTCTCTGATCTGAAGCTCTTGAGATCATTTCCAAACTCCCCCAGTGGGCCTCTGATTTATTTCATAAATTCAAAGATTTTTTATAAAGGGCTCCATCTTGGGTTCACTTTGCTTCTCTGATTATTTGTTTCTTTCCCCCTGATGGCTGTGAGACTGCTCCAAAGCACACATTCATCACCTACTAAATGCACCACTCTGGTTATTTTAATGAATCCTATATTTAAGTTTAATCAACCGCGGTGATTGGAAAGATCAAAAGCACGCTGCCATCGCGTGTGCTTACGGCAGCTTCTTCTGAGCTAGCTTCAATGTGGCAGCAAGGTGGAGGTCTTCAGAGTTGTGATGTTGTTTTGGCAGAAACAGGTCCGTCAGTGTTGTCTCCATAATTACCTTGAAACAAACAGTGGTCAGGGCACTGGACAGACAAGGGACCTATACATCATGTAATTATGTACACTACCGTTCAAAAGTTATGTACACTACCATCAACAGTGAAGAGGTGACTCCGGGGTGCTGGCCTTCTAGGCAGAGTTGCAGAGAAAAAGCCATATCTCAGACTGGCCAAAAAAAGAAAATATTAACATGGGCAAAACAACACAAACACTGGACAGAGGAACTCTGCCTAGAAGGCCAGCATCCTGGAGTCGCCTCTTCACTGTTGACGTTGAGACTGGTGTTTTGCGGGTACTATTTCATGAAGCTGCCAGTTGAGGACTTGTGAGGCATCTGTTTCTCAACCTAGACACGCTCCTGTCCTCTTGCTCAGTTGTGCACCGGGGCCTGCCACTCCTCTTTCTATTCTGGTTAGAGCCAGTTTGCACTGTTCTGTGAAGGGAGTAGTTCACAGTGTTGTACAAGATCTTTAGTTTCTTGGCAATTTATCGCATGGAATAGCCTTCATTTCTCAGAACAAAAATAGACTGATGAGTTTCAGAAGAAAGTTATTTGTTTCTGGACATTTAAAGCCTATAATCAAACTCACAAATGCTGATACTCCAAATACTCAACTTGTCTAAAGAAGGCCAGTTTTATTGCTTCTTTAATCAGGACAACAGATTTCAGCTGTGCTAACATAATGGCAAATGGGTTTTCTAATGATCAATTAGCATTTAAAATTATAAACTTGGATTAGCTAACACAACGTGCCATTGGAACTCAGGAGAGATGGTTTCTGATAATGGGCCTCTGTACGCCTATGTAGATATTCCATCGAAAATCAGCCATTTCCAGCTACAATAGTAATTTACACTGTATTTCTGATCAATTTTATGTTATTTTAATGGACAAAAAATTTGCTTTTCTTTCAAAAACAAGGACATTTCTAAGTGACCCCAAATATTGAACGGTAGTGTACGCCAATAATTTCACACCATTGTGCTCAGTAAATCCATATTATTTGAAAGAGTGTGACCTGGCTCTACATATTTTGCTGGTCTGTGACCCGCTAGCACCACCCACGGTCAGAGGAGACCTCAGAGTTACACACAGGGACACTTAATTGACATAGATTGTCACGTTCTGACCTTAGTTCCTTTGTTTTGTCTTTGTTTTAGTATGGTCAGGGCGTGAGTTGGGGTGGGCAGTCTATGTTTGTTTTTCTATGTTGTTTTCTGTGTTCGGCCTAGTATGGTTCTCAATCAGAGGCAGGTGTCGTTAGTTGTCTCTGATTGAGAATCATACTTAGGTAGCCTTTTTCCACCTGTGTTGCGTGGGTGTTTTGTTTTCCGTGTGAGTGTTTGGTCCAGACGGTACTGTTTTCGGTTTTGTATATTCACGTCATTGTTTGTTGTTTTGTTCAAGTGTTTTATTGTCTTTATTAAAAATCATTATGGACACTTACCACGCTGCGCATTGGTCCTCCGATCCTTCTCGCTACTCCTCCTCAGAAGAGGAGGACGAGAACCCTTACATAGATTGCATTCTGAAAGTGTTAAGACCCATTGACTTTTTCCCACATTTTGTTAAGTTACAGCCTTATTCTATTCTAAATTGAAATATCACATTTACATACAGTCAGGTCCATAAAGTTATTATTATTTAGCTGTCTACCACAGCATACTGGAGTTTAAATTAAATAATGCAGACTTTATTTGAGGGTATTTACATCCAAATCGGGTGGACAGTGTAGGAATTACAGCACTTTTTATACGTGGTCCCCCCTTTTTAATTTTTAATCCATGGCCAGGTGTGTGTTATGCCCTCATTAGTGTAGAGAGGAGTAGGCAGGAGGCAGTTGCAGGTTTAGAACTACTTAATTTAGCACCAGATTTAAACGTGGGATTAAACCCAAAATGCAAAATAATAAAGTACTCAGTAAACAGTAGAAGAGATTCTCATTAGAAAAACAAGCAACATTTACAATGACCAACAAAGACAAACGACAGAGGGAGGATATATACAACGGGAGAGGGGGGATTGGAAACAGGTGTGTACTGATAACGAGACACGAGGTTGATGAGTGAAGGGTGTTTGCCAGCAGCAGGTTTGACAGCAGCTAGAAGGCCGGCGATGCCCCCCCAGGTGCTGCTCCAGTAGCGGGGTGCCGCCGACCTTGGGGAAGACCCTGGAGAGGCGGTGCGGGTCGGTCGGGACGATGCCTGTGGAAGTCCCGATTGAGAGAACCCCTCACAATTGACCAGGTACTGGAGAGACCCCCCACGATGCTGTGAGTCCAACAGGCTGCAGACGGAGTACGCCAGGGCCCCCTCGACGTCCAAGGGAGGGGGAGGTTTGTCATGGGATCCAGCAATGGCCAAGGGACTACCTGCCACCGGCCTGAGGAGAGATACAATGATTCCTCCTTTAAAAGCTGTGAGCTTACACCGCGGGACTTAGAGGTACCCAGCGTCACGGCTTTATTGCTCTAGACCACCACAAGGGGGAGTTAGAGCACTCATTAAGCATTTGGGTCCCAAGGTTTATATATGAACAATCATATTGAGTGGTTCCAATGACGAATTTGACGCGAGCCACCCGTCCCGGGTGACTTTCAAAACTTTACGGTGGAAGCAAATGTAAGTAATTATAACGTCATAACAAGTCAAGCAAAAAATGTACAATTGAGAGGAATGTGTTAGTTAATGTAGAGACAAACGTTTGTGCATATTATTTTTGAAAGTTAATTTACAAAAATCGCTGTTTAGCAAGTTAGCTGACTAGCTAACATTAGTCATCTAGCTAGCTAGTGTTTTGACGTGAGTATGAATTTGTAATTCGTGTTTAATGTTTTAGGGACTCCTGAGAAAACCAGCAAGCCAGGCTGTCGTCTTGTGAATCAGTCGATATGAAGAATCTAGCTAGCTAAAGCATTTATTGCAAATTGGATGTACAAGTGTGTTAGCTTGCCTTGCTTATATTTGCCATGCAATACAGCTGAAGTAACATAGCTAGTTAACTATTTATTTGCTTATTGTGTAGTGGAGGATAAAAATAACTATATGCCTATGGATGTGTAGCTAGCTACAGTATGTAGCCGATCTGTGTATGGACGCTACAACTTTTGGTATGAATATTAGTTCCGAACCAATCTATGAACCACAGCTATCATAGTTGTTGTATCGACTTCAAGTCTGAATGGCATTAATGAAGCCTATGGATTGAGTAGAATATGATAACTTTATTTTGCCAAGGTTACAAGTCCTATCTACATGTACTGTAGTTATTACCACGCATGTGATCCCCACATTGTAGCCTGTACATTGAATATATTCACTGATCGTTTTACTCTTCTTTGGCAAATAAAGTTGCTGTTCAGGTATGAATCTCTGTGAGACATTCTTTTTCAGTCATATCCAATACCAGGTGTATCAAACTCCATTCTTTGAGTGATGCTGTGTCTGCATGTATGTATTACAATTATACACTTCCACAGTGTTTACCACTCCTGCTCCTGGGACATCAATGATTACACATTGTAACTATGCAATAGACTAGAAACATGATTTTAGTAAAGGCTGATTTGTAATTCACATATGCAGAAATACACCTATGCATATCTAACTCCCTTCATCTGCATACATCTGAGGACACAGGATAGGTGTAGTATTCCAATGAGATACAGTGCCTTGCGAAAGTATTCGGCCCCCTTGAACTTTGCTACCTTTTGCCACATTTCAGGCTTCAAACATAAAGATATAAAACTGTATTTTTTTGTGAAGAATCAACAACAAGTGGGACACAATCATGAAGTTGAACGACATTTATTGGATATTTCAAACTTTTTTAACAAATCAAAAACTGAACAATTGGGCATGCAAAATTATTCAGCCCCTTTACTTTCAGTGCAGCAAACTCTCTCTAGAAGTTCAGTGAGGATCTCTGAATGATCCAATGTTGACCTAAATGACTACTGATGATAAATACAATCCACCTGTGTGTAATCAAGTCTCCGTATAAATGCACCTGCACTGTGATAGTCTCAGAGGTCCGTTAAAAGCGCAGAGAGCATCATGAAGAACAAGGAACACACCAGGCAGGTCCGAGATACTGTTGTGAAGAAGTTTAAAGCCGGATTTGGATACAAAAAGATTTCACAAGCTTTAAACATCCCAAGGAGCACTGTGCAAGCGATAATATTGAAATGGAAGGAGTATCAGACCACTGCAAATCTACCAAGACCTGGCCGTCCCTCTAAACTTTCAGCTCATACAAGGAGAAGACTGATCAGAGATGCAGCCAAGAGGCCCATGATCACTCTGGATGAACTGCAGAGATCTACAGCTGAGGTGGGAGACTCTGTCCATAGGACAACAATCAGTTGTATATTGCACAAATCTGGCCTTTATGGAAGAGTGGCAAGAAGAAAGCCATTTCTTAAAGATATCCATAAAAAGTGTCGTTTAAAGTTTGCCACAAGCCACCTGGGAGACACACCAAACATGTGGAAGAAGGTGCTCTGGTCAGATGAAACCAAAATTGAACTTTTTGGCAACAATGCAAAACGTTATGTTTGGCGTAAAAGCAACACAGCTCATCACCCTGAACACACCATCCCCACTGTCAAACATGGTGGTGGCAGCATCATGGTTTGGGCCTGCTGTTCTTCAGCAGGGACAGGGAAGATGGTTAAAATTGATGGGAAGATGGATGGAGCCAAATACAGGACCATTCTGGAAGAAAACCTGATGGAGTCTGCAAAAGACCTGAGACTGGGACGGAGATTTGTCTTCCAACAAGACAATGATCCAAAACATAAAACAAAATCTACAATGGAATGGTTCAAAAATAAACATATCCAGGTGTTAGAATGGCCTAGTCAAAGTCCAGACCTGAATCCAATCGAGAATCTGTGGAAAGAACTGAAAACTGCTGTTCACAAATTCTCTCCATCCAACCTCACTGAGCTCGAGCTGTTTTGCAAGGAGGAATGGGAAAAAATGTCAGTCTCTCGATGTGCAAAACTGATAGAGACATACCCCAAGCGATTTACAGCTGTAATCGCAGCAAAAGGTGGCGCTGCAAAGTATTAACTTAAGGGGGCTGAATAATTTTGCACGCCCAATTTTTCAGTTTTTGATTTAAAAAAAAAGTTTGAAATATCCAATAAATGTCGTTCCACTTCATGATTGTGTCCCACTTGTTGTTGATTCTTCACAAAAAAATACAGTTTTATATCTTTATGTTTGAAGCCTGAAATGTGGCAAAAGGTCGCAAAGTTCAAGGGGGCCGAATACTTTCGCAAGGCACTGTACTTCATTTCAACCAGTGTGGAGAATGTGAAACGCTTTATTGAACGTTCATTATCCAGGTGTTATAAATACATCATACATGCATTATAAATATTATAATTGTAATATTATGTTATAAATACAAGTACAATCTGTACTTCAATGCATATATGGCATGCATTATAAAAAAAAGAGGAAGAAGAGGAGGTGGTGAGAAGGGGGTGTAGAAGACAGAAAAAGAAAGAGGTAAAACAGAGGAGAAGGGAAGACAGCATATGATTAATGAATTACAGTGCTACCCTAATATTCTCTCAGTTCATCACAATTACATAGTGTCTCTAGAGATGTCTCCTAACCAGCCTTGGGCTCCCAGTCAGCCTGAAGGTTATCTTAAGAGCGGGTGAGGTGGCGATGACCGGACTGGCTTCCTCTCTCACATCAAAACATCTCTGCAGACGAGAGACAGATGGAATAGAGCATGATTAAGCTTTGTTTTTTTTATTCTAACACGGTCAGTCATCATAACCATCAGGAGGTGAAATGCAAAACTGACCTTGGATCATTACCTCTGGGACTACTATATCTCTATCTGTATTTCAATGTCAAGCATCTCTTTAATAATACTTCCTGTATGATATATAAGTATAATATCCCTTATAATAAATCATGATAACATTGGATAGATGGATACATGTGCATGTGTAGCATGTGACAATACCCGGATCATATCAAGGACGGCATCACAATTGAATACATAAATACCACTTGAAGCTTGATGATGAGTTGATCATTCATATCAGCTGTGTAGTGCTATGGGAAAAATAAAAATGTGCAACCCTTTGAGTCCCCAGCACCAGGACTGAGAACCGCTGCTATTCATTCGGACCTCAATCTGCAGACAGGCTTTCACAGCTCTCTGTATCTGAGGACAGAAACCCTCACAAGAAATAGACTACACAAAAGTACCTGCTCTATCCATAATCGCCTACTCTCTCACTTTGACAGCTGGGCTTGCAAAGCTTTCACTTTCCTCCAAAAAATACAAATGTTTGCCATTATCAAGAGTGGCACTGGAGCTAAAACAATATCCTACATAGTGTGGGAAGACTGCACCTAAGAAGGTTGGAGACTCAACATCTTGAAGAGAATGCATGTAAACTCAGCAAAACAAAAACGTCCTCTCACTGTCAACTGTGTTTATTTTCAGCAAACTTAACATGTGTAAATATTTGTATGAACATAACAAGACTCAACAACTGAGACATAAACTGAACAAGTTCCACAGACATGTGTCTAACAAAAATGGAATAATGTGTACCTGAACAAATGGGGGGTCAAAATCAAAAGTAACAGTCAGTATCTGGTGTGGTCACCAGCTTTATTAAGTACTGCAGTGCACCTCCTCTGCACCAGATTTTCCAGTTCTTGCTGTGAGATGTTACCCCACTCTTCCACCAGGGCACCTGCAAGACATTTCTGGGGGGAATGGCCCTAGCCCTCACCCTCCGATCCAACAGGTCTCAGACATGCTCAATGGGATTGAGATCCGGGCTCTTCACTGGCCATGGCAGAACACTGACATTCCTGTCTTGCAGGAAATCACACACAGAATGAGCTGTATGGCTGGTGGCATTGTCATGCTGGAGGGTCATGTCAGGATGAGCCTGCAGGAAGGGTACCACATGAGGAAGGAGAATGTCTTCCCTGTGATGCACAGAGTTGAGATTGCCTGCAATGACAACGAGCTCAGTCCGATGATGCAGTGACACACCGCACCAGACCATGACGGACCCTCCTCCTCCATATCGATTCCGCTCCAGAGTACAGTACTCGGTGTAACGCTCATTCCTTCGATGATAAACGCAAATCCGACCATCACCCCTGGTGAGACAAAACCGCGACTCGTCAGTGAAAAGTTATTTCTGCCAGTCCTGTCTGGTCCAGCGACGGTGGGTTTGTGCCCATAGGCGACGTTGTTGGCGGTGATGTCTGGTGAGGACCTGCCTTACAACAGGCCTACAAGCCCTCAGTCCATCCTCTCTCAGCCTATTGCGGACAGTCTGAGCACTGATGGAGGAATTGTGCGTTCCTGGTGTAACTCGGGCAGTTGTTGTTGCCATCCTGTACCTGTCCCACAGGTGTGATGTTCGGATGTACCGATCCTGTGCAGGTGTTGTTACACGTGGTCTGCCACTGCGAGGTCAATCAGCTCTCCGTCCTGTCTCCTTGTAGAGCTGTCTTAGACATCTCACAGTACGGACATTACAATTTATTGCCCTGTCAGTAGAAAGGCCTCTTTAGTGTCCAAAGTTTTCATAACTGTGACCTTAATTGCTATAAGCTGTTAGTGTCTTACGACCGTTCCACAGGTGCATGTTCATTAATTGTTCATGGTTCATTGAACAAGCGTGGGAAACAGTGTTTAAACCCTTTGGAATATAGATCTGTGAAGTTATTTGGATTTTTACGAATTATCTTTGATAGACAGGGTCCTGAAAAAGGGCTGTTTCTTATTTTGCTGAATTTATATGTCCTGACCAAAAGATGAGGAGTCAGTGGTAGGGTTCACTTAATGTTGCAGCACAGCAAGATTCTCTGTAGATGGGGCATGGGATGTCAGGAACAATGCTCTGCTAGGGCGAGTAAAATGGTCAGTGGTCTCATTTGTGTCTGGAAGTAGCTAGCAAGCTAGCCAATGTTAGCTTGGGTGCTTGACTGCCATTGTAAGGCCAGAACGCTCAAATAAACCCAAACATCCAGGGTGCGCTCCGAGAGCGAAACTGTCTGAATTTACCCAAAGGGTTTTTTGTTTTTCATGGAATCGTATTAATCAAATGAATTAAGGAAGTATTAGTCGAAAGTTTGGACACACCTACTCATTCCAGGATTTTTCTATATTTTTCCTATTTTTCTAAACTGTGAAATAACATATATGGAATCAGTTAAGAGCAAATTATTATTTACAAGGACAGCCTATTCCTTCCTCCCCATCAGGGAATTGAACCCTGGTCTCCCGCGTGCCTGCAATATGGAAGACTATCAAATGCTTCTCAAAGATATCCTCTGGTGGTCAAACTAGCAATAACTTGCATTAACAGAAAAACATTTGCTGACAATTCTATAACGTGCCACAGAATGCTGCAGCAGCCTGCAAGGTGTTCTGCAGTATGACGCAACTTTTAAAGGTGGAACCACTGTAAATGAAATGAGGGTGAAATAAGGTAATTGACTGCTAAGGTGCTGGAACCAATCGTCTACTGCAGGAGCCTCGATCTGACACCGGTGCCAGGAGCCTAGAACACACTGAAAGGGTGTGAGGTTAGTGGAGGAGTGACGGAGGCAGAAACTCAGTCCTCTCACCCGGCCGGTCCTGACAGTAACTACGAAGGTACCTACTCAGTTCCTGATTTACCCTTTCCACCTGCCCATTTGCTTGGGGATGGTACCCAGAGGTGAGGCCGCCCGTGACCCCCAGTCATTCCATGAAGGCCTTCAAGACGTAGGTACGCCCCTCGGGAGTGTGGGCAGGTGAGGAATCCTCCTCAGGACGTTCTTTAATCCCGGCCGATAGCAGAGGGTAAAGTCAAACATGGCGAAGAATTGGGCCCACCTGGCCTGACGTGGGTTCAGCCTCTTCGCTGCTTGAATATACTCTAGGTTCCGGTGGTCCGTCCAAACCAGGAATGGGTGTTGAGCACCTTCCAGCCAGTGCCGCCATGTTTTCAGCGCCTTCTTGACGGCCAGCAACTCACAAAGCTTCCGCGAGTAAAAGGCACATGGATGAAGTTTAGGCGGCGATCCAGTGCGTTGAGAAAGAACGGCCCCTACTCCAACCTCGGAGGCATCCACCTCCATATTGAAGGGCAAAGATGGGTCAGGATGAGCCAGAACAGGTGCGTTCGTAAAACGTTCCTTGAGCGCACGGAATGCTTTATTGGCCTCCTCAGTCCAGCGCAGCTGTCGAGGACCTCCCTTCAGGAGGAAGGTAAGAGGGGACACCATTGTGCTGAAACCCCTAATGAACTGCATTAAATAGTTGGCAAAACCTAGGAAGTGCTGCACCGCCTTTATGTTGGATGGAACAGGCCAAGACCATACTGCACTGACCCTCTGCTCTTCCATCTCCACTACCGCGGTGGATATCCGATAGCCCAGGAAGGAGACCACCTGCTGGAAGAAAAGGCACTTCTCCGCCTTGGTGTACAGGTGATGCCCTATCAGCTTCTCCAAAATGGACCTGACATGAGAGACATGTTACTCGCGTATAGTGGAGTACACCTAGAGGTTGTCTATGTACACCACTACACAGTGACCCAACATATCTCTAAACACCTTGTTAATGAAGGATTGAAACACAGAGTGTGCATTTGTCAGACTGTAGGGCATTACCCTGTATTCGTAGTGCCCAGTGCTGGTAATGAAGGCGGCCTTCCATTCTTCCCCCTCCCTGATGTGCACCAGGTTGTAGGCACTGCATAAATCCAATTTGGTAAAGTACTGAGCACCGTGCATCTGTTCGATCACAGTGAGAATAAGAGGCAGGGGATAACTGCTTACAAGCGAAAATTAAAGCAGGAAGCACCAGTGATTAGATCCATAAAAAAAGTGGTCGGATGAAGCAGATTCTAAGCTATAGGACTGTTTTGCTAGCACAGACTGGAATATCTTATTGGGATTCTTCCGATGGCATTGAGGAGTACACCACATCAGTCACTGGCTTCTTCAATAAGGGCATCGATGATGTCGTCCCCACAATGACTGTACGTACATACCCCAACCAGAAGCCATGGATTACAGGCAACATTCACACTGAGCTAAAGGGTAGAGCTGATGCTTTCAAGGAGCGGGACTCTAACCTGGAAGCTTACAAGAAATCCCACTATGCCCTCACACGAACCATCAAACAGACAAAGCGTCAATACAGGACTAAGATCGAATCGTACGACACCGGCTCCGACACTCTTCAGACGTGGCAGGGCTTGCAAACTATTACAGACTACAAAGGGAAGCACAGCCGAGAGGTTGCATACCGCCCCAACCGATCCAATGGATCCACAGATGATGCAATCTCTATTGCACTCCACACTGCATTCTCACACCTGGACAAAAGGAACACCTATGTGAGAATACTATTCTTTGACTACAGCTCAGCGTTCAACACCATAGTACCCTCAAAGGTCATCATTAAGCTAAGGACCCTGGGACTAAACACCTTCCTCTGCAACTGGATCCTGGACTTCCTGACGGGCCGCCCCCAAGTGGTAAGGGTAGTCAAAAACATGTCTGCCACGCTGATCCTCAACACTGGGGCCCCTCGGGGTGTGTACTTAGTTCCCTCCTGTACTCCCTGTTCACACACGACTGCGTGGCCAAACACGACTCCAACACCATCATTAAGTTTGCTGACGACACAACAGTGACCTGATCACCGACAGCGATGAGACAGCCTATAGGGAGGAGGACAGAGATCTGACCGTGTGGTGCAACGACAGCAACCTCTCCCTCAACGTGATCAAGACAAAGTAGATGATTGTGGACAACATGAAAAGGAGGTAAGAGTAAGAGTCTCCATTCTCATCGACGGGGCTGTAGTGGAGCAGGATGATGGTCCAAGCACACCAAGGCAATCATGAAGAGGGCACGACAAAACCTATTCCCCCTCAGGAGACTGAAAAGATTTGGCATCGGTCCTCAGATCCTCAAAAGGTTTTACAGCTGCACCATCGAGAGCATCATGACAGGTTGCAACACTGCCTGGTATGGCAAATGCTCCGCACATTGACTGTGTACCGGAACCCCCTGTATATAGCCTCGCTATTGTTATTTTTCTGCTGTTCTTTAATGATTTGTTATTCTCTTACTTTTTTTAGGTATTGTCTTAAAACTGCATTGTTGGTTAAGGGCTTGTAAGTAAGCATTTCACTGTTGTATTCGGCACGTGACAAATAGAATTTGATTTGATTCTTTCTTTTACACTGAGCAGCTACTGTACGTGTCCCATTCTTTGTCATTTAAAACGCTGCAGTGCATTAAGGGACAAATTCTCTATCACTGAAACTAAGAAATCCTATCTACACTTTTCCAGGCAAAACCTTCGCAAACCTCAGCATCATTGACAGGCTTCCACTTCTTTGACCTACTTTCCTACTGATCAACATTTTGGCCTCAATCACTCTGCCTTCCTTCACATTTTCTTTATCATCTATGGACATAGATATTGATGACTCCCCTCAATCTAGCATTATTACCAGGGACATGGCTTTCAATCTTCTTCCCATCTAAGCTTTTCCATTTTCAGAATCTTCTCTTGCTGAACCTGGCTACCACACCATTTTAACAATCTACCATTTCCAATGAATCAAGCTAATTTGACTTCACCTACCTCTTTCTCTAAGGCTTTAGTTAGTCAGTTAGGGTGTAAGTGAGGCCCTGTGGTCTCATGAAAACCTTCACCACTTTCCACTCCAACACATCATTACCCTTGCTTCCTACCTTGGCCATCTTTATGCTTTCTTTACTAGACGATCCAATGCTTTCTGTATCATGAGCTCTCTTCTTCCTTTGTCTTTCCACTACCGACCTTGACCCTCATCCTCCTGCTCCATACTATCAGAACTGACACCGATATTGTTCACATTCCAGCACAGCTGTTGCTTCAACAACTTTATGTTTGTTTCCTCCATCTTGTCCTCACTACTCAATGCCATTTCCGACTATCACATCTTTCTTCTAAATTCCCCTTTTCAATCAATAAAAATCATTGAAGACAGAGGGGGTGGCAGGAATTGGGGATCTGTAATCTAAGATGACTGACTGATATTGGCTGACCCACAGTGTGATAAGGCACCTGACAACCTGGTCCCTAACAACAAAACAGTTTGGTTATGGCCAGAGTTGTGAAGGGCCAGTTACATATTTTGTCTCTGAGAGAGGGCTGTGAGATGGTGTGCTAAGAGTCACCGGCAGGTCGTTCTGTAACACCATTTGTAAAGCCAGAAACTTGGCGGTGTTGGCTTGCGTCAATTCCATTGAGGATCTGGTTTTGATTAATTTGGATTTACAATATTTTTCAATATTATATAGCCAGATTATTTCTATCAAATCAACGGTTGTAAAAGTAGGTCAGATGTTTTTAGACCATAATTGCGAACAAGATAGATTTTTTCACCCCCAATTTTCATGGTATCCAATTGGTAGTTACAGTCTTGTCTCATCGCTGCAACTCCCATACAGACTCAGAGAGGCGAAGGTCGAGAGCCGTGCATCCTCCGAAACACAACCCAACCAAGCCGCACTGCTTTTTGACACAATGCCCACTTAACGCGGAAGCCAGGTACACCAATTTGTCAGAGGAAACACTGTACACCTGGCAACCGTGTCAGCGTGCATTGCACCTGGCCCACCACAGAAGTAACTAGTGCGCAATGGGACAAGGACATCCCTGCCAGCCAAACCCTTCCCTAGATAACGCTGGGCCAATTGTGCGTCACCCCATGGATTCGCGGCCAGCTGTGACAAAGCCTGGACTTGAACCCAGAATCTCTAGTGGCACAGCTAGTGCCTTAGACCACTGCGCCACTCAGGAGGCCTAAATGCATTTTTATATGATTTGATTATTTCTATCAAATCAACACTTGACTTTATCTGTCCTTCATAGTAATCAGAGAGGAATGGAAACAGTGAATTTCTGTTGAATGTCTGATATAGAACCTACTTTACCTTGGTGGAAGACCATGCAGTTTATTATGCTACAGATGAAAAACCTTTATGGACTTCACAGCTTGGTGAATAAGCAAGGAGTTGAGTTTGATGCTCCGTTCCAATAAATATTGAGGGTCTTATTCTGGTGACATGATGATCAATGCTTGGCTGCCGTTTTACAATACAAATAATATCGCTCTTATCCATAATAATCTCAATGTACTGTAGGTAACCTACCCAAACTGCATCTGCTCGCTGTTGGCTAGAGCGTATGGGCCAAGACCAGAGTGGGTACATTTGCTATACAACGCAACAGTGTTTGTGAAAACCATCAGTAGAGTTGGAAATGCGATGGGAATCAATTTCACTTATATTTTTCATTTGGTACATAAAAGTTATTTTTATGTGCACTACGTCATCACACACAGTCTTTTAACCGCAAAAAAAAAGCAACTTTGATGGAAACATCTCTGGTGGGAAAATGTGCATATTGTTTAATGCAGATTTTTGAATATTCACATGAAAATCTGTCACAAATTGGAAGGAAACCTAGCTAAATAGTCAAGTTTGGGAGAAGTTCAATCAACTTAAAATGTTTAAACAATTTGTTCATATGGAAATTATTTTTACATTTAAATATTTTAAGACAAGTACATTAATGATGTAAGTCCCTTTCGAGACCTTTTTAGTTTGTCATGATCCAAGGAATGGACTGGTTAAATCTGTACTGACAAACCAAGGACCATACAAACATGTACAACAATCTGAGGGTGTTAGGTAGTCTAGCGTTTAGAACGTTGAGGCCGTTGCTAGTTCAAATCCCTGAGCCGACAAGCTGAAATATCTGCCGATGTGTCCTTGAGCGTGGCACCGTAATTGCTCCAGGGACGCCATTGTTAATGGCTGACCCTGGCCAGTGGCCCCACTCTTCAAGGGTGTCTCAGGGGAGGGGTCCTTGGGATATGCAAAATACAAGTTTTCATTTCATACACTTTTACAAATATAAGCACCCATCAAATTTTTTAAGCATCATATTTCAGTCTCTGTGGTATGTTTTAACTGAACTGTGAAATACAGTTTGCGGAAAGTGTGGTCCCAGCAAACTAAGCTTTTTTTCTATTTGAGTTGCAAAGGTTCACACAACAATTTGTTATTTAAAAATCTGTTCACTTTGATAAACACAACAATTTTACAGATTTTACTGAGTTACAGTTCATATGATGAAGTCAGTCAATTGAAAGAAATACATTAGGCTCTAATCTATGGATTTCACATGACTGGGAATACAGTTGCCTGTTGTTCAGAGATACCTTAAAACCTCTATGGGACGGTTGAGCTAAGGTGCACTAATGTGATTAGCATGACGTTGTAAGTAACAAGAACATTTCCCAGGACATAGACATGTCTTATATGGGCAAAAAGCTTCAATTATTGTTAATCTAACTCCACTGTCCAATTTACAGTAGCTATTACAGTGAAAAAATACCATGTTATTGAGAGTGCACAACATCAAAAAACCTTTATCACTGCAACTGGTTTGATAAATTGGATCTGTCTAAAACTTTGCACATACACTGCTGCCATCTAGTGTCAAGTCTAAATTGCGCCTAGACTCTTAAGTGTAATAATGGCCTTTCTCTTGCATTTCAAAGATGATTGAACAAACAAACAAAAATGTAAAAAGCATGTTTTTTTTCTTTGCATTATCTTTTACCAGATCTAATGTGTTATATTCTCCAACATTAATTTCACATTTCCACAAACTTCAAAGAGTTTCCTTTCAAATAGTATTAAGAAAATGCATATCCTTGCTTGGTTTTTTAAATAAATGGGCCTCACAATGGGCCTCAGGATCTCGTCACGGTATTTCTGTGCATTCCAAATGCAATTGTGTTAGCTGTTCGTAGCTTATGCTTGCCCATACCATAACCCCATCACCACCATGGGACACTCTGTTCACAACAGTGAAATAAGCAAACCGCACGCCCACATGGTGCCACACACGTGGTCTGCGGCTGTGAGGCCGGTTGGACGTATTGCCAAATTCTCTAAAACGGCGATGGAGGCGGCTTATGGTAGAGAAATTAACATAAAATTCTTTGACAACAGCTCAGGTGGTCATTCCTGCAGTCAGCATGTCAATTACACGCTCCCTCAAAACTTGAGTCATCTGTGGCATTTTGTTGTGTGACAAAACTGCAGATTTCAGAGTGGCCTTTTATTGTCCTCAGCACAAGGTGCAACGGTGTAATGATTATGATGTTTAAACAGCTTCTTGATATGACACACCTGTCAGGTGGATGGATTATCTTGGCAAAGGAGAAATGCTCACTGACAGGGATGCAAACTAATTTGTGGCCAAAATTTGAGAGAAATAAGCTTTTGGTGCGTATGGAAAATTTCTGGGATCTTTTATTTCAGATCATGAAACATGGGACCAACACTTTACACATTGCATTAATATTTCTGTTCAGTGGTACACATTGCTATCAGGGTGACAGAAGTCCCAAAGAAACCATGAAACAACATCTGTAAACATTCTAAAAACACCCCTAGCCATGGTCTAAAAATAACATAAACAGCCTTACTTTCCCAATGTTGTGGCAACATTAGGAGAATGTTCTGTGCTGGTTGGGAAATGGTGGATGTATGTATAGGCAGTGCAACAATGCACACTCCAGAAGCACATTCATTCATTCAGTTGGTTTAACAAATGATCTGAACACAAATTCAAAGTCAATTACATTATTCGGATCATTCTTACTATGGAAAATGTATCAGCAACCCTACCATATTGGCAATGTTAGCAACCATTTTGTGCAATATTGGGTAAAAGCGTTTTGTAACGTAGGGGCGGCTAACGTGTGGGCAGTGTTACCGAGGTGAGCAGTGGTTTGCTATGAAGACTGGGGTTGTCTGAGCAGGATGGTATAGAATTAGCTTATGAGTGCAGAATGATGAGATGCTATGACATTTGACACGTAACAGGCAGGGTAGGGGAGAAAGGCTGGCAAACATGGACAGAAGTGCAACAACAAGGGGTTTGACTGTCATTCTAATTAAATTTTCAATATTATGACATCAATGATTCTAAATCTATAAAGCCCCCTTGGAGGTGTAAATTATAAAGTTATTATGCATCTCAGTAAAAATGACAAATAAAGCATTATTTGGTTCTCGTAGAGTAGGTAAATCAGTGCAGTCCTAGAAATCCTTTCTTCATTTGATTAGATCAGGGTTGCCATTTTGGATGCAGACCAGGGTTTTTATTTGCCAAAACAAACTTCTACTTTTAACAAACTTCCATTTTTTCTTCCTGGAAGGAAATACAATAATCCAGTTATTTTGTTCACCCACAAAGGGGCATTAGATGCCCACGAAATCCTCAGCCAGTCCAGAACAACTGTTCTCAGTTCTCATTGGTCCATGGTGGGCTGGATGGTTGGCTCATTCATGAGTGAGAAGACTGCTAGTCTGGCTGGTGTGTGTGTGTGTGTGTGTGTGTGTGTGTCACCGCACGACCTCTGTGACCCAATGTATCTGGTCCATGTCTTGATGAGGTAATCTCTGGGTCGCCCTTAGATGTCACGCATCATGCTATGAACTCCAGTTGCTTCCTTCAGTTAGCCTTCACATTTCACTCAAGGATTTATCTCCATCAGGTCTATGGTCAATTATATAGCATATCCAAGAGGTGCCACTCTTCTTGTCAGAGCTTCATGCAGTCTCCTCAGTTTCTCTTCAAGTCCATTTTCAACTAGTCCACATAGGGTACAGGTTCGGTGTGTATATGTGTGTGTGGTAGTGCAGCTGAAGGCAGGCATGCAGAGACAATCTTCAGTAATGAGAGAGGAGCTGCTCTCTTCTTTCTGTCCCTCAGTCACAACCTGAGAGACAGAGACAGGACAACAGCGCATCACAGTGGAATGACTACGCTTATAGCTTATATTCACATAGGGAAAGAGGGATATCGGCAAAACTGTGAGTTTGTGGGTTTTTTGCAGACAGTCTATTGTATGATGTATGTGTGTGATTTCTTGTATGTGCTGTCACAAGGAATTCTGTGCACCTGTGCGTGTTTGAGCGAGTAAAGGGTATTTACATTAGTTGCAAGATTCCATTTAGTTATGGCAGTGTCAAACATGTATACATGTCTGTCAATGTCCATCAGTCCATGATTTAGAGATTGTCTGAATTGATTGCACATGATAAAGTAGTCAGTCATATTGTTATACATGCTGTGCTTGTGAATATGATTGTGTTTCTTTATTTACCACCTGTGTGTGTTTCTGACTGTAATATGATCTCTCTTATTATCTCAGTCAGCGCTTGCTGGTACAATTTCAGGCCCCCGGGTGCAGTTGAGAGTGCTGAACCCAGGCAGGGTGACCCGTCCGTGGGTGTAGATGTCCCTGTCGAGCCCCTGGTTCATCCTCTTGACCAGGTTCTTCTCGTAGAGCAGGGGGTGGTAGGCTCCCAGAGTGCAGGCTGCGTCGTAGAAGCGCTGGTAGTAGTGACACAGTTCCGTCTTCCTCTGAGATGGCAGGAACTCATACACGTGTACTACCTCACACAGGGACATCATCAAAACCGTACCTGGAGGAAGGGGAGAGGGAGGGGGTTTAGTTGAATGTAAACTGGGTCTAATCTGGCTCAAAGGACCATAAAGAAAAAACGTCCCGTTTGGATTGTAATCTAGGTTAGCCTCAGGTAGTATATTGCCGCTATTGTGCATCAGTCATGATGCAATGAGGAGTTGAAGACCCCTGATGAGGAAGGGATAGGAATTAGGTCTCTGCTATCTGCGCTTAATGAGCCTGACACTTTACATCAGGATAGCGCTGGATACCCATATGGAAAAGTAATATATGGGCATATATGGCCTAATATTCAGTGGCTTGCGAAAGTATTCACCCCTTGCCATTTTTTCCTATTTTGTTGCCTTAGAACCTGGAATTAAATATATTTTTTTGGGGGGTTTTATTATTTGATTTACACAACATGCATACCACTTTGAAGATGCAAAATATTTTTTATTGTGAAACAAACAAGAAATACGACCCCAAAAATTATAACTTGACTGTGTATAACTATTCACCCCCCAAAGTCAATACTTTGTAGAGCGACCTTTTGCAGCAATTACAGCTGCAAGTCTCTTGTGGTATGTCTCTGTAAACTTGCCACATCTAGCCACTTGGGATGTTTGTCCATTCTTCAAGGCAAAACTGTTTCAGCTCCTGCAAGTTGGATGGGTTTCGCTGGTGTACAGCAATCTTTAAGTCATATCACAGATTCTCGGTTAGATTGAGGTCTGGGCTTTGACTAGGCCATTTCAAGACATTTAAATGTTTCCCCTTAAACCACTCAAGTGTTGCTTTAGCAGTATGCTCAGGGTCATTGTCCTGCTGGAATGTGAACCTCCGTCACAGTCTCAAATCTTTGGATGACTGAAACAGGTTTCCCTCAAGAATTTCCCTGTATTTTGCGCCATCCATCATTCCTTCAATTCTGACCAGTTTCCCAGTCCCTGCCGATGAAAAACATCTCCACAACATGATGCTGCCACCACCATGCTTCACTGTGGGGATGGTGTTCTCGGAGTGATGAGAGGTGTTGGGTTTGCGCCAGACATAGCGTTTTCCTTTATGGCCCAAAAGCTCAAATTTTGTCTCATTTCACCAGAGTACCTTCTTCCATATGTTTGGGGAGTCTCCCACATGCATTTTGACGAACACCAAACGTATTTGCTTAACCAATGGCTTTTTTTCTGTCCACTCTTCTGTAAAACCCAGCTCTGTGGAGTGTACGGCTTAAAGTGGTCCTATGGACAGATACTCCAATCCCCACCGTGGAGCTTTGTAGCTCCTTCAGGGTTATCTTTGGTCTCTTTGTTGCCTCTCTGAGTAATGCCCTCCTTGCTGCTTTGAAATATATTCCAGAAGAGTGTATATATTTTTTGATGGCATATTTTTTTTTAAACGTACATAAATCTCAGAAGTAGGGATTCATTATTTTCTTATTGCATTTGGTTTTAAGAAACCTTATGACTACTTTGTTGTTTCTTGTAGCTACTGTAGATGATACTTGCCATTGTATTTTTTAGATTAGATTGAGATGGTGTAGCCAACTATTGTAGGTTTATAATTTGATGTTAACATTTTGAAAACGCACAGAAACTTATCTAAGTATGAATGTTTATTGTCATACACTATAGTTGTGGCTGCCCATAAGGTTATGGAATCACATTGTATTTATGAAACATGGTTTAGATATTATTGTTGTAATCATTATTTTACTGTATAATCCTCCAAGGATTTCCATTGGGAATTGTTTATGCATGCTGCCACCAGCAGGAGGCGGTTAGGAGCACAAGCATAGCGGTTTCCGTCTCGCCTCAACAACTCTAACCGCTTCTCCTCGTTTAATTTTTATTTGATCTGTTAAACAGGTACGTGGTGTACAAAAGCACATTATTTAGAGAAAATGTTAGTTGAAATGGGTATCTGAGTGAAACTTACCATTTATGTTGAAATTGTTAAGTTTAAATGTGGAAATTGGTTTTGTGAAAACTGTTAGCGATTTTGACACATCGATGACTGGGTTTGCGCCTAAGCTAGGTAAGGCCATAGAATAACAAGACAAAATGGCGACCAGATAATATTCTGGTTTGAATTTATTGATTTTTAGCCCCTCTGAGGTAATATTTTCTACTCCGTTTATATGGTCTATTCCCTGACATCTCCCCACCCAAGTGTTATATATTGCAGAGTTATAACTATGCTAACGCTAGCCTGTCAAGCCTATAGAGTTGCTACAAGCTTAGTGGCTCAGTATTGAGATGGCTGTAATGGTTTGTGGTTCATTTAGTTATTTAAAGGTTAAAACACGTTTCCTTATATGTGTATTAATTTTTATTGAAACTTGGTACGTGAGTTTAATATAAGCAGGTATGACTGTATTAGCTAGTAAGACTGTATTAGCTAGTAAATCAATGTATTAGCTAGTATTTCTGTACAGAGATTGTATTGAGCATAGAATTAGAACTGAAGAAGATCAAAGAAGATCCAATCACACTGGGGGTCTCCAACTAAGAATGCACACATAAGGATAACTGTTACGGTGAGTGAATGAGGACCCAAAAGCGAACTAACTTAAACAGAGCTTCTTTAATAACCAAACTGTGGTAGGCTCAGATAGACCGGCAGATTCCGACAGGACAGGACAAGGTTACAGCAAACATGACGATAGTCTGGCTCAGGCATGAAACACAACAAACAAGAATCCGACAAGGACAGGAACAAAAACAGAGAGAGATATAGAGGTCTAATCAGAGGGAAAAAGGGAACAGGTGGGAAGAGGGGTGACGAGGTAGTTAGGAGGAGACAAGGAACAGCTGGGGGAAAGCGGGGGAGGAAAGGTAACCTAATAACGACCAGCAGAGGGAGACAGGGTGAAGGGAAAGGACAGAAACACACAACATGACAATACATGACAGTACCCCCCCACTCACCGAGCGCCTCCTGGCGCACTCGAGGAGGAAACCTGGCGGCAACGGAGGAAATCCTCGATCAGCGCACGGTCCAGCACGTCCCGAGAGGGAACCCAACTCCTCTCCTCAGGACCGTACCCCTCCCAATCAACGAGGTACTGGTGACCACGGCCCCGAGGACGCATGTCCAAAATCCTGCGGACCCTGTAGATGGGTGCGCCCTCGACAAGGATGGGGGGGGGGGGGGGGAAGACGAGCGGGGGCGCGAAGAACGGGCTTAATACAGGAGACATGGAAGACCGGGTGGACGCGACGAAGGTATCGCGGAAGAAGAAGTCGAACTGCGACAGGATTAATGACCCGAGAAATACGGAACGGACCAATGAACCGCGGGGTCAACTTGCGAGAAGCCGTCTTAAGGGGAAGGTTCTGAGTGGAGAGCCAAACTCTCTGACCGCGACAATATCTAGGACTCTTAGTTCTACGCTTATTAGCAGCCCTCACAGTCTGCGTCCTATAACGGCAAAGTGCAGACCTAACCCTCTTCCAGGTGCGCTCGCAACGTTGGACAAAAGCCTGAGCGGAGGGGACGCTGGACTCGGCGAACTGAGATGAGAACAGCGGAGGCTGGTACCCGAGGCTACTCTGAAAAGGAGATAGCCCGGTCGCAGACGAAGGAAGCAAGTTGTGGGCGTATTCTGCCCAGGGGAGCTGTTCTGACCAAGACGCAGGGTTGCGAAAAGAAAGACTGCGTAAGATGCGACCAATAGTCTGATTGGCCCGTTCTGCTTGACCGTTAGACTGGGGGTGAAAGCCGGAAGAGAGACTGACGGAAGCCCCAATCAAACGGCAAAACTCCCTCCAAAATTGAGACGTGAATTGCGGACCTCTGTCCGAAACGACGTCTGACGGAAGGCCATGAATTCTGAAAACATTCTCGATGATGATTTGTGCCGTCTCTTTAGCAGAAGGAAGCTTAGCAAGGGGAATGAAATGAGCCGCCTTAGAGAACCTATCGACAACCGTAAGAATAACAGTCTTCCCCGCTGACGAAGGCAGTCCGGTGACAAAATCTAAGGCGATGTGAGACCACGGTCGAGAGGGAATGGGAAGCGGCCTGAGACGGCCGGCAGGAGGGGAGTTACCGGACTTAGTCTGCGCGCAGACCGAACAAGCAGCCACGAAACGACGCGTGTCATGCTCCCGGGTGGGCCACCAAAAACGCTGGCGAATGGAAGCAAGCGTACCCCGAACGCCAGGGTGGCCGGCTAACTTGGCAGAGTGAGCCCACTGAAAAACAGCGCCCAACGCGCCTGACGCGCATTAAGTCGTTTGGCAGAACGGATGTACTCAAGGTTCCTATGGTCAGTCCAAACGACAAAAGGAACGGTCGCCCCCTCCAACCACTGTCGCCATTCGCCTAGGGCTAACCGGATGGCGAGCAGTTCGCGGTTTCCCACATCATAGTTACGTTCCGACGGCGACAGGCGATGAGAAAAATACGCGCATGGGTGGACCTTGTCGTCAGAGAGGGAGCGCTGAGAAAGAATGGCTCCCACGCCCACCTCTGACGCGTCAACCTCGACAACGAACTGTCTAGAGACGTCAGGTGTAACAAGGATAGGAGCGGATGTAAAACGATTCTTGAGGAGATCAAAAGCTCCCTGGGCGGAAACGGACCACTTAAAGCACGTCTTGACAGAAGTAAGGGCTGTGAGAGGAGCTGCCACCTGACCGAAATTACGGATGAAACGACGATAGAAGTTCGCGAAGCCGAGAAAGCGCTGCAGCTCGACGCGTGACTTAGGGGCGGGCCAATCAATGACAGCTTGGACCTTAGCGGGATCCATCTTAATGCCTTCAGCGGAAATAACAGAACCGAGAAATGTGACGGAGGAGGCATGAAAAGTGCACTTCTCAGCCTTCACAAAAAGACAATTCTCTAAAAGGCGCTGGAGGACACGTCGAACGTGCTGAAGATGAATCTGGAGTGACGGTGAAAAAATCAGGATATCGTCAAGGTAAACGAAAACAAAGATGTTCAGCATGTCTCTCAGGACATCATTGACTAATGCCTGAAAGACAGCTGGAGCGTTAGCGAGGCCGAAAGGAAGAACCCGGTATTCAAAGTGCCCTAACGGAGTGTTAAACGCCGTCTTCCACTCGTCCCCCTCCCTGATGCGCACGAGATGGTAAGCGTTACGAAGGTCCAACTTAGTGAAAAACCTGGCTCCCTGCAGGATCTCGAAGGCTGAAGACATAAGAGGAAGCGGATAACGATTCTTAACTGTTATGTCATTCAGCCCTCGATAATCTATGCAGGGGCGCAGAGACCCGTCCTTCTTCTTGACAAAAAAAAACCCCGCTCCGGCGGGAGAGGAGGAGGGGACTATGGTACCGGCGTCAAGAGCTACAGACAAATAATCCTCGAGAGCCTTACGTTCGGGAGCCGACAGAGAGTATAGTCTACCCCGGGGGGGAGTGGTTCCCGGAAGGAGATCAATACTACAATCATACGACCGGTGTGGAGGAAGAGAGGTGGCCCTGGACCGACTGAACACCGTGCGCAGATCGTGATATTCCTCCGGCACCCCTGTCAAATCACCAGGCTCCTCCTGTGAAGAAGAGACAGAGGAAACAGGAGGGATAGCAGACATTAAACATGACAAGAGACGTTCCAGGAGAGGATAGAATTACTAGACCAATTAATGGAAGGATTATGACAAACTAGCCAGGGATGGCCCAAAACAACAGGTGTAAAAGGTGAACGAAAAATCAAAAAAGAAATGGTTTCGCTATGATTACCAGAAACAGTGAGGGTTAAAGGTAGCGTCTCACGCTGAATCCTGGGGAGAGGACTACCATCCAGGGCGAACAAGGCCGTGGACTCCCTTAACTGTCTGAGAGGAATGTCATGTTCCCGAGCCCAGGTCTCGTCCATAAAACAGCCCTCCGCCCCAGAGTCTATTAAGGCACTGCAGGAAGCTGACGAACCGGTCCAGCGTAGATGGACCGACAAGGTAGTGCAGGATCTTGAAGGAGAGACAGGAGTAGTAGCGCTCACCAGTAGCCCTCCGCTTACTGATGAGCTCTGGCTTTTACTGGACATGAAGTGACAAAATGACCAGCAGAACCGCAATAGAGACAGAGGCGGTTGGTGATTCTCCGTTCCCTCTCCTTAGTCGAGATGCGGATACCTCCCAGCTGCATAGGCTCAGCTCCCGAGCCGGCAGAGGAAGATGGTAGTGATGCGGAGAGGGGGGCAACGGAGAACGCGAGCTCCTTTCCACGAGCTCGGTGACGAAGATCAACCCGTCGCTCAATGCGAATAGCGAGTTCAATCAGGGAATCCACGCTGGAAGGAACCTCCCGGGAGAGAATCTCATCCTTTACCTCTGCGCGGAGACCCTCCAGAAAACGAGCGAGCAAAGCCGGCTCGTTCCAGCCACTGGAGGCAGCAAGAGTGCGAAACTCAATAGAGTAGTCTGTTATGGATCGATTACCTTGACATAGGGAAGACAGGGCCCTGGAAGCCTCCTCCCCAAAAACAGATCGATCAAAAACCCGTATCATCTCCTCCTTAAAGTCCTGATACTGGTTAGTACACTCAGCCCTTGCCTCCCAGATTGCCGTGCCCCACTCACGAGCCCGTCCAATAAGGAGAGATATGACGTAGGCGACACGAGCAGTGCTCCTGGAGTAAGTGTTGGGCTGGAGAGAAAACACAATATCACACTGGGTGAGGAACGAGCGGCATTCAGTGGGCTCCCCAGAGTAACACGGCGGGTTATTGATTCTGGGCTCCGGAGATTCGAAAGCCCTGGAAGTGGCCGGTGGATCGAGGCGGAGATGGTGAACCTGTTCTGTGAGGTTGGAGACTTGGGTGGCCAGGGTCTCAACGGCATGTCGAGCAGCAGACAATTCCTGCTCGTGTCTGCCTAGCATCGCTCCCTGGATCTCGACGGCTGAGTGGAGAGGATCCGAAGTCGCTGGGTCCATTCTTGGTCGGATTCTTCTGTTACGGTGAGTGAATGAGGACCCAAAAGCGAACTAACTTAAACAGAGCTTCTTTAATAACCAAACTGTGGTAGGCTCAGATAGACCGGCAGATTCCGACAGGACAGGACAAGGTTACAGCAAACATGACGATAGTCTGGCTCAGGCATGAAACACAACAAACAAGAATCCGACAAGGACAGGAACAAAAACAGAGAGAGATATAGAGGTCTAATCAGAGGGAAAAAGGGAACAGGTGGGAAGAGGGGTGACGAGGTAGTTAGGAGGAGACAAGGAACAGCTGGGGGAAAGCGGGGGAGAAAAGGTAACCTAATAACGACCAGCAGAGGGAGACAGGGTGAAGGGAAAGGACAGAAACACACAACATGACAATACATGACAATAACAGGCATTGTGTCAGAGATACATCACCTGTGAAAAGAGGCTACTTGTTGTTCACCCCAACCAACACTTCCGGATGGGAATGGCCGTTCTACTCATTCAAATTCTATGGGACAATGGCTGTGGTACAGTATGTATATGTACCCTTCCCCTTTTCCACATTTTGTTACGTTACAGCCTTATTCTAAAATGTATTAAATCGTTTTCCCCCCTCATCAATCTACACACAATACCCCATAATGACAAAGCAAAAACTGTTTAAGAATTTATTTAGCAATTGATACAAAATAAATAACTGAAATATCACATTTACATAAGTATTCAGACCCTTTACTCAGTACTTTGTTGAAGCACCTTTGGCAGCAATTTCAGCCTAAAGTCTTCTTGCGTATGATGCTACAAGCTTGGCACACCTGTACAGTAGCGGATTTAGGTATGGGCGACATCGGCATCTTGCCGGGGGCGGCACAGGGCACATGCACATTTATTTTTGGAATGGTGACATTTGCGTGATCGGTTCTCTATCGCTCATTTGCACGTCACACCAATGATATCATGTCACCGTGTGGGACTGTGGGTCAATTAACCTTGTCGGAGTGGGCGCCCTGATTCTAGTTTGTGAGCTAGGCAGGCTACTGCCTGGGAAGTCCTCCCACTCTGAAGTACGAGATAAGGAGGGGGGCGGGGGTAGGTTGACCTCACGTCTCAACACTGGGAGCCTGGAGCGGGGGAATCTATCAAATAGCGCACCTCTAACTTTGTACAGTACAAATGCAATTAGTAAAATCAGTCACACTACGAAATGCTATCAAATAAACCACAATTCATTCATAATACTGTGAATATATACAGTGGGGCAAAAAAGTATTTAGTCAGCCACCAATTGTGCAAGTTCTCCCACTTAAAAAGATGAGAGGCCTGTAATTTTCATCATAGGTACACTTCAACTATGACAGACAAAATGAAAAAAAAAAAATCCAGAAAATCACATTGTAGGATTTTTAATGAATTTATTTGCAAATTATGGTGGAAAATAAGTATTTGGTCAATAACAAAAGTTTATCTCAATACTTTGTTATATACCCTTTGTTGGCAATGATAGAGGTCAAATGTTTTCTGTAAGTCTTCACAAGGTTTTCACACACTGTTGCTGGTATTTTGGCCCATTCCTCCATGCAGATCTCCTCTAGAGCAGTGATGTTTTGGGGCTGTTGCTGGGCAACACGGACTTTCAACTCCCTCCAAAGATTTTCTATGGGGTTGAGATCTGGAGACTGGCTAGGCCACTCCAGGACCTTGAAATGCTTCTTACGAAGCCACTCCTTCGTTGCCCGGGCGGTGTGTTTGGGATCATTGTCATGCTGAAAGACCCAGCCACGTTTCATCTTCAATGCCCTTGCTGATGGAAGGAGGTTTTCACTCAAAATCTCACGATACATGGCCCCATTCCTTTACACGGATCAGTCGTCCTGGTCCCTCTGCAGAAAAACAGCCCCAAAGCATGATGTTTCCACCCCCATGCTTCACAGTAGGTATGGTGTTCTTTGGATGCAACTCAGCATTCTTTGACCTCCAAACACGCCGAGTTGAGTTTTTACCAAAAAGTTATATTTTGGTTTCATCTGACATTCTCCCAATCTTCTTCTGGATCATCCAAATGCTCTCTAGCAAACTTCAGACGGGCCTGGACATGTACTGGATTAAGCAGGGGGACACGTCTGGCACTGCAGGATTTGAGTCCCTGGCGGCGTAGTGTGTTACTGATGGCAGGCTTTGTTACTTTGGTCCCAGCTCTCTGCAGGTCATTCACTAGGTCCCCCCGTGTGGTTCTGGGATTTTTGCTCACCGTTCTTGTGATCATTTTGACCCCACGGGGTGAGATCTTGCGTGGAGCCCTAGATCAAGGGAGATTATCAGTGGTCTTGTATGTCTTCCCTTTCCTAATAATTGCTCCCACAGTTGATTTCTTCAAACCAATCTGCTTACCTATGGCAGATTCAGTCTTCCCAGCCTTGTGCAGGTCTACAATTTTGTTTCTGATGTCCTTTGACAGCTCTTTGGTCTTGGCCATAGTGGAGTTTGGAGTGTGACTGTTTGAGGTTGTGGACAGGTGTCTTTTATACTGATAACCATTTCAAACAGGTGCCATTAATACAGGTAACGAGTGGAGGACAGGGGAGTCTCTTAAAGAAGGTCTGTGAGAGTCAGAAATCTTGCTTGTTTGTAGGTGACCAAATATTTATTTTCCACCATAATTTGCAAATAAATTCATAAAAAATCCTAAAATGTGATTTTCTGGATTTTTTTTCGAATTTTGTCTGTCATAGTTGAAGTGTACCTATGATGAAAATTACAGGCCTCTCTCATCTTTTTAAGTGGGAGAACTTGCACAATTGGTGGCTGACTAAATACTTTTCTTGCCCCACTGTAGTTTCACAGACACATTGTTGCATTTTTTTCTGGTTTGTGCGAAATAGTTAATAATAATATACAACCAGTCTGCAGACCACCAAGGTGAATTGGTTTAGTCTTGACTCTTGGTTGACAGTGTTGGGGAATGGGTAATGTATTGATGCTCAAATGCCAAATCAACACAAATGGTTAAGAAAAGGTCTAAGCCATCAGGTGCCCAGTTTAGGAAAAAGAGGAACGAAGAAGAGGAGAAACGTGCAAAAGATAAGGGTATGCAGCTATGTCATCTCTTTATGAGTATAATATTATGTATGTTATGAAATAGGCTAGTATAACACTTATGTTTGTTAGCTTATGTTGCTATGTTGCTTGCTATGCTATTACGCAAAGGGCGACAATATTACGTTTTCTGTCCAACTAGCTTACATAACATTGGATATCATTTCACACAGTTTCATCATGATAATATGTGTAGCCTACAGCAAAACGATTACAACCTAACTAGCACATTATTGATTTGGTTAACTTTCATTGAGGTAACATCATAAAGGTTTTTTGTGATTGTATTGACTAGGTCCTGAGCTCAGTAAGGGGAATTTCCAATGCTGTAGGCTAACTTAAAATACTTTATGCTGATATGTTGTATATTTTGTGATATATTGAGTCTTTTGGGGTGTCTTATGCCTAGAATTAGCCAAGGAGGTTGTATGGTTCATTTGGTTCCTAATCTGAAAATTTGATAAATTGTGCATAATGACATATTTAATTGTGCAACAAATGTAATTAGGGTGTCAATATAAATTCAGGGCCACTTCTGACATTTTTTGGAGCACCTTCTGGCACTGGCCAGGATGAGTTGCCATCTACCTCCTCAGCCACCCAGGCCTCTTCAGAAATTATCTTGGAGCCTCAGGATGAGGAGCCATTCACCTCCTCAGCCACACAGGTGTCTTCACAAATGTTGTCTGCGGATGAAGACCCATGTGCTTTCACTTCTCCACAGCAGGATTCTTCAGGTGTGTTTGTGCACACCTGCATTTGTGTGTGTGTGTGGGTACACGCACATATATTTATGTGCGCAACCCTGCATAACACAAACAAAATAAATAATTTCCCCTTTGCAAAGTTTTAAGTTTCCATATTGTAGGTAACAATGATGATTTTATTATTACTGGGTATGTATGTGGTATGTTCCACCACTCTAAATGCTGTGAATAACGGGTGTAAACTAATGCCCATGTGCTCTCACAGCCTCTTCTGCTTCTGCTGCAAACTCTTTTCTGAGAAGAAAATGTATTTAGCAAATTCAGGACTGACAGACTGGAAACATGCAAGTTCTTTGCTGACTTCAAAAGACAGCAGTCCAGAACACCAAAACTGCATGAAAACATGGAAAGAACTGGCATTGAGTATCAAAAAAGGGTAAACAATTGATAAACATGAGATGGCACTTATGAAGGCTGAGAGGACAAGATGGAGAGAGGTGTTCATACATCTGACTGCTATTGTGCAGTCTCTGTCAATTAGAAATCTGGCACTAAGGGGACACACAGAAACACTGTAGTCGCCATGAAATGGAAATTTCCTCAAAGAGGTTGAACTGGTGGCACAATTTGATCCAGTCATGAAAGAGCAACATAACCATGTCCAAAAACGGACCTCTGTAAGGACAGATGACGGATACGAGAAGCAGGTACGGGGAGTTGACATGTAATTAGGAACTGACAAAGAGCAAGACATAAACAGCATCAGCACACGGATACACAATGACAAACAACAATCAATGTAGCAGCGGGGAACAGAGATGGGGAACTGACAAATATAGGGGAGGTAATGTCCAGTTGAGTCCAATTATACACTGATGCGAATGACGGGGGGAAGGCAGGTGTGCGTAATGACGGTGGCAAGAGTGCGCTACGCTGGGGAGTCTGGCGCCCTCGAGCGCCAGGGGGAAAGAGCGGAAGCAGGTGTGACAACCTCGAGTCATACCACCAGTTACCTTGCCACCAAATACAGAATGAACTCATTGATTTGTTGAGCAGCTAGGTCATTTAAAAAATGGTGAGTGACATCAAGCTGGCAAAATTCCTCTCTATCATTCTAGATTGCACTTCAGATGTCAACCACACTGAACAGTTGTCAATTGTGATTATAATTGTGTCACTGCAGGAGGAGCCACACATAAAGGAACATTATATGGGGTTTTGGAGGCAGAGGAGTCCACAGGCCAACATTTGGCATCCCTGATTCTCAAAAGATTAGAGGAGCTAAAAATTCCCTTTGAGGACTGCAGAGGACAGTCTTATGATAATGGGGCCAACATGAAAGGCAAAAACAAAGGTGTCCAAGCCAGACTCCAAGAGCTCTATTTGTGCCATGTGGGGCTCACACATTGAACCTGGTTGTGGCTAATGCTGCTAAAAGGTTACATTGGCATCTTACACAAATTGTACACCTTGTTCTCAGCCTCCACACACTGATGGGCCATCCTGAAAAAACATTTGGACATCACTTTGAAGATATGGACTGAGACAAGGTGGGAGAGTAAAGTTAAGAGTGTCGAGCCACTGAGGTATAAGGCAGCAGCGGTGAGAGGCACTGATTGAGGTGAGGGATCAAACCATAGACCCTGTGATAAAGATTGAGGCCCAGTCCTTGTCAGAGGAGGTGCGATCATACCGCTTCAGCATCTGTACAGTGGTGTGGTATGACATCTTGAGCCAGATCCAACATATGAGCAAGCTGATGCAGTCTCCCAGTATGCATGTGGATGTTGCAGTCAGTCTTCTCAGAAAGACAGAGTGAGGTCTCAGCAACTACAGGGCAACAGGCTTTATGACTGCACAAACTTCAGCCAAGGATATTTGAAGGGGAATTTATGTAGAGGCCGTTCTACAACAAAAAAGGCTGAGGTCCACAAAGTGGCACTTTTCATATGAATAATTTGATGAGCTTTTGAGTGATGCCCTGAAGAAGCTGGATTGTTCAATGTCATTGTTGATGCTGCAACCTCAGCCCTTCAGGAAAGATTTTCCACATTGGAAAATGTGGGAGAGGAGTTTGGAGTGCTGTCAACCTTCCAAAGTCTCTCAAATGAGGAGCTGACAGAACATTGTGAGGCCCTTAGTATGGCACTGCACTATAAAGAACACTCACACTTGGTTGGCAGAAAGCTTGCACAGGAACTGAAGAACTTGCCTGACTTGCCATCGAAGACCATTACCATGCTTGAACTGCTGATGTTTGTACACGAAAGGGAGCTCTCAGAATTGTATCCAAATTTGTGCTCTCAGAATTTGTCTAACTCTGTCTAACTAGTGACCGTAGTTGAAGCAGAGAGGAGCTTTTCAAAGCTGAAGCTCATCAAATCCTACCTGTCCACCATGCCACAGGAACGCCTTAGTGGCCTTGCTGTCATCAGTATTAACCATGCAATTGCTGGGCAGATTTCTTATGATGATATAATTGCTGACTTTGTATCAAGGAAGGCAAGAAAGGTCAGTGTTAGATGGCAGTTGTGCAATTTAGTTTGTGTGTTTCTTGTTTGAAGTGCAATAGTGTAATAATCCGGTTCTCTTCTTTATAAGTGTGTTATTCTATTTTTGTATTTACGCTGGTATAAAGGGATCGGGAGACAGGCGCAGGAATGCGTAATATGTTTTTTTATCATCACCCAAATTACAGCGTGCCATGTAAAAGCACGGGGACGAAGACCAAACAAACACATATACAAAACACATTGTTGAAACCCAAACAAAAGAGCGAGGAGTACCTCGAATAAATAACACATGCGCACAATGATTAACACACGGGACGAGACCCGTAATCATCTGCACAATCCACAAGGGCATGAAAGCCAAAACACACAGCACAGGTCAACGGACATAATAACAATAATCTACAAGACAATGGTGAACCAAGGGCACACTTATACAATTACTAATCACTGGGAATAGGGGCCAGGTGTGCGTAATAAAAGTTCCGGAGGGATCCGTGACATTTGTGTGATATAGGATATGTGCAATTAATTTTTATTTGTGTGTTTTTTGTTAGCAATAGGGTAATAATGTAATAATTAAATTGTCTTTTATTTTTTATATTTATATACTTCAATTAGTTTTTATTTGTCTTATTTATTTATATATATTATATATAGTATATTTATGAGTCTTATTTTTGTATATGTTTTTATATTTAAATAGTTTTAAATGTTATGATTATGTAATTGTGTTGTTCCAAATATCTGAATAAAAATTACAGTTAGTGCAGAATGGTGCAGAAAGGGGAGGTTCGCCCAGGGAGCCATACAAGCGAGAACCTCCACTGCACTTCTCCCATTCTCCCAGATCCTCTCAAGCTCTGTCAGGATGGATGGGGAGCGTCGCTGCACAGCTATTTCCAGGTCTCTCCAGAGATAGATCGGGTTCAAGTCCGGACTCTGGCTGAGTCTCTAAGACATTCAAAGACTTGTCCTGAAGCCACTCGTGTGCTGTCCTGACTGTGTGCTTATGGTCATTGTCCTGTTGGAAGGTGAACCTTCACTCCAGTCTGAGGTCCTGAACGCTCTGGAGCAGGTTTTCATCAAGGATCTCTCTGTAATGTGCTTCGTTCATCTTTCTCTCGATCCTGACTAGTCTCTCAGTCCCTGGCTCTAAAAAACATCCCCACAGCATGGGGTGGCCATTTGAAGAATCTCAAATATAAAATATATTTAGATTTGTATTACACTTGTTTGGTTACTACATGATTCCATATGTGTTATTTCATAGTTTTGATTTCTTCGCTGTTATTCTACAATGTGTTCCAAGATGGCGTAGCAGTCAGACGTCTTGTTGTGTCGTGTCCCTTGTATATATAGTTTTTTTAACATATTTTTCTTCACATATCTTTTAAAACATTTTGCTAAACCTCAACTTCGAAATACTCTCCTGCAACCCGCCTCACCCAATGTAGCGCGGATCAGCTTTTTTTTTCTAAAGTATTTATATTTATATTTACTTCGGATCCGGAACCCCTCAACTGAAGCTAGCCAGCTAACTACCAGCAAACCATTGCTAGCGGTCATCAGCTAACTGGTCATCAGCTAACCTTTAGCTCGGAAAGCTCTCGCCAGTTTGAACAACGCGACCCTAACCAGAGCATAACGGAGCTATTATTTTTATCCCCGGATTCCCACCGGTTTCCCCCCGCAAACGGAACATTTTCAGCTGGATCTTCACAACTAGCTAACCGCAACCCCGGATGATTACTCCTGGCTAGCGTTTCCATCCACTTAGCTTGAAGCTAGCCCGGCCAGAGCTCCTGTGCTACCACCGAAGCATACTCCTGGGCTACAATATCCGGACCCACGACCGGTCTATCGATGTCACCGCATGAAGAGGCATAAACAGACTCACCCCATCATGACGTCCCCCAAAGACTAACTTTCTAGCCCTTGCTATCTGCTTGCTTGCTAATTCGGCCTGATAACTGCTAGCTTGTTTAGCCCCGGTCTGCTAACTGCTACCTTGTTTAGCCCCGGCCTACTAACTGTTAGCTTGTTAGCACAGGCCTGCTAACTGTCTGAATCGCCGCGTCCCAACCACTCACTGGACCCATATTTACTTTCAATCGCTTTTCGATTTTTAATTAGATTATACCTTCCGGTAACCTGCCTCACCCAATGTGATACAGAATCGCTATTATTTTTAATTTTTAGAACACATTCAAGAACCTCCAGAAGCTAACCAGCTAACTAGCTACACGCTATTTAGTCATTGTTAGCCACTGCTAGCGGCTTTACCTTCTGCACAGCCAGCCAGTTTTTTTAACCTGGATAATACTCGCCAGTCTAGCTTCCCTGCCCCATCCACCGCTGCCCCCTGGACACTGATCACTTGGCTACATAGCTGATGCATGCTGGACTGTCCATTAATCACGGTACGCCATTCTGCTTGTTTATGTTTATCTGTCGTCCCCAGCCGCACTCAGGCTCTGTGTGTAGTTAATCCGACCCTCCCTGCCTAGTCAACACCATTTTACCTGCTGTTGTTGTGCTATCTGATTAGCTGTTGGTGTCTCACCTACTGTTTAGCTAGCTCTCCCAATTCAACACCTGTGATTACTGTATGCCTCGCTGTATGTCTCTCTCAAATGTCAATATGCCTTGTATACTGATGTTCAGGTTAGTTATCATTGTTTTAGTTTACAATGGAGCCCCTAGTTCCACTCTTCATACCCCTGATACCTCCTTTGTCCCACCTCCCACACATGCGGTGACCTCACCCATTACAACCAGCATGTCCAGAGATACAACCTCTCTCATCATCACCCAGTGCCTGGGCTTACCTCCGCTGTACCCGCACCCCATCATACCCCTGTCTGCGCATTATGCCCTTAATATATTCTACCATGCCCAGAAATCTGCTCCTTTTATTCTTTGTCCCCAACGCTCTAGGCGACCAGTTTTGATAGCCTTTAGCCGCACCCTCATACTACTCCTCCACTGTTCCGCGGGTGATGTGGAGGTAAACCCAGGCCCTGCATGTCCCCAGGCACCCTCATTTGTTGACTTCTGTGATCGAAAAAGCCTTGGTTTCATGCATGTCAACATCAGAAGCCTCCTCCCTAAGTTTGTTTTACTCACTGCTTTAGCACACTCTGCTAACCCTGATGTCATTGCTGTGTCTGAATCCTGGCTCAGGAAGGCCACCAAAAATTCTGAGATTTCCATACCCAACTATAACATTTTCCGTCAAGATAGAACTGCCAAAGGGGGAGGAGTTGCAGTCTACTGCAGAGATAGGCTGCAAAGTAATGTCATACTTTTCCAGGTCCATACCCAAACAGTTCGAACTACTAATTTTAAAAATTACTCTCTCCAGAAATAAGGCTCTCCCTGTTGCCGCCTGCTACCGACCCCCCTCAGCTCCCAGCTGTGCCCTGGACACCATTTGTGAATTGATCGCCCCCCATCTAGCTTCAGAGTTTGTTCTGTTAGGTGACCTAAACTGGGATATGCTTAACACCCCGGCAGTCCTACAATCTAAGCTAGATGCCCTCAATCTCACACAAATCATCAAGGAACCCACCAGGTACAACCCTAAATCTGTAAACAAAGGCACCCTCATAGACGTCATCCTGACCAACTGGCCCTCCAAATACACCTCCGCTGTCTTCAACCAGGATCTCAGCGATCACTGCCTCATTGCCTGTATCCGCTACGGAGCCGCAGTCAAACGACCACCTCTCATCACTGTCAAACGCTCCCTAAAACACTTCTGTGAGCAGGCCTTTCTAATCGACCTGGCCCGGGTATCCTGGAAGGACATTGACCTCATCCCGTCAGTTGAGGATGCCTGGTCATTCTTTAAAAGTAACTTCCTCACCATTTTAGATAAGCATGCTCCGTTCAAAAAATGCAGAACTAAGAACAGATATAGCCCTTGGTTCACTCCAGACCTGACTGCCCTCGACCAGCACAAAAACATCCTGTGGCGGACTGCAATAGCATCGAATAGTCCTCGCGATATGCAACTGTTCAGGGAAGTCAGGAACCAATACACGCAGTCAGTCAGGAAAGCTAAGGCCAGCTTCTTCAGGCAGAAATGTGCATCCTGTAGCTCCAACTCCAAAAAGTTCTGGGACACTGTGAAGTCCATGGAGAACAAGAGCACCTCCTCCCAGCTGCCCACTGCACTGAGGCTAGGTAACACGGTCACCACCGATAAATCCATGATTATCGAAAACTTCAACAAGCATTTCTCAACCGGCTGGCCATGCCTTCCGCCTGGCTACTCCAACCTCGGCCAACAGCTCCGCCCCCCCCCCCGCAGCTACTCGCCCAAGCCTCTCCAGGTTCTCCTTTACCCAAATCCAGATAGCAGATGTTCTGAAAGAGCTGCAAAACCTGGACCCGTACAAATCAGCTGGGCTTGACAATCTGGACCCTCTATTTCTGAAACGAATTTGTCGCAACCCCTATTACCAGCCTGTTCAACCTCTCTTGCATATCGTCTGAGATCCCCAAGGATTGGAAAGCTGCCGCAGTCATCCCCCTCTTCAAAGGGGGAGACACCCTGGACCCAAACTGTTACAGACCTATATCCATCCTGCCCTGCCTATCTAAGGTCTTCGAAAGCCAAGTCAACAAACAGGTCACTGACCATCTCGAATCCCACTGTACCTTCTCCGCTGTGCAATCTGGTTTCCGATCAGGTCACGGGTGCACCTCAGCCACGCTCAAGGTACTAAACGATATCATAACCGCCATCGATAAAAGACAGTACTGTGCAGCTGTCTTCATCGACCTTGCCAAGGCTTTCGACTCTGTCAATCACCATATTCTTATCGGCAGACTTAGTAGCCTCGGTTTTTCTGATGACTGCCTTGCCTGGTTCACCAACTACTTTGCAGACAGAGTTCAGTGTGTCAAATCGGAGGGCATGCTGTCCGGTCCTCTGGCAGTCTCTATGGGGGTGCCACAGGGTTCAATTCTCGGGCCGACTCTTTTCTCTCTATATATCAATGATGTTGCTCTTGCTGTGGGCGATTCCCTGATCCACCTCTACGCAGACGACACCATTCTATATACTTCCGGCCCGTCCTTGGACACTGTGCTATCTAACCTCCAAACGAGCTTCAATGCCATACAACACTCCTTCCGTGGCCTCCAACTGCTCTTAAATGCTAGTAAAACCAAATGCATGCTCTTCAACCGTTCGCTGCCTGCACCAGCATGCCTGACTAGCATCACCACCCTGGATGGTTCCGACCTTGAATATGTGGACATCTAAAAGTACCTAGGTGTCTGGCTAGACTGTAAACTCTCCTTCCAGACTCATATCAAACATCTCCGATCGAAAATCAAATCTAGAGTCGGCTTTCTATTCCGCAACAAAGCCTCCTTCACTCACGCCGCCAAACTTACCCTAGTAAAACTGACTATCCTACCGATCCTCGACTTCGGCGATGTCATCTACAAAATTGCTTCCAACACTCAACTCAGCAAACTGGATGCAGTTTATCACAGTGCCATCCGTTTTGTCACTAAAGCACCTTATACCACCCACCACTGCGACCTGTATGCTCTAGTCGGCTGGCCCTCGCTACATATTCGTCGCCAGACCCACTGGCTCCAGGTCATCTACAAGTCCATGCTAGGTAAAACTCTGCCTTATCTCAGTTCACTGGTCACGATGGCAACACCCACCGGTAACACGCGCTCCAGCAGGTGTATCTCACTGATCATCCCTAAAGCCAACACCTCATTTGGCCGCCTTTCGTTCCAGTTCTCTGCTGCCTGTGACTGGAACGAATTGCAAAAATCGCTGAAGTTGGAGACTTTTATCTCCCTCACCAACTTCAAACATCTGCTATCTGAGCAGCTAACCGATCGCTGCAGCTGTACATAGTCTATCGGTAAATAGCCCACCCATTTTTACCTACCTCATCCCCATACTGTTTTTATTTATTTACTTTTCTGCTCTTTTGCACACCAATATCTCTACCTGTACATGACCATCTGATCATTTATCACTCCAGTGTTAATCTGCAAAATTGTAATTATTCGCCTACCTCCTCATGCCTTTTGCACACAATGTATATAGACTATCCTTTTTTTTCTACTGTGTTATTGACTTGTTAACTGTTTACTCCATGTGTAACTCTGTGTTGTCTGTTCACACTGCTATGCTTTATCTTGGCCAGGTCGCAGTTGCAAATGAGAACTTGAACTCAACTAGCCTACCTGGTTAAATAAAGGTGAAAAAAAAAGAAAAAAAAATGTAGAAAATAGTAAAATAAAGAAAAACCTTTGAATGAGTAGGTGTTATAAAACTTTTGACTGGTAGTGTATGTAATAAACACTTTAATACTATGTGTCACACACACACTGTACTCTCTAAGTCTTTGCTAGGTATAAAGCCCAGCCTTATCTCAGCTCACTGATCACCATAGCAACACCCAACCATAGCGAAAACAGTGTTTTCGGAAAGTATTCAGACCACTTTACTTTTTCCACATTTTGCTAAATTACAGCCTTGATGTAAAATTGATTAAATAAATGCTTTTCCTCATCAACCTACACACAATACCCCATAATGACAAAGCAAAAACATTTTTTTTCAGAAAAAACTTAATTACATTAGTTTGCAGACCCTTTGCTATGAAACTCGAAATTGAGCTCAGGTGCATTCTGTTACCATTGATCATCCGTGAGATGTTTCTACAACTTGATTGGAGTCCACCTGTGGTAGATTCAATTGATTGGACATGATTTGGAAAGCCATACACCTGTCCACATAAGGTCCCACAGTTGACAGTGCATGTCAGAGCAAAAACAATTAAATGAGGTCAAAGTAATTGTCCGTAGAGCTCCGAGACAGGATTGTGTCGAGACACAGATCTGGGGAGGGATGCCAAAACATTTCCGCAGCATTGAAGCTAACCAAAAACACAGTGGCATCCATAATTCTTAAATGGAAGAAGTGTGGAACCACCAAGACTCCTCCTAGAGCTGGCCGCCTGGCCAAACTGGGCAATCGGGAGCGAAAGGCCTTAGTCAGGGAGGTGACCAAGAACCCGATGGTCACGCTGACAGAGCTCCAGAGTTCCTCTGTGGAGATGGGAGAACCTTCCAGAAGGACAACCATCTCTACAGCACTCTACCAATCAGGCCTTTATGGTAGAGTGGCCAAATGGAAGCCATTCCTCAGTTAATGGTACATGACAGCCCGCTTGTAGTTTGCCAAAAGGCATCTAAAGGACTCTGAGACCATGAGAAACAAGATTCTCTGGTCTGATGAAACCAAGTTTGAACTCTGTCCTGAATGCCAAATGTCACATCTGGATGAAACCTGGCACCATCCCTACAGTGAAGCATGATGGTGGCAACATCATGCTGTGGGGATGTTTTTCTGCAGCAGGGACTGGGAGACTAGTCAGGATCGAGGGAAAGATGAACGGAGCACAGAGAGATCCTTGATGAAAACCTGCTCCAGAGCTGGGGCGAAGGTTTCACTTTCCAACAGGACAACAACCCTAAGCACACAGCCGGGACAAGTCTCTGAAAGTCCTTAACCTGTAGTGACGCCCAGCCCGTGAACGGGACCGTTATCCTCATCTGACACTAATTAGCATAACGCAACGGACATAAATCTTCCTAGAAAATCTTCCTATTCATGAAAATCACAAGTGAAATATATTGGAACACAGCTTAGCCTTTTGTTATTCACCCTGTCATCTCAGATTTTCAAAATATGCTTTACAGCCAACACTAGACAAGCATTTGTGTAAGTTTATCATAGCCTAGCATAGCATTATGCCTTGCTAGCAGCAGGCAAACTTGTCTCGGAAATCAGAAAAGCAATCAAATTAAATCGTTTACCTTTGATGAACTTCGGAAAAAGTTCCAAAGTTCATTTTTTCCCAAAATATTATTTTTGTTGGCGAAATAGCTCCGTTTTTTCTTCATGTTTGGCTGAGAAATCGCCAGGAAATTGCGGTCACCACAATATTCCAAATTAGCACCATAATATCGACAGAAACATGGCAAACGTTGTTTAGAATCCATCCTCAAGGTGTTTTTCTAATATCTATTCGATAATATATCAGTCAGGACAATTCGTTTTTCACTCTGACCGATTGGAGTAATGGCTACCTCTGTATTTTACGCGAGAATCTCTCTCGGAGCCACCATGTGACCACTTACGCAATGTGGCTGCCTACGGCTATTCTTCAACAGAAATGCGTAAAACTACGCCACAATGCTGTAGACACCTTGGGGAATACGTAGAAAGCGTAAGCTCGTTGATGGTACATTCACAGCTGAATAGGGAGTCATTGGAACGCAGCGCTTTCAAAACCTGGGGCACTTCCGGATCAAATTTTTCTCAGGCTTTCGCCTGCATCATCAGTTCTGTTATACTCACAGACAATATCTTTACAGTTTTGGAAACGTTAGAGTGATTTCTATCCAAAGCTGTCAATTATATGCATATTCTAGCATATTTTCCTGACAAAATATCCTGTTTAAAACGGGAACGTTTTTTTTTCCAAAAATGAAAATACTGCCCCCTAACACCAAGAGGTTTTAAGTGGCCCAGCCAGAGCCCGGACTTGAACCCGATCGAGCATCTCTGGAGAGACTGGAAAATAGCTGTGCAGCGACGCTCCCCATCCAACCTGACAGAGCTTGAAAGGATCTGCAGAGAAGAATAGGAGAAACTCCCCAAATACAGGTTTGCCAAGCTTGTAGCGTCATACCCAAGAAGACTCAAGGCTATAATCAATGCCAAACGTGCTTTAACAAAGTAATGAGTAAAGGGTCAGAATACTTATGTAAATGTGATATCCCCCCCAAATAAAATATATGTGCAAACACTTGGAAAAACCTGTTTTTGCTTGGTCAAAAAATTACATCATTCTTAGAATAAGGCGTAACGTAACAAAATGTGGAGAAAGCTAAGAGATCTGTATACTTTCACTGAATGCACTGTATCTGGCTGTGTTGGTAAAATCACAACATATCCCATTAAGCCAAGCGGGGAGAGGCTGATCGTTGTCACAGTTCCAAGACCAGTCAGAAATGTCCAGCGTTAAGTAGGAATGATATCCTTCGCAACCGTCATCTTACGACATATCTCAAACCAGTCATGACTATTCAACAAACCAAGTACTGCCCTCAACCACAAAGTGTCAACCTCAATGTTTACATATCCTACATTACTCTTCTCATATGTATATACTGCTCAATACCATCTACTGCATCTTGCCTATGCTCCACGGCAATCACTCATCCATATATGCATATGTACATATTCTTATTCATCCCTTACATTTGTATGCATAAGGTAGTTGTTGTAAATTTGTTAGATTACTTGTTAGATATTACTGCATTCTCGGAACTAGAAGCACAAGCATTTCGCTACACTCACATTAACATCTGCTAACCATGTGTATGTGACCAATACAATTTGATTTGAGTTGATTTACAGCTAATTTCTTAGTTACATGATTGTAAAACTATCAAGGGAGTTTTGAAGTTGAGGGTGCAGTATTTCTGAAGTTTGCAATGAGGACGAAAACTAGCATAGTTCAGCTAGCCAGCTAGTTTAGCCAGGGAAAACCAGCTCCGGCCCAGGAGACAGATTGTAGTTTTTATTCCATGATATCAGAAGCTGGCGGCAAAAAGTTTGATTAAACAATTCAGATTACTTATATTTAAGGAGAGTGAATACAATCCCGAAATAAGCTGTAACTGTCAATAGTAAAACAAAGTGTAACACTGTTTGAGTGAACCCTGAATAAAGAAAATTAATTGTGAAGTCGGTTTCGGACCCGGTAGACTCCTTATCACCACTCTATAGAGTTGCTGCCATTGCTGTCTGACAAAAATCACTATTTTAGTAGTTCTTGAAAGTAAATAAGGCATACTCTTATTTTCAGGTTGAGATGGCTCTCAAAGCAACTGCTCTCTATCCCTCTCGATCACACCGTCTTCTGTCTATTCTCTCCCCACACAGATCGAACAAGTAGGCTTGCAATGGATTATGGTCATTGTAGTTAATTACCACATTTTATGTGCTAAACTATGCAGAATATTGGTATTTTGGAAACTACAACTCCCTACTACATTGCACAGTTCAAGCTTGATCTGATGTTTTTCTAGACAAACTGCGCATTGAGCTCACAGAAAAAAACAGAACGAAATGGAAATAAAATAATTTAACCGATGTCGGTCAAGTTGTTTAAAAACCGAGAAATAACAGACATTTCGGTTAATCTCTCAGCAATAATACTAATGACGATTTTGGGTTAAGACAGGGCCCGGGCCTTAAATTTGGCAGAGGTAGGACCTGAATGTTGTGGGCATGGGTACCCATGCAGGGCTCTAATAGGAACGGTGATTAGCAGAGTTGGGACAGGTGTAGTGAGTTGGCAGGAGAGGGGGCATGTCGAGAGGGTAATTGGGGTGTCTGGTTGCTGCCATGAGACTTCAGAACTGTTAGATAATCAAGGAAATGTACCTTTCATTAATATAGGGTGCATATCTCAATCAACTTCCTCTCCTCATCTTACTCCTAAGTATTGAAAGATGTGTAAGAATTGGAATGGTGAAAGCAAACACCTGGAGGATTGGATAGAAAAAGTGGCAAATGTTACTAAGTAGACTATCCTAGCCAAATGAATGATGAATGCCCAGTCCACCATATTACTTTAGCCTATACTATGTTTTAATTAACCTCTTGAAGCTAGGGGGCACTATTTTTATTTTTGGAAAAATAAAGTTCCCAATGTAAACTGCCTATTTCTCAGGACCAGATGCTAGAATATGCATATAATTGACAGATTAGGATAGAAGACACTCTAAAGTTACCAAAACTGTAAAATTATTGTCTGTGAGTATAACAGAACTGATATTGCAGGCGAAATCCTGAGAAAAATCCAATCAGGAAGTGACCCTTATTCTGAAACCCCTGTCTTTCTATGCATCCTTATTGCCCATTGAAAGGGATATCAACAAGATTCCTTTTTCTACGTCTTCCTTAAGGTGTCTACAGCCTTTAGACGTAGTTTCACGCCTTTATGTTGAAGAATGAGCGTAAACGAACACATTGTGTAAGTGGCCAGCTGATGGCTCCCAGAGTGATTCTTGCGTAAAAGAGAGAGGTAGCCATTTTTCCTCCCGGTCCTACTGAAAAGCCAACCTTCCCGGTTGACATATTATCGAATAGATATTTGAAAAACACCTTGAGGATTGATTATAAAAAACGTTTGCCACGTTTCTGTCGATATTATGGATATAATTAGAAATTTTTTTTCGCCGTTGTCGTGACCGCTATTTCCGGTGGATTTCTGAACATAACGTGACAAACAAACTGAGGTATTTTGGGTATAAAAATAATCTTTATGGAACAAAAGGAACATTTGCTTTCTAACTGGGAGTCTCGTCAGTGAAAACATCCGAAGATCATCAAAGGTAAACGGTTCATTTGATCGCTTTTCTCATTTTCGTGACCAAGCTTCCTGCTGCTAGCTGGACATAATGCTATGCTAGGCTATCGATAAACTTACACAAACGCTTGTCTTGCTATCGCTGTAAAGCATAATTTCAAAATCTGAGACGACAGGGTGATTAACAAATGGCTAAGCTGTGCTTCGCTATATTTCACTTGTGATTTCATGAATATGAAAATTTTCTAGTAAAATTATTTGACCGTTGCGCTATGCTAATTAGTGTAGTTGCTGACAATTCTCCCGGACCCGGGATCAGTCTTGGCTGATATCTTTTGATTTTCCCATGATGTCAAGCAAAGAGGCACTGAGTTTGAAGGTAGGCCTTGAAATACATCAACAGGTACACCTCCAATTGACTCAAATTATGTCAATTAGCCTATCAGAAGCTTCTGAAGCCAAAACATCATTTTTTGTAATATTCCAAGCTGTTTAAATGCACAGTCAACTTAGTGTATGTAAACTTCTGACCCACTGGAATTGTGATACAGTGAATTATAAGTGAAATAATCTGTCTGTAAACAATTGTTGGAAAAAGTGACATGCGTTATACACTAAGTAGACTTTCTAACTGACTTTCCAAAACGATAGTTTGTTAACAAGACATTTGTGGAGTTGTTGGAAAAACTAGTTTTAATGACTCCAACCTAAGTGTACGTAAACTTCTGACTTCAACTGTACATATCCCAACCAGATGCCATGGATTGACTATAGCCAATATCGGCACTGAATTGAAAGGCTACAGCTGCCGCTTTCAATAAGTGGGACTATAATCTGTGCGCTTATAAGAAATCCCGCTACGCCCTCCCACAAACCATCAAATAAGCAAGGCATCAATACAGGACCAAGACCGAATCCTACTACACCAGCTCTGACAATCATGGGATGTGGCAGTGCTAGCAAACTATCCTGGATTACAAAGGGAAACCAAGCCACGAGCTGTCCAGTGACGCGAGGCTACCAGATGAGCTAAAAACCTTCTATGCAAGCTTTGAGGCTAGCAAAAGTGAACTATGCATGAGAGCACCAGCTATTCCAGATGAATGTGTGATCATGCTTTCCATAGCCAATGTGAGTAAGACCTTTAAACAGGTTAACATTCACAATGCCGCAGGGCTAGACGCATTACCAGGACTCACACTCAGAGTATGCGCTGGCAAGTTTCTTCACTGATATTTTCAACCTCAGCCAAGGTAACCTGTCTAAATGACTATCGCCCAGTAGCACTCTCATCTGTAGCCATGAAATGCTTTGAAAGGCTGATCAACACCATGGCTCACAACACCGTCATCCCAGACACCCTGGACCCACTCCAATTCGCATACCGCCCCAACAGATCCATAGATGACATAATCTCTATTGCACCCACACTGATTTCCCACCTGGACAAAAGGCACACCGACGTGAGAATGCTGTTCATTGAATACACCTCAGCGTTCAACACCATTGTGCCCTCCAAGCTCATCACTAAGCTAAGGACCCTGGACTTCCTGACAGGCCGCCCCCAGGTAATGAGGGTAGGCAACAGCACATCCGCCACGCTGACCCTCAACACGGGAGCCCCTCAGGGTGCATGTTTAGTCCCCTCCAGTACTCCCTGTTCACCCACGACTGTGGGGCCATGCATGACTACAACACAATTATTAAGTTTGCAGACGTCACGACGGCCTGATCACCGATGACGATGAGACAGCTTACAGGGAGCAAGTCAGAGACCAGGCAGTGTGGTTCCAGGATAACAACCTCTCGCTCAACGTCAGCAGGAAAAAAGGAGCTAATTGTGGACTACATGAAACGGAGGGCCGAGCACGCCCCCATCCACATCGATGGGTCTGTTGTGGAACAAGGTCGAGAGCATCAAGTTCCTCGAAGTCCACATCACCAAGAAAGTATCATGGTCCACACACTTCCCATCAGGAGGCAGGAAAAAAGATTTGACCCTAAAAATCTCTTGCCACCCAAGTCATAGACTGTTCTTTCTACTACCGCATGGCAAGCAGTACCGATGCATCTAGTCTGGAACCAACAGGACCCTGAACAGCTTCTACCCCCAAGCTATAAAACTGCTAAATAGTTAGTTAAATAGTTAACCAAAAGCTACCCGGAATATCTGCATAGACCCTTTTTGCACTAATCTCTTTTGACTCATCACATACGCTGCTGTTACTGTTCATTGGTTATCCCTTTGCCTAGTCACTTTATCCCTACCTACCTCAATTACCTTATATCCCTGCACTTTTACTGGTACCCTGTGTATATTTTCTCTCTGCAATGTTTGGAAGGGCCCATCAGTAAGCAGTCTACACCTGTTGTTTATGAAGCATGTGACAAATACAATTTGATATGATAGACTATTGAGTTCTACCCCTGATCTGCCTTGATCTCTATATGGTAACCAAAAGGTTAGTAGAATTCACTGTATAGTTTACCCAGCAGTCCAGAGGAGGGCGGGTTCTTCTGGATGGGCTCGGCCATGTTGTCCTGGATTCGCTGCCAGAGCTGCCACTCAAAGCTGGGGTGCAGGATGTAGAAGGGCTGGAGGGGGTGGAGCCTCCTGTACCGCTGGTACTGGGCGAAGATGGGGTAGTCAGTCTTGTTGTACCACTGAGAAAGGGCAGTGGGTGGGGGTAAGGGAGATAGAAGAGAGAGAAATGGATGGGTGGGGAGGAGAGGAGATGAGAAAGCAACCGGGATCAAGTGGAGAAGAGAAGAAAAGGTTTTTGTGATGGTACTTTCTGTCCAGGTTATTTAAATTGAATATTCAACAACATCTACCGCTGCCTAGTTAGGATTCGGCACTCACTGTCACAGCCAGTTTCCATTCCCAGTCAGGGACCTACTCTTATAAGCATTATATTCTACTGTGTACACACTACGCTGTATTCTATTCAAGTCAACATTGATATATATATATATTTTTCCACCCTTTATTTATCTAGGCAAGTCAGTTAAGAACAATTCCTTATTTACAATGACAGTCTAGGAACAGTGAGTTAAATGCCTTATCAGCTCAGGGATTCGATCTAGCAACCTTTCGGTACTGGCCCAACGCTCTACACACTAGGCTACCTGCCACCCCTAATTTGATATTCATATTCGGTTTTCACACACCTTAGTACACACATTTATTTATTTGGATGTGAAAAGAGGTAGTAACATTGTAAACAAAATGGTGGACTCATTTATTGAACCTTTATTTAAGCAGGAAGTCATCCTGAGTCCACGGTCTTTTTCACAGATGAGCCCTGCATGATATGGAGGACCAAAGCTGCCATAATTAGAATGAAATGAATAAATAGGTAAATGCAGACAAATAGATAAAAACATGAATATGTAAATAAATCCACACATAGAGATAAAAAAATGAATAAACACATAAATAGATAAACAATGATTTAAATAATGAATCCCACTTTCTTTAATTTTTTCATTAATATTATTTCTTAAATTATTTCTGTAATTCTTCCTCCAAAATGATAATGAGGGGGTTCAAGCAAACATATGTGGGTGGTATCTAACACACCATTGCTAGATCAATGCCACGGCTCATTGATCAATTTCATTTGACTGGGCTGCATTCAGTATGACAGAACGTGTTCAAAGTTTAAAGGCCATGTTTCACATTAGCACCCCCAAACAATAATGTGTAGCACATATAGGCGTGTATCAATATGAAATCTCACTTTCGGGGTGGAAATTGGAGATAAAATCTATTATATTGTATTGAACTGACTAGTTCATAAAGGAACAATTGTCCAGACAGAGGATGAGTTTACGAATTGACGGTTTATTAACCCCACTTCACACAGGCTACTGTTTGGCCGTAGCCCCCGCCAAATAAATGAAGAATACCCTAGTAAACAACCGTGACCTTCTCTTGTGAAGGCCAGATGTAAGAGATGGCTAAACCTGGTCGTAAATTCCAATACTCAATCCCCCTGCCCATCCCAACCTCCACGCCACTCCGCCAACCACCAGGATGCCCGGCATCAGAACATTCCAGGCATTCCTGTGATTGGCAGATAGCAGGTTGATTGGCATGGCAGACCCCGCAAACACTGGGTATTGGTAAGTACAACACAACCAACTAATAGCCTAACACATAACACAAAGTTCCTCCCCCGCATCAAAGTTCCTCATCCCCAAGGGAACAAACAAAGTCGCTGAAGCGACCCGGAGGTCTTCTTTGCCTGCATGGCCGTGATGGTCGTAGATTGTCCAGATGTGAAACAGGGGGCTCCATCTATGGACGGGGGCTGCCCCTCTGGAACCCAGAGGATGAAGGCAGGGACATAGGGGACAAGGGTGCGGGAACGGGGATTACAGTCCTTGGCTCCGGGGACCCACGAGGTGACACAGGGAGGGAGACTGGGGGAGTGGGCTGTCTGGAGCCTTGTCTGCGACACCTGGGGGTGGGTGCCTGGAGAATGGGAGGGGAGGGGAATTGTGGGGTCCCTGGGGTTTGGGGAGAAGAGGCCCCTCTGTATGGGGCTAACCTGGTCCGGTGAATTGCCACCTTTCACCCCCTGGGAGAAAGCTGCACCCGGTAAACAACCTCCCCTACCCTCTCCAGGATGCTGCAAGGTCCCACCCAGTGACTGTCCAACTTGGGGCATCTGCCTTTCTTTCTCAGGGGGATGTAGACCCAGATCAGCTTCTCAGCCACAAAGTGCCTTCCCCGGGTGTGCATGTGATAGTTCCTCTTCTGCCTCATATCTGTATTCACCAGCTGCTCTCTGGTGAAGGTGTGGGCTCTCTCCAGGCGGTCCTGTGGTCTCCAGGCATACTCCTGCCCCTGGGGCACACGAGGGCTATCCAGGGGCCGACCAAACACCATCTCCGCAGGGGTGCGGATCTCTCTCCCCAGCATGAGGAGGGCAGGTGTGCAGGAAGTCTTGGACAGGGGAGTGGTATGCCATTAGGACCATAGCCAGGTGCTTGTCCCAGTCATGCTGGTGTTTGGCAGAGACAATGGCCAGCTGCTGTCCAAGCGTTTTGTTGAAGCGCTCCGTCACTTTGAGGATGGAGAGGAGTAGTGCGGGTCTTGTGCATACACAGCCTCTCAAACATGGTGGCGAACACACGGGACTCAAAGTTTCTGCCTTGGTTGCTGTGGATGGACTCCGCTGCTCCAAACCTGCTGAACATCCCCACTGTCAGGGCATTGACGATGGTCTCTGCCTCCTGGTCAGGCAGAGCATAAGCCTCGGGCCATTTTATGAAATAGTCCATGGCTGTGAGCACCCAGCGGTTTCCATTGTCTGTGGTGGGGAACGGCCCAACTACATCCACTCCCAACCTCTCCATGGGAGCCCCCACTGGGAACTGTTGGAGCTGAGCATGAGAGCAGCCTGGGGGACCCTTTCTCACTGTGCAGTTGTCACAGATGCGGAAAAAGTCCTCCACATCCCTCTTGTGCTTCCCCCAGTAAAAGGCCTGACGGAGGTGGCGGAGTGTTTTTGTGACACAAAAGTGTCCTCTCCCCACCCCCCCCATGAGTGCTCTGGAGCACAGCCTCTTGCAGCGCTTTTGGGACCACCACCTGCCCCCTCTCCTCTCCCATGCCTGCTGTAGCACGCCATCAGCCAGGCGCAGTCTCTCAAACTTTGACCACAACAATTTGGTCGCGAGTGAGAGTCTCAGCTGCGCCCCTGCTGCTGCCCCCATTCAGCCACTTCAACAGTCTGCAGCTCACAGGGCCGACACACTGTGGTACAGACCCCCTCCTCTGCACACAGCTCTCTCTCACGTCCCTCTCTCTGCTCACAGTGGTGGCACCTGCCTGCAATACAGGACCAACGGGACATGGCGTTGGAGTGGCATGCCAATGCCCTGTGCACAATTGTGAAGTCGTACGGCTGAAACTCTTCCAACCAGCATGCCACCTGCCCCTCTGGCTCTATGAAAGACATGAGCCACTGAAGAGCAGAGTGGTCAGTCCTTACAGTAAAGGACAGGCCACCCAGGTAGTTCTTGAAGTTGATGGAAACCACAACAGCCAAGAGCTCCCGCCGGGTGACACAGTAGCGGCGCTCATGTTTGTTAAATGTTTTGCTGAAGTATGCCACCACTCTCTCTGTGCCGGTGGGCTCTTCCTGAAGATGATGGTGGTTGGGAAAGAGAGCCAGGGGTCCGCACTACCCGGGCTATGCAGACCCCGAGCCGATTCCCTGAGCTCTGGGGGACATGGGGCAAACTTGCCGCAGGTGGCCTGGCTGGCCACACCCCCAGCAGACCCTGGGACCAGGGCGTGTGTTTCGTGTTGCCTGTAGCGACACAGCACGAATTAATTCAGTCATTTCAGCCAACAATGCAGGCTTTTCCGGCTCTGGGCTGCTCTGCCCCCCAGCCCACACAGTGGGTCTGTCTCCCTGCACTCCCACCAAAGCCCCAGTTGAAGCCCCAGCCCATACCAGCTCCCTCTCCATAGCCATCTCCAAGGCTATCTGCAATGACTCAGGATGAGCCAGCTGGGCCTGTATGCACAGCTCCGTTCGAGAGAGCGCCTGTATGAACTGGTCCCGTGCTAGCTCGCTCTGCACGCAGCCCGGGCTGTACACACTGTCCAAAGCGCTCAGTGCTCCCACTAAAGACCAGGGGCTAATCAATATCAAACAGGTCAGATCATCATCCGTGAGTCACAAAGCCAACTGCAGTGCCCAATCTTCATTTGACCACCCCCAAAAATGAGCTAACAGTTCAAACTGAGCATGAAAAGCTTCCCAATCTGCCTTACCAGAATACTTCAGGGTCTTAAAACCTGTTTGGCATTTTCACAGAAACCTCCTGCTACTCAGGCCAATAAGCTAATATATGCATATTATTAGTAGTATTGGATAGAAAACATTCTGAAGTTTCTAAAACTGTTTGAATGATGTCTGTGAGTATAATAACAGAATGGCAGGCGAATATGGCAGGCGAAAACCTGAGAAATATCCAACCAGGAAGTGGGAAATCTGAGGTTTGTAGTTTTTCAACTCATTGCCTATCGAATATACAGTGTGTATGGGGTCATACTGCACTTCCTAAGGCTTCCACTAGATGTCAACAGTCTTTAAAATGTTCTTTGAGGCTTCTACTGTGAAGTGGGGGCAAATGAGAGCTGATTCAACCAGAGGCCTGCCAGAGTGCCATGAGCGGATCACGCGCACACACATGAGAGCGACCTGCATTCCATTGCAATTCTAAAGACAAAGGAATTCTCTGGTTGGAACATTATTGAAGATTTATGTCAAAAACATCCTAAAGATTGATTCTATACTTCGTTTGACATGTTTCTACGAACTGTAATATGACTTTTTGAACTTTTCGTCTGAACTTTCGTCTGGACTTGCCCGCACCTCGTGAGCTTGGATTTGTTTACCAAACGTGAACAAAACAGGTATTTGGACAAAAATTATGGACTTTATCAAACAAAACAAACATTTATTGTGGAACTGTTATTCCTGGGAGTGCATTCTGATGAAGATCATCAAAGGTAAGTGAATATTTATAACACTATTTCTATTTTTTATAACACTATTTTACTGACTCCACAACATGGCGGGTATCTGCATGTCTTGTTTTTGTGTCTGAGCGTCGTACTCATGGTTTGCTTTTTCCGTAAAGCTTTTTTGAAATCTGACACAGCAGTTGCATTATTTTAAGGAGAACTATATCTATAATTCTGTGCATAATAGTTGTATCTTTATCAAAGTCTATTATGAGTATTTCTGTAAATTAGTGTGGCTCTCTGAAAATTCGCCGGATGTTTTCGAGGCACAACATTACTGACCATAAAGTGCCAATGTAAACTGATATTTTTGAATATAAATATGAACTTTATTGAACAAAACATACACGAGCCTGAGAAGTTTTAACAGATACGGATGCAATCGGGACCTGGGCGCCACCATGTTTTTTTACATCCTGAGCCCCAGATTCCTCGTCCCACCTTGTCGACGTCACTCCTTCAGTCCGCCCACCAAAATCTGCACGAAGCACAGTCGACGAAGCACTCATGCCCGCTTCAGCCGCCATCATTCTTTTGTCCTCCCTCAAGCGGCCTCTGTGCTCCGACGCCCTGGCGATCTCCTCAGCCAGATCCTACAACGTCCATGCACACGCACCTCCTTGGCCATAATCGTCCCCTACCTCCACCTTCACTCTCGGATTCCCTCGAAGCATTTCCAACCCTGGTTCTCACGTACGTTAGCTAGCCACGGAAGTCAGCTAGCTAGCTGGCTAACACGGAACCCAAACTGGCTGCGCTCGTGCACCATCGTGCGCTATCATGCATGAATGTATTTTGTCCCCCTACACCAAACGCGATCATGACACGCAGGTTAAAATATCAAAACAAACTCTGAACCAATGACATTCATTTGGGGACAGGTCGAAAAGCATTAAACATGTATGGCAATTTAGCTAGTTAGCTTGCACTTGCTGGCTAATTTGTCCTATTTAGCTAACTTGCTATTGCGAGCTAATTTGTCCTGGGATATAAACATTGAGTTGTTATTTTACCTGAAATGCACAAGGTCCTCTACTCCGACATTTAATCCACACATAAAACGGCCAACCAAATCGTTTCTAGTTCTCTCCTCCTTCCAGGCTTTTTCATCTTTGAACTTATATGGTGATCGGCATCTAAACTTTCATAGTATTACCACGACGACCTGCAAAACATTTCGTTTTTCAATCACCGACGTGGGTATAACCAATGAGGAGATGGCACGTGGGTACCTGCTTCTACAAACCAATGAGGAGATGGGAGAGGCAGGACTTGCAGCGCGATCTACATCAGAAATATAACTGATTTCTATTTTAGCCCTTGGCAACGCAGATGCTCGTTGGCATGCGCGAGCAGTGTGAGTGCCATAATTTGAATAACATGGATTTCAACATTTATTTTGCGACTCTTGCAAACGCAACGTGTCCGGTCTGGTCAGCATGTAACTTTTATCAACGTTTTTACTTCTGACACCAATGTAATGACCTGACTAGATCATAAAGGAACAATTGTCCAGACAGAGGATTGAGTTTACAAATTGACGGTTTATTAACCCAACTTCACACAGGCCACTGTTTGGCCGTAGCCCCCGCCAATTAAATGAAGGATACCCTATAAAACAACCGTGACCTTGTGAAAGTCAGACATAAGTGAGAGAACAATGGCTAAACCTGGTCTTAACTTCCAATGCTCCATCCCCCTGCCTAACCCCCTCCACCCACGACCAGAATGCCCGGCATCAGAACATTCCAGGCATTCCTGTGATTGGCAGATAGCAGGTTGATTGGCATGGCGGACCCCGCGAACACTAAGTACAACACAACCAACTAATAGCCTAACACATAACACACAACTAACTGTCTGTGCTGGTCGCTACACTATGCTGCTGTGAACCACGTGCACCATAAAACACACACAAATACGATTTCCTTCCTTGACATAGAAACAGGTGAACAGTTTTGGAACACTGAGCTATTGATTGCATTAGGTGGCTGTGTTACAAGTGGGTTGCTTCTGACAATAAGGCACCGGACTACAACCATATAGTTTTGAACCTATAAAACAAAGGGATGAGAGTAGGCAAGGAGCCGACGAGAGGAATGTCCAGAAAAGCATGGTAAACTAACATTACTGAGCATCAAGCTAGCTAGCTTGGCTACAACTGATAAAGTTGAGTTGGCTAGCTAGCTGTGTTTCATAGCCAGACTTAGTTTTACATTTAGCTTGCTAGCTAATGAACTTAACAACAATTATCAAAAAACATTATTTTCTAGGTAGCTCAATATTTGTCAGATGTAAAGCAAGCAGGATCGTGGCATGTCAGAAGCAATGCATGTTAGCTAACTCACGTTAACTAGATCACTTATTAAATAATAGAGTGGATACTTAATAAGCTAGCAGCTAGCTAACTACAGTCAAGTAAGGAGGAGCATGTTGTCATGATGGAATAAAATCACCTAGCTATGTGAAGCTAGCCACAATACGGATTAGCCACAATCGTTGCATTTACTTACTTTAACTTAGGAAATGTTAGTGAGATGCTGCATGGTGCCATAAAAAAAAAATAGTTTAACTAGCTATAACATCTCATGTATGTGTAATTTGTCATAGCCGTTATCAGAAAATGGCATGCATACTCAGATCTATTGTCATTTAAAGACATACATGTGAAATATGGATACTGATACATGAATCATAAATACAGGTACCATTTTCTTGTTAGTCTCTGCAGGTTTGTCATCTGATTTCTTGGAGCCAGGTGGGGATAGATGAAACCATACTGCAAGGCAGGACATTTCTCTGCATCCAGGTTGAGGCTTGCTACCAGCAGGAACATGGAGCACTCTCTCAGTAAGTCATGTTATTATTATTTTCCTTTACATTGCATGATACTAGGCAGGAGGCCCTGGGCCAGTGGGAGGTCAGGGCTCACTCTCTTTCTAGCACGCACTAGCCTTCTAGCATGCAAGAGCCTTCTAACCAACGACCTGCAATCTCTCCAGAACACAGAATAGTAAGCTACACTCATATGCACCATGTAAACCACTGGCAGTCTGCCTGTGTGATGACAGTATATTATCCACAGCCACTGGTTGGATTAGATTTATCATACTCATTCCAAATGTCATGCTCTCTCCTCCCTGTAAAAGTCTCCCAGACTTTTATCAAAACTAACACGTGTCCATCCTCCTATCCCAAGGTGAGTCTGCAGGGCTATGGAACTCTAGAAGTGCAGATCAAAACTCCTGCCACCCTGTTGTCAGCTATATGCTTTTCCTGAGGAAGGATGCAACTATCAAGGCTTTTAAAGGCTGCATTTTGGGGATGACCAAATGCAATAAAGTTTTGTATAAACTCGTGAAAATGTTGTTAGATTACAAAATAATAACATTTTCATAACATGTTTGTCACCAACTTTTACTAACATCTGTGGTAACTGAAACAAAGACAGCTTGGAGCTTATGATTCAGATGGTCTAAAGTAAATGCAAGTCTCATGTCCAGGGTGAATACATTTTTATTAATGTATATCAGACATCACACAGGTGTGTCAACTAATATATACTACCGTTCAAAAGTTCGGGGTAACTTAGAAATGTCCTTGTTTTTGAAAGAAAAGCACATTTTTTGTTCATTAAAATAACATCAAATTGATCAGAAATACAGTGTAGACATTGTTAATGTGGTAAATGACTGTTGTAGCTGTGGCACTCCAGGAACAGGGTTGCCTAGCCCTTCTTTAGGGTCCTTCAGCACTCCAGGAACAGGGTTGTCTACCCCTGCTTTAGGGTCCTGCAGCACTCCAGGAACAGGGTTGTTTACACCTACTCTAGGGTCCTGCAGCACTCCAGGAACAGGGTTGTCTACCCCTGCCGTAGGGTCCTGCAGCACTCCAGGAACAGGGATGTCTACCCCTGCTCTAGGGTCCTGCAGCACTCCAGGAACAGGGTTGTCTACCCCTGGTCTAGGGTCCTGCAGCACACCAGGAACAGGGTTGTCTACCCCTGCTCTAGGGTCCTGCAGCACTCCAGGAACAGAGTTGCCTACCTCTGCTCTAGGGTCCTGCAGCACTCCAGAAACAGGGTTGCCCACCCCTGCTCTAGGGTCCTGTGGTGAAAGGACTGCTGTGCAAGGTATAAGGCAACAGATTTCTTCCAGGGCCCATATTCACAAAGCGTCACAGAGTAGGGATAGTGATCTAGGATAACCCTCCAACGTGTCAATGTAATTGTACTCAGTGTGAAGGCAAAACTTATTCTAAAATCACTACTATGAAATTCTTTGTGAATATGGGCCCTGCCCAGCAGCATACTGGCCTGTCAGCAATGCCAAATGCAAACAAAACATGAAAAATAATTATGTTAGTCAGTTAACTTAATGAAACACTAATGTAAATGTGCACAAGCCCCCTAATCAGCCAAATTATATGAAAACAACACAGCCTATGTCACGTTCTGACCTTTATTTCCGTTGTTTTGTATTTATTTAGTATGGTCAGGGCGTGAGTTGGGTGGGCAGTCTGTTTGTTTTTCTATGTTTTGGGGCATTTCTATGTTTTCGGCCTAGTATGGTTCTCAATCAGAGGCAGGTGTCATTAGTTGTCTCTGATTGAGAATCATACTTAGGTAGCCTGGGTTGCACTGTTTGTTTGTGGGTGATTGTCTATGTTAGTGGCTTGTGTCTGCACAGGTCTCATTTTGTAGCTTCACGGTCGTATTTGGTTTATTGTTTTCGTTACTCTTTTGCATAGTGTTCAGTCTTTCTTTATTAAAGATTCACCATGGACACTTACCACGCCGCATATTGGTCCTCTGATCCTTCTCGCCTCTCCTCTTCAGACGAAGAGGAGGACGACCGTGACAGAATCACCCACCAACCAAGGACCAAGCGGCGTGGTAGAAAACAGCGACGACAGCAGCAGCAACAACAACAGCGGCCGGTATCACAGGACTCCTGGACATGGGAGGAGATACTGAACGGAGAGGGACCCTGGGCACAGGCTGGGGAATATCGCCGCCCCAAAGCAGAGCTGGAGGCAGCGAAAGCTGAGCGGCGGCGATATGAGGAGGCAGCACGGCAGTGCGACAGGTACGAGAGACAGCCCCAAATTTTTTTTTGGGGGGGGCACACGAGGGGTGGAGCTAAGCCAGGTAGCAGACCTGCGCTCACCCCTCGTGCTTATTATAAGCAGCGCGATACTGGGCAGGCACCGTGTTATGCGGTTAAGCGCACGGTGTCGCCAGTACGTGTCCATAGCCCGGTGCGCTATAGGACAGCCCCCCGAGAGTGTCATGCGAGTGCGGGCATCGAGCCAGGGCGTATGGTGCCTGCTCAGCGGGTCTGGTCGCCGGTACGCAGTTTTGGCCCAGGGTATCCTGCGCCGGCTCTGCGTGCTGTGTCTCCGGGGCGCTGGGAGGGTGCAGTGCGTCCTCTGCCCGCGCTCCGCTCGTACCGGGCGACTGTGGGAATGGAGCCGAAGGGAGAGGTGCGTGTAGTAAGCACTAGATCTCCCGTGCTTACCCACAGCCCGGTTCAACCTGTGCCTGCACTCTGGACGGTCCGGGCTAGAGTGGTTATCCAGCCTGGGGAAGTGGTGCCAAGGTTGCGCACCAGAGCTCCAGTGCTCCCCCACAGCCCGGTCTTTCAGGTGCCTCCTCTTAACCCCAAGCCTCCTGAAGGTCTTCCCAGCCTGGTGGTTCCTGTGGCAGCCCCACGCACCAGGCTGTCTCTCTGTCTCCTCCCTGCAGGTGGTCCTGTCTGTCCGGCGCCGCTGCCGGAGTCTCCCGCCTGTCCGGCGCCGCTGCCGGAGTCTCCCGCCTGTCCGGCGCCGCTGCCGGAGTCTCCCGCCTGTCCGGCGCCTCTGCCGGAGTCTCCCGCCTGTCCGGCGCCTCTGCCGGAGCCTCCCGCCTGTCCGGCGCCTCTGCCGGAGCCTCCCGCCTGTCCGGCGCCTCTGCCGGAGCCTCCCGCCTGTCCGGCGCCTCTGCCGGAGCCTCCCGCCTGTCCGGCGCCTCTGCCGGAGCCTCCCGCCTGTCCGGCGCCTCTGCCGGAGCCTCCCGCCTGTCCGGCGCCTCTGCCGGAGCCTCCCGCCTGTCCGGCGCCTCTGCCGGAGCCTCCCGCCTGTCCGGCGCCTCTGCCGGAGCCTCCCGCCTGTCCGGCGCCGCTGCCGGAGCCTCCCGCCTGTCCGGCGCCGCTGCCGGAGCCTCCCGCCTGTCCGGCGCCGCTGCCGGAGCCTCCCGCCTGTCCGGCGCCGCTGCCGGAGCCTCCCGCCTGTCCGGCGCCGCTGCCGGAGCCCCTCTGCCCAGAGCAGCTGTCTCTCTGTCCCGAGCAGCTGTCTCTCTGTCCCGAGCAGCTGTCTCTCTGTCCCGAGCAGCTGTCTCTCTGTCCCGAGCAGCTGTCTCTCTGTCCCGAGCAGCTGTCTCTCTGTCCCGAGCAGCTGTCTCTCTGTCCCGAGCAGCTGTCTCTGTCCCGAGCAGCTGTCCCTCTGTCCCGAGCTGCCCCTCTGTCCAGTGGGGTCATTGAGAGGGGTGGTCATGCTGAGAGAGCCACGGAGGCGGACAATAAGGCGGACTAAGACAATGATGAGGTGGGGTCCGCGTCCCGCGCCAGAGCCGCCACCGCGGACAGACGCCCACCCAGACCCTCCCCTATAGGTCAAGGTTTTGCGGCCGGAGTCCGCACCTTTGGGGGGGGGTACTGTCACGTTCTGACCTTTATTTCCGTTGTTTTGTATTTGTTTAGTATGGTCAGGGCGTGAGTTGGGTGGGCAGTCTGTTTGTTTTTCTATGTTTTGGGGCATTTCTATGTTTTCGGCCTAGTATGGTTCTCAATCAGAGGCAGGTGTCATTAGTTGTCTCTGATTGAGAATCATACTTAGGTAGCCTGGGTTGCACTGTTTGTTTGTGGGTGATTGTCTATGTTAGTGGCTTGTGTCTGCACAGGTCTCATTTTGTAGCTTCACGGTCGTATTTGGTTTATTGTTTTCGTTACTCTTTTGCATAGTGTTCAGTCTTTCTTTATTAAAGATTCACCATGGACACTTACCACGCCGCATATTGGTCCTCTGATCCTTCTCGCCTCTCCTCTTCAGACGAAGAGGAGGACGACCGTGACAGCCTATTTGCAGTAAAACAAGGACAGGCATTTTTCATGCCGGGCAAGGGAACAAAGTAGTTTGACAAAAACTGCTCAAATCTTCAGTACCTACCTACCAATATAACTAGTTTTTATTTTCTAGAACTCTAGCTAGAGTCCACTTAGCTAGCTACCTAAGGTGAACTATGTTGGTGGGGGTTAGCTAGCTAGCTAAGGTGAACTCTGTTGGTGGGGGTAAGATAAGATAACGTTAAGCTACCTTTCCCCCAGCAGTTTCAAGATAGCAGGCTTGTTAATTGTATTTTAATCAACTTTATCAATCAGATGAATAGCTATCAAATATATTTGTTCACCTACGTGTCCCTTCTTCGATGAGGTTGGCATCCAATAAAGGTTTCATTACCGCCACCTGCTGGACTAGAGTATACCTCCCTTATACTTTGCTTTAAAATAACTAGAACTACAAATAAATGAACAAATACCCTACAATCTAACCCTACATGCACTAAAAACTCGCCACCCTGCTTCACTATTTAAATACAGTTGAAGTCGAAAGTTTGCATACACATTTAAACTATGCAATACAACAAAAAATATATTTGAAAAAATTATACATTATAATAATAAAAAAAGAATGAGACATTGGGTCATATGGTCAATATGTAGGCTACATATTATACATTAAGTGTGAAACTTAAGGATTATATAGAGATGCAATCGATGTGAGGGGAGTTCCTCCAAATAATCAAAAGGTTGCCAAATTCTGTAAAATGTCTTCGTTCCTCAAGCAGTAAGTAATTTTCTACAGTGGGATACAATTATTAACTTCTGATAGCCACATTGCAACTGGCAGGGGGAATCCGATTTCCATTTCAAGTCAATACATTTATTGGCAATCGCTAGCAATATTTCTGTTAGCTTTATAGCATGGCTTTGCCTAAGATTGGAATGAGTAAAGTCACCCAGTAGACAGACCTCCGGGCCTAAAGGGAATACAACCCCGTGAATTGAGGATATGGTATCGCATCCCCCTGCCAGAAACGATGTTGAACGGTTTTGAACACTGCCAAGTGGAATGCAGGAATGTTCCATCATCTGTATCTGGAGTTCAACGTGGAAGTAACACCATCCCTGCATAGGTCACTCCATAGACCCTCTCCATAGACCCTCATCAAGATTAATACTCAGATCTTTTCCCCATCTAAGTCTGGGTTTATCTAGCTCAGGCAATGGTAGTCCTGACATAAGAGCATCGTAAACAGGTGAAATGGTCAAGAACAGTGGTTGGTCTGCGTGGCATAGTTGTTCAATAGGTGACATCTTAGGTAGGTTCGATTGTCCCTTGAGAGTCACCCTAATAAAGTTTCGTAGTTGTAGGTAGCTAAAGAAGTCCCTGTTAGTGGTATTGTGGTATTTCTGTTTCAGCTGATCAAAAGACATAAGAACTCCCTCCTCGACCTAGGTTGGGCAAAACTAAACATGGCAGTGTTCGCCTTAGCAATCTCACTAGGATAAAGACCACCTTCATTCCTGTCATTATTGAAAGAGATCATGATACCTCACATCTCAAAATAGGGCTACTTAATGTTAGATCCCTTACTTCAAAGGCAATTATAGTCAATGAACTAATCACTGATCATAATCTTGATGTGATTGGCCTGACTGAAACATGGCTTAAGCCTGATGAATTTACTGTGTTAAATGAGGCCTCACCTCCTGGCTACACTAGTGACCATATCCCCCGTGCATCCCGCAAAGGCGGAGGTGTTGCTAACATTTACGATAGGAAATTTAAATTTACAAAAAAAAAAAAGACGTTTTCGTCTTTTGAGCTTCTAGTCATGAAATCTATGCAGCCTACTCAATCACTTTTTATAGCTACTGTTTACAGGCCTACTGGGCCATATACAGCGTTCCTCACTGAGTTCCCTGAATTCCTATCGGACCTTGTAGTCATAGTAGATAATATTCTAATCTTTGGTGACTTTAATATTCACATGGAAAAGTCCACAGACCCACTCCAAAAGGCTTTCGGAGCCATCATCGACTCAGTGGGTTTTCTCCAACATGTCTCTGGACCCACTCACTGTCACAGTCATACGCTGGACCTAGTTTTGTCCCATGGAATAAATGTTGTGGATCTTAATGTTTTTCCTCATAATCCTGGACTATCGGACCACCATTTCATTACGTTTGCAATTGCAACAAATAATCTGCTCAGACCCCAACCAAGGATCATCAAAAGTCGTGCTATAAATTCACAGACAACACAAAGATTCCTTGATGTCCTTCCAGATTCCCTCTGTCTACCCAAGGACGGCAGAAGACAAAAATCAGTTAACCACCTAACTGAGGAACTCAATTTAACCTTGCGCAATACCCTAGATGCAGTTGCACCCCTAAAAACTAAAAACATTTCTGATAAGAAACTAGCTCCCTGGTACACAGAAAATACCCGAGCTCTGAAGCAAGCTTCCAGAAAATTGGAACGGAAATGGCGCCACACCAAACTGGAAGTCTTCCGACTAGCTTGGAAAGACAGTACTGTGCAGTACCGAAGAGCCCTTACTGCTGCTCGATCATCCTATTTTTCTAACTTAATTGAGGAAAATAAGAACAATCCGAAATTCCTTTTTGATACTGTCGCAAAGCTAACTAAAAAGCAGCATTCCCCAAGAGAGGATGACTTTCACTTTAGCAGTGATAAATTCATGAACTTCTTTGAGAAAAAGATTATGATTATTAGAAAGCAAATTACGGACTCCTCCTTAAATCTGCGTATTCCTTCAAAGCTCAGTTGTCCTGAGTCTGCACAACTCTGCCAGGACCTAGGATCAAGAGAGACGCTCAAGTGTTTTAGTACTATATCTCTTGACACAATGATGAAAATAATCATGGCCTCTAAACCTTCAAGCTACATACTGGACCCTATTCCAACTAAACTACTGAAAGAGCTGCTTCCTGTGCTTGGCCCTCCTATGTTGAACATAATAAACGGCTCTCTATCCACCGGATGTGTACCAAACTCACTAAAAGTGGCAGTAATAAAGCCTCTCTTGAAAAAGCCAAACCTTGACCCAGAAAATATAAAAAACTATCGGCCTATATCGAATCTTCCATTCCTCTCAAAAATTTTAGAAAAGGCTGTTGCGCAACAACTCAGTGCCTTCCTGAAGACAAACAATGTATACGAAATGCTTCAGTCTGGTTTTAGACCCCATCATAGCACTGAGACAGCACTTGTGAAGGTGGTAAATTACATTTTAATGGCATTGGACCGAGGCTCTGCATCTGTCCTCGTGCTCCTAGACCTTAGTGCTGCTTTTGATACCATCGATCACCACATTCTTTTGGAGAGATTGGAAACCCAAATTGGTCTACACGGACACGTTCTGGCCTGGTTTAGATCTTATCTGTCGGAAAGATATCAGTTTGTCTCTGTGAATGGTTTGTCCTCTTGACAAATCAACTGTAAATGTCAGTGTTCCTCAAGGTTCCGTTTTAGGACCATTGTTTTCACTATATATTTTACCTCTTGGGGATGTTATTCGAAAACATAATGTTAACTTTCACTGCTATGCGGATGACACACAGCTGTACATTTCAATGAAACATGGTGAAGCCCCAAAATTGCCCTTGCTAGAAGCATGTGTTTCAGACATAAGGAAGTGGATGGCTGCAAACGTTCTACTTTTAAACTCGGACAAAACAGAGATGCTTGTTCTAGGTCGCAAGAAACAAAGAGATCTTCTGTTGAATCTGACAATTAATCTTAATGGTTGTACAGTCGTCTCAAATAAAACTGTGAAGGACCTCGGCGTTACTCTGGACCCTGATCTCTCTTTTGAAGAACATATCAAGACCATTTCAAGGACAGCTTTTTTCCATCTACGTAACATTGCAAAAATCAGAAACTTTCTGTCCAAAAATTATGCAGAAAAATTAATCTATGCTTTTGTCACTTCTAGGTTAGACTACTGCAATGCTCTACTTTCCGGCTACCCGGATAAAGCACTAAATAAACTTCAGTTAGTGCTAAATACGGCTGCTAGAATCCTGACTAGAACCAAAAAATTTGATCATATTACTCCAGTGCTAGCCTCTCTACACTGGCTTCCTGTCAAAGCAAGGGCTGATTTCAAGGTTTTACTGCTAACCTACAAAGCATTACATGGGCTTGCTCCTACCTATCTCTCTGATTTGGTCCTGCCGTACATACCTACACGTACGCTATGGTCACAAGACGCAGGCCTCCTAATTGTCCCTAGAATTTCTAAGCAAACAGCTGGAGGCAGGGCTTTCTCCTATAGAGCTCAATTTTTATGGAACGGTCTGCCTACCCATGTCAGAGACGCAAACTCGGTCTCAACCTTTAAGTCTTTACTGAAGACTCTTCTCTTCAGTAGGTCATATGATTGAGTGTAGTCTGGCCCAGGAGTGGGAAGGTGAACGGAAAGGCTCTGGAGCAACGAACCGCCCTTGCTGTCTATGCCTGGCCGGTTCCCCTCTTTCCACTGGGATTCTCTGCCTCTAACCCTATTACAGGGGCTGAGTCACTGGCTTACTGGGGCTCTCTCATGCGTCACCTGAGTGGGTTGATTCACTGATGTGGTCATCCTGTCTGGGTTGGTCCAGTTTAAACTGTTCTGCCTTATTATTATTCGACCATGCTGGTCATTTATGAACATTTGAACATCTTGGCCATGTTCTGTTATAATCTCCACCCGGCACAGCCAGAAGAGGACTGGCCATCCCACATATGCTCTCTCTCATTCTCTCTTTCTTTCTCTCTCTCGGAGGACCTGAGCCCTAGGACCATGCACCAGGAATACCTGACATGATGACTCCTTGCTGTCCCCAGTCCACCTGACCGTGCTGCTGCTCCAGTTTCAACTGTTCTGCCTTATTATTATTCGACCATGCTGGTCATTTATGAACATTTGAACATCTTGGCCATGTTCTGTTATAATCTCCCCCCGGCACAGACAGAAGAGGACTGGCCACCCCTCATAGCCTGGTTCCTCTCTAGGTTTCTTCCTAGGTTTTGGCCTTTCTAGGGAGTTTTTCCTAGCCACCGTGCTTCTACACCTGCATTGCTTGCTGTTTGGGGTTTTAGGCTGGGCTTCTGTACAGCACTTTGAGGTATCAGCTGATGTACGAAGGGCTATATAAATACATTTGATTTGATTTGATTTGACCATAACAATGTTACAGAAGAGTGATCCCCTTATCAGACCATGGTCTAAAGTTACTATTATGGAAGCACATAGGAATCAATCTATTGTTCCATTGAGGGGTTTTAGGGGAAAGAAATCCCTCTCGTCTGAACCGCTCATGCGGTTTGCACCATGCCAGGACAGAATGTATAATTAAAAGGTTGTCTGATAGTTTTTTATATATTTCCTGTCCTAAACCGTCTGGTCAGCTTGTCGTCAGAGGAAAATATTGTTACGGGCACAGGGATGGGGAGAGATTGAAACAAATGTAGAAATCTGGGCAGGACATTCATTTTAATTACATTCATATTACCCAGTAGAGTGAGAGGCAAGTCCATCCATTTACACAGGTTACCCTCCACCTTTTGCAACAAGCTGGCTAGATTGAGTTTATAGAGGTTGTTCAGGTTACCATCCACCATTATGCCCAAATATGTGAAGCCCATAGGTGACCATCTAATAAGGAAACTTATGCCTGATGTTATGATGGTCAAAGACAGACAACGGTATGATTTCGCTTTTATCAAAATTGACCTTATATCCGGAGAAAGAACTATAACACTGTAATAGATTATGTAAATGAGAGAGGGAATGTTCCGGGTTCGTTGGAAATAAGATGAGGTCGTACACAAAGAGTGATAACTTATGGGTATGGGGGCCCACCTCAAAGCCATGTATGTCAGGGCACGTTCCAATAGCCTCAGCCAGTTCGATAGCGAGGGCAAAGAGGTGGGGTTTGTGCTGCTACCATGTTGTTGTTGACCAACAGGGGGAGACATGACTCTAGTCTCTTATAGAGCATCTTGGTGACCAGTTTACTATCTGTATTAAGGACAGAGATTGGTCTATAGGAGGCGCACTTTAATGGTTTTTCCCTTTCTTGTGAATTACTGACTCTGGAAAACAGTTTTAAGCACCTCCGTAAGGTACGGTACCAACAGCTCCTTAAATTCTTTATAGAACTCTGGAGTGGGATTTAAATCCAGGGGATTTATTAGAAGGCCTCCAACAATTCAGGGACTGAAGACTGTTTCCTCAGGCACTCTCTGTCTTCCTCTGACCGTCATGGGAGGTTGAGAGAGGAGAGAAAAGAGTTGATCTCTGATAGATCATTGCTTGATTGGGAAGTATAGAGGTCCTCGTAATGTTTCTTAAAAGTATCATTAATTTCAGTAGGGTCGAAAGATATCTCATTAGTAAGAGTTTCTATAGCTTTAATTGTCCTACTACTTTCCTATGCTTTCAGTTGCCATTCCAATACTTTGTGTGCTTTCTCTCCAAGCTCGTAGTAATGCTGTTTTGATTTAGTGACGGCCTTCTCAGCTTGATACGTGTTCAGAGTACTATATTTCAGGTTCTTTAGCTCAGAGATTTCAGATTCAAGGGGATTCAGTTTCGCACTGTGTTTTCTCTTCAACTCTTTAGTGTAGGAAACGTTCTGTCCCCTCAGATAGGCTTTCAATGCGTCCCAAAGAATGAAACTGTCAAGAGTGGAGGGTTTGTTTGTCAAAGTAAAACTATTGATCTGCTCTTTGATGAATGCACAAAATTCAGGTTGCTTCAGGAGTGTAGAATTTAGTCTCCATCTACAGTACTGTGAAAAAGTTTTAGGCAGGTGTAAAGTAATGTTGCAGAGTAAGAGTGCTTTCAAAAATAGACATGTTGATATATTATATTTATCAATGAACTAAATGCAAGTTAGTCTGTGAACAGAAGAAAAATCTAAATCAAATCTATATTTGGTGTGACCACCCTTTGCCTTCAAAACAGCATCAATTAATTGTAGGTACACTTGCACAAAGTCAGGGATTTTATAGGCATATAGTCAAGTGTATGATTAAACAATTATACCAAACAGGTGCTAATGATCATCAATTCAATATGTAGGTTGAAACACAATCATTAACTGAAACAGAAACAGCTGTGTAGAAGGAATAAAACTTGGTGAGGAACAGCCAAACTCAGCTTAGAAGGTGAGGTTGCTGAAGACAGTTTACTGTCAAAAGTCATACACCATGGCAAGACTGAGCACAGCAACAAGACACAAGGTAGTTATACTGCAAGATCTCTCCCAGGCAGACATTTCAAGGCAGACAGGGGTTTCTTTTGAAGAAGCGGGCAACGTTGAGGACCGTAGACGCAGTGGTCGGCCAAGGAAACTTACTGAAGCAGATGAAAGACACATCATGCTTACTTCCCTTCGCAATCAGAAGATGTCCAGATGTGCCATCAGCTCAGTATTGGCAGAAAACAGTGGGACCCTGGTACACCCATCTACTGTCCGGAGAAGTCTGGTCAGAAGTGGCCAAAAAGCCATACCGCTGACATGGAAACAAGACCAAGCGACTCAACTATGCACGAAAACACAGGAACTATTTGTCTTTAGCCGAAGGGCTGGAGAGTGGTACACGAATGAGTGTCTGCAGGCAACAGTGAAGCATGGTGAAAGTTCCTTGCAAGTTTGGGGCTGCATTTCTGCAAATGGAGTTCGGGATTTGGTCAGAATTAATGGTCTCCTCAATGCTGAGAAGCACAGGCAGATACTTATCCATCATGCCATTCCATCAAGGAGGCATCTGATTGGCCCCAAATGTATTCTGCAGCATGACAATGACCTCAAACATACAGCGAAAGTCATTAATTACAATCTTCAGCGTAAAGAAGAACAAGGAGTCCTGGAAGTGATGGTATGGCCCCCACTGAGCCCTGATCTCAACATCATTGAGTCTTACTGGTATTACATAAAGAGATAGAAGCATCTGAGGCTGCCGAAATCCACAGAATAACTGTGGTTAGTTCTCCAAGATGTTTGGGCCAACCTACCTGCTGAGTTCCTTCAAAAACAGTGTACAAGTGTACCTACAGTGCCTTGCAAAAGTATTCATCCCCTTTGAGTTTTTCCTATTTTGTTGCATTACAACCTGTAATTTAAATAGATGTTTATTTGGATTTCATGTAATGGGCATAATCAAAATAGTCCAAATTGGTGAAATGAAAAAAAAGATTTGTAAAAAAAAAAAAAAAAAAAAAAAAAGAAGTGTTGCATACATATGTATTCACCCCCTTTGTAAAGAAGCACCTAAATAAGATCTGGTGCAACCAATTACGTTCAGTAGTCACACAATTAGTTAAATCAAGTCCACCTATGTGCAATCTAAGTGTCACATGATCTGTCACATGATCTTAGTGTATATATACACCTGTTCTGAAAGGCCCCAGAGTCTTCAACACCACTAAGCAAGGGGTACCATGAGGACCAAGGAGCTCTCCAAACAGGTCAGGGACAAAGTTGTGGAGAAGTACAGATCAGAGTTGGGTTATTAAAAAATATCCAAAACTTTGAACATCCCACGGAGCACCATTAAATCCATTATTAAAAAATGGAAAGAACATGGTACCACAACAAACCTGCCAAGAGAGGGCCACCCACCAAAACTCTCAGACCAGGCATGGAGGTCATTAATCAGTGAGGCAACAAAGAGACCAAAGATAACCCTGAAGGAGCTGCAAAGCTCCACAGTGGAGATTGGAGTATAGGACCACTTTAAGCCGTACACTCCACAGAGCTGGGCTTTATGGAAGATTGGCCAGAAAAAAGCCATTGCTTAAGAAACAAATAATCAAACGTGTGGTGTTCGTCAAAAAGCATGTCGGAGACTCCCCAAACATATGGAGGAAGGTATTCTGGTAAGAAGAGACAAAAATGTAGCTTTTTGGCCATCAAGGAAAAAGCTATGTCTGGCGCAAACCCAACACCTCTCATCACCCCAAGAACATCTTCCCCACATTGAAGAATGGTGGTGGCAGCATCATGCTGTGGGGATGTTTTTTTATTGACAGGGACTGGGAAACTGGTCAGAATTGAAGGAATGATGGATGGCGCTAAATACAGGGAAATTCTTGAGGGAAACCTGTTTCAGTCTTCCAGAGATTTGAGACTGGGACGGAGGTTCACCTTCCAGCAGGACAATGACCCTAAGCATACTGCTAAAGCAACACTCAAGTGGTTTAAGGGGAAACATTTAAATGAAGAATGGGCAAAAATCCCAGCGGCTAGATGTGCCAAGCTTATAGGGGGGGCGAATAGTTCAATTTTTCATTTTTTTTGTCTTATTTCTTGTATGTTTCACAAGAAAATAAATGTTACATCTTCAAAGTGGTAGGCATGTTGTGTAAATCAAATGATACACCCCCCCCCCCAAAAAAAACATTTTAATTCCTCGTTGTAAGGCAACAAAATAGGAAAAATGCCAAAGGGGTGAATACTTTCGCACGCCACTGTAGAATAATTGATGCTGTTTTGAAGGCAAAGGGTCGTCACACCACATATTGATTTGATGTAGATTTTTCTTCTGTTCACTCACTTTGCATTTTGTTTTTTCATACCTGCCCAAAATGTTTGCACAGTACTGTATATGCTCCATTTAGCTTAGTAGGAATGGAGATTGATAATACCAGAGGAGAATGGTCACTAAGCAATCTGTGGAGATACTCAGTATCTAATACTGATGGTGCTTTAGCAACCTGAAGGAAGGAAGAAATTCTGAATAAACTGAAGTTGAAGTTAGGAGCATAAATATTCAATAGGGTCCAAGACTCCGAATACATATGCCTTTGCACCAAAACAAACCTGCTTTAGGGATCAGACATGATGTTGCTGACACAGAAGGGAATGGGTTTACTTATCAAAATTGCAGTTCCTCTTGCTTTGAAGTTAAAAGAGGATGCGAATACTTGTCCTACCCATTCCCTCTTCAATTTCTTGTGTTCGCTGGCTGTAGGATGTGTTTCTGGCAAAAACACAATGTCAGCCTTTAATTTCTTAAGGTATTTTCCTCTAAACTGGGCTGTTAAGACCTTTTACTTTGAATGTGACATATATTAGTGAATTATGCATGGGCTGGGTTTCTAATATACAACCGACTGGGAATTCCTCAGATGTAAATAGTCAGGTAATGTTTCAACTTTAGTTTGAACACTGAAGTGACCTGTGTCTCTATAAGAAGGAAATGACATTTAACATAGAAAAAAACAGAAACCCCACCGTGCCGATTGTTGGACATAAACCACAATCCCAACAATCAAACATGAAAACACTTGTAGAGATACGCTGTTGCTCGCTTTCCATCTTGCTCTTACTAGCTAAAGCTTCGTGTAAACTAAAACCTACGAGCTCTCTAAGTTGAAAACAAACTTTGTGAATACACATTTATGGCTGAATATTTACTGTCCACAATAAGGGCTGCTTGAGTCTCTATTCAGGAGAGGAGAAATGTAAATGGGGAAAAAAGCAATGGGTCTAAGCCTACTAATTTGCCTATCCCAGTGGATATTGACAAAACCAAGATACATTATCCTGTAAATCCCACCATTGAGAAAAAAACTGTTGAAAATGTCCAAATCAACTGTAGCAACCAAATTGCGGGGTAAACAGATCCAAATTCCAAGTAGACATCAGACACTCAGTCCCAGGACAGCACAAACAAGAAAAACAACTATAAACTGCATCTTATCCCATGGATATTGTCAGGATTTGGCCAGGATTGTTCAGGTTTTGGTCACTAGATGCCCTCATTGCGCTTTTTTCACCCTTTTGTTTTTCCCTTGTTCTAGTTATTAGTTGCACCTGTGCCTCATTTCCCTTGAATGTATTTAAACCCTTAGTGTTCCTCAGTTCTTTGCTCTGTGTTTGTATGTTAGCACCCAGCCATGCTGTGAACTTTTGTTTCTCTAGTTGGGGAGGAACTCAATTTAACCTTGCGCAATCCCCTAGATGCAGTTGCACCCCTAAAAACTAAAAACATTTGTCATAAGAAACTAGCTCCCTGGTATACAGAAAATACCTGCTCTGAAGCAGGCTTCCAGAAAATTGGAATGGAAATGGCGAGACACCAAGCTGGAAGTCTAACGACTAGTTTGGAAAGACAGTACCGTGCAGTATCGCAGAGCCCTCACTGCTGCTCGATCACCCTATTTTTCCAACTTAATTGAGGAAAAATGATTTTTGATACTGTCGCAAAGCTAACTAAGAAGCAGCATTCCCCAAGAGAGGATGGCTTTCACTTCAGCAGTAATAAATTCATGAACTTCTTTGAGGAAAAAATCATGATCATTAGAAAGCAAATTACAGACTCAACGTATTAAATCTGCGTATTCCTCCAAAGCTCAGTTGTCCTGAGTCTGCACAACTCTGCCAGGACCAAGGATAAAGAGAGACACTCAAGTGTTTTAGAACTATATCTCTTGACACAATGATGAAAATAATCATGGCCTCTAAACCTTCAAGCTGCATACTGGACCCTATTCCAACTAAACTACTGAAAGAGGTGCTTCCTGTGCTTGGCCCTCCTATGTTGAACATAATAAACGGCTCTCTATCCACCGGATGTGTACCAAACTCACTAAAAGTGGCAGTAATAAAGCCTCTCTTGAAAAAGCCAAACCTTGACCCAGAAAATATACAAAAACTATCGGCCTATATCGAATCTTCCATTCCTTTAAAAAAACAAAAACAATCTGTTGCACAGCAACTCACTGCCTTCCTGAAGACAAACAATGTATACGAAATGTCTCAGTCTGGTTTTAGACCCCATCATAGCACTGAGACTGCAGGTGTGAAGGTGGTAAATTACCTTTTAATGGCGTAAGACCGAGGCTCTGCATCTGTCCTCATGCTCCTAGAACTTAGTGCTGCTTTTGATACCTCCGATCACCACATTCTTTTGGAGAGATTGGAAACTCAAATTGGTCTACACGGACAAATTCTGGCCTAGTTTAGATCTTATCTGTCGGAAAGATATCAGTTTGTACTTCCGGCGCCGACAGAGATGGCCGCCTCGCTTCGCGTTCCTAGGAAACTATGCAGTTTTTTGTTTTTTTACGTGTTATTTCTTACATTAGTACCCCAGCTCATCTTAGGTTTCATTACATACAGTCGAGAAGAACTACTGAATATAAGATCAGCATCAACTCACCATCAGTACTACCAAGAATATGTTTTTCGCGACGCGGATCCTGTGTTCTGCCTTACAAACAGGACAACTGAGTGGATTCCATGCAGCGACCCAAAAAAAAACAACTCCGAAAAAGAGGGAAACGAGGCGGTCTTCTGGTCAGACTCCGGAGACGGGCACATCGTGCACCACTCCCTAGCATTCTTCTTGCCAATGTCCAGTCTCTTGACAACAAGGTTGATGAAATCCGAGCAAGGGTAGCATTCCAGAGGGACATCAGAGACTGTAACGTTCTTTGCTTCACGGAAACGTGGCTCACTGGAGAGACTCTATCCGAAGCGGTGCAGCCAACGGGTTTCTCCACACATCGCGCAGACAGAAACAAACAACTTTCTGGTAAGAAGAGGGGCGGCGGCGTATGCCTTATGACTAACGTGACATGGTGTGATGAAAGAAACATACAGGAACTCAAATCCTTCTGTTCACCTGATTTAGAATTCCTCACAATCAAATGTAGACCGCATTATCTACCAAGAGAATTCTCTTCGATTATAATCACAGCCGTATACATCCCCCCCCAAGCAGACACATCGATGGCTCTGAACAAACTTTATTTAACTCTTTGCAAACTGGAAACCATTCATCCAGAGGCTGCATTCATTGTAGCTGGGGATTTTAACAAGGCTAATCTGAAAACAAGACTCCCTAAATTTTATCAGCATATCGATTGCGCAACCAGGGGTGGAAAGACCTTGGATCATTGTTACTCTAACTTCCGCGACGCATATAAGGCCCTGCCCCGCCCCCCTTTCGGAAAAGCTGACCATGACTCCATTTTGTTGATCCCTGCCTACAGACAGAAACTAAAACAAGAGGCTCCCACGCTGAGGTCTGTCCAACGCTGGTCCGACCAAGCTGACTCCACACTCCAAGACTGCTTCCACCACGTGGACTGGGACATGTTTCGTATTGCGTCAGACAACAACATTGACGAATACGCTGATTCGGTGTGTGAGTTCATTAGAAAGTGCGTTGAAGATGTCGTTCCCATAGCAACGATTAAAACATTCCCTAACCAGAAACCGTGGATTGATGGCAGCATTCGCGTGGAACTGAAAGCGCGAACCACTGCTTTTAATCAGGGGAAGGTGTCTGGTAACATGACCGAATACAAACAGTGCAGCTATTCCCTCCGCAAGGCTATCAAACAAGCTAAGCGTCAGTACAGAGACAAAGTAGAATCTCAATTCAACGGCTCAGACACAAGAGGCATGTGGCAGGGTCTACAGTCAATCACGGACTACAGGAAGAAATCCAGCCCAGTCACGGACCAGGATGTCCTGCTCCCAGGCAGACTAAACAACTTTTTTGCCCGCTTTGAGGACAATACAGTGCCACTGACACGGCCGGCAACGAAAACATGCGGTCTCTCCTTCACTGCAGCCGAGGTGAGTAAGACATTTAAACGTGTTAACCCTCGCAAGGCTGCAGGCCCAGACGGCATCCCCAGCCGCGCCCTCAGAGCATGCGCAGACCAGCTGGCCGGTGTGTTTACGGACATATTCAATCAATCCCTATACCAGTCTGCTGTTCCCACATGCTTCAAGAGGGCCACCATTGTTCCTGTTCCCAAGAAAGCTAAGGTAACTGAGCTAAACGACTACCGCCCCGTAGCACTCACTTCCGTCATCATGAAGTGCTTTGAGAGACTAGTCAAGGACCATATCACCTCCACCCTACCTGACACCCTAGACCCACTCCAATTTGCTTACCGCCCAAATAGGTCCACAGACGATGCAATCTCAACCACACTGCACACCGCCCTAACCCATCTGGACAAGAGGAATACCTATGTGAGAATGCTGTTCATTGACTACAGCTCGGCATTCAACACCATAGTACCCTCCAAGCTCGTCATCAAGCTCAAGACCCTGGGTCTCGACCCCGCCCTGTGCAACTGGGTACTGGACTTCCTGACGGGCCGCCCCCAGGTGGTGAGGGTAGGCAACAACATCTCCTCCCCGCTGATCCTCAACACTGGGGCCCCACAAGGGTGCGTTCTGAGCCCTCTCCTGTACTCCCTGTTCACCCACGACTGCGTGGCCACGCACGCCTCCAACTCAATCATCAAGTTTGCGGACGACACAACAGTGGTAGGCTTGATTACCAACAACGACGAGACGGCCTACAGGGAGGAGGTGAGGGCCCTCGGAGTGTGGTGTCAGGAAAATAACCTCACACTCAACGTCAACAAAACTAAGGAGATGATTGTGGACTTCAGGAAACAGCAGAGGGAACACCCCCCTATCCACATCGATGGAACAGTAGTGGAGAGGGTAGCAAGTTTTAAGTTCCTCGGCATACACATCACAGACAAACTGAATTGGTCCACTCACACAGACAGCATTGTGAAGAAGGCGCAGCAGCGCCTCTTCAACCTCAGGAGGCTGAAGAAATTTGGCTTGTCACCAAAAGCACTCACAAACTTCTACAGATGCACAATCGAGAGCATCCTGGCGGGCTGTATCACCGCCTGGTACGGCAACTGCTCCGCCCTCAACCGTAAGGCTCTCCAGAGGGTGGTGAGGTCTGCACAACGCATCACCGGGGGCAAACTACCTGCCCTCCAGGACACCTACACCACCCGATGTCACAGGAAGGCCATAAAGATCATCAAGGACATCAACCACCCGAGCCACTGCCTGTTCACCCCGCTATCATCCAGAAGGCGAGGTCAGTACAGGTGCATCAAAGCTGGGACCGAGAGACTGAAAAACAGCTTCTATCTCAAGGCCATCAGACTGTTAAACAGCCACCACTAACATTGAGTGGCTGCTGCCAACACACTGACACTGACTCAACTCCAGCCACTTTAATAATGGGAATTGATGGGAAATGATGTAAATATATCACTAGCCACTTTAAACAATGCTACCTTATATAATGTTACTTACCCTACATTATTCATCTCATATGCATACGTATATACTGTACTCTATATCATCGACTGTATCCTTATGTAATACATGTATCACTAGCCACTTTAAACTATGCCACTTTGTTTACATACTCATCTCATTTGTACATACTGTACTCGATACCATCTACTGTATCTTGCCTATGCTGCTCTGTACCATCACTCATTCATATATCCTTATGTACATATTCTTTATCCCCTTACACTGTGTACAAGACAGTAGTTTTGGAATTGTTAGTTAGATTACTTGTTGGTTATTACTGCATTGTCGGAACTAGAAGCACAAGCATTTCGCTACACTCGCATTAACATCTGCTAACCATGTGTATGTGACAAATAAAATTTGATTTGATTTGATTTGTCTCTGTGGTTTGTCCTCTGACAAATCAACTGTAAATTTCGGTGTTCCTCAAGGTTCCGTTTAGGACCACTATTGTTTTCACTATATATTTTACCTCTTGGGGATGTCATTCGAAAACATAATGTTAACTTTCACTGTTATGCGGATGACACACAGCTGTACATTTCAATGAAACATGGTGAAGCACTAAAATTGCCCTCGCTAGAAGCCTGTGTTTCAGACATAAGGAAGTGGATGGCTGCAAATGTTCTACTTTTAAACTCGGACAAAACATAGATGCTTATTCTAGGTCCCAAGAAACAAAGAGCTCTTCTGTTGAATCTGACAAATCTTGATGGTTGTACAGTCGTCTCAAATAAAACTCTGAAGGACCTCGGCGTTACTCTGGACCCTGATCTCTTTTTTGACAAACATTTCAAGACTGTTTCAAGGATGATGCAGAAAAATGAATCCATGCTTTTGTTACTTCTAGGTTCGACTACTGCAAAGCTCTACTTTCTGGCTACCCGGATAAAGCACGAAATAAACTTCAGTTAGTGCTAAATACGGCTGCTAGAATCCTGACTAGAAGCCCAAAATTTGATCATATTACTCCAGTGCCAGCCCCCCTTCCTTGCCTCCTTTCCTGTTAAGGCAAGGGCTGATTTCAAGGTTTACTGCTAACCTACAAAGCATTACATGGGCTTCCTCCTACCTATATTTCCGATTTGGTCCTGCCGTACATACCTACACGTACGCTACGGTCTCAAGACGCAGGCCTCCTAATTGTCCCTAGAATTTCTAAGCAAACAGCTGGAGGCAGGGCTTTCTCCTATAGAGCTACATTTTTATGGAATGGTCTGCCTACCCGTTAGAGACAGACTCGGTCTCAACCTTTAAGTCTTTACTGAAGATTCATCGCTTCAGTAGGTGCTATGATTGAGTGTAGTCTGGCCCAGGAGTGTGAAGGTGAACGGAAAGGCTCTGGAGCAACGAACCGCCCTTGCTGTCTTTGCCTAGCCGCTTCCCCTCTCGCCACTGGGATTCTCTGCCTCTAACCCTATTACAGGGGCTGAGTCACTGGCTTACTGGTGGTCTTCCATGCCGTCCCTAGGAGGTGTGCGTCACTTGAGTGGGTTGAGTCACTGATGTGATCTTCCTGTCTGGGTTGGCGCCCCCCCTTGGGTTGTGCCGTGGCGGAGATCTTTGTGGGCTATACTCGGCCTTGTCTCAGGATGGTAAGTTGGTGGTTGAAGATATCCCTCTAGTGGTGTGGGCGCTGTGCTTTGGGGTTATATCCTGCCTGTTTGGCCCTGTCTGGGGGTATCATCGGATGGGGCCACTGTGTCTCCTGACCCCTCCTGTCTCAGCCTCCAGTATTTATGCTGCAGTAGTTTGTGTCGGGGGGCTAGGGTCAGTCTGTTATATCTGGAGTACTTCTCCTGTCTTATCCGGTGTCCTGTTTGAATTTAAGTATGCTCTCTCTAATTCTCTCTTTCTTTCTCTCTGTCAGAGGACCTAAGCCCTAGGACCATGCCTCAGGACTACCTTACATTATGAGTCCTTGCTGTCCCCAGTCCACCTGGCCATGCTGCTGCTCCAGTTTCAACTGTTCTGTCTACGGCTATGGAACCCTGACCTGTTCACCGGACGTGCTACCTGTCCCAGACCTGCTGTTTTCAACTCTCTAGCGACAGCAGGAGGGGTAGAGATACTCTTAATGATCGGCTATGAAAAGCCAACTGGCATTTACTCCTGAGGTGCTGACTTGTTGCACCCTCGACAACTACTGTGATTATTATTATTTGACCATGTTGGTCAATAATGAACATTTGAACATCTTGTCCATGTTCTGTTATAATCTCCACCCGGCACAGCCAGAAGAGGACTGGCCACCCCTCATAGCCTGGTTCCTCTCTAGGTGTCTTCCTAGGTTTTTGCCTTTCTAGCGAGTTTTTCCTAGCCACCGTGCTTCTACACCTGCATTGCTTGCTGTTTGGGGTTTTAGGCTGGGTTTCTGTACAGCACTTTGAGATATCAGCTGATGTAAGAAGGGCTATATAAATACATTTGATTTAATAGCGTTTCAATTGGTGAGGTCACTCGCTCTGAGACCTTGAAGTAGTTGTTCCCCTTGCTCTGCGTATTTTGTGGAGCGATGGGTAACGATGCTTTGAGGGTGGCTGTTGTCTATGTGTGCAGAGGGTCCCTAGTTCGAGCTGAGGTAGGGGCGAGGAGAGGGATGGAAGCTAAACTGTTACACTGATATATTCAAGTCCCAAATCATCTGTTAGAACTAATGGGAATATGTCACATTCCTTTTCACTACAACGAGGAAATCGTCAAGGAGATTGTCTCTCGGCACTGTTATTTGCCCTTAGTATAGAACCTCTTGCGGAAGCTATTCAAAGTGGCATAAACATTCAAGGTCTGCATTAGTAAAATCACTGAAGATCTAGCAGGTCGGGTTGAAAATGAATGTCTTAACAAGACTGCTCTGTTTTCAATGCTTCCTGTTAAAATCCCTGCTAAAACCTTTACTCACCTAAATGCAGCAATAGGCACATTTTTATGGCAAAATAAAAAGGCTCGTATTAGTTATAAAAAACTACAACTGTTCAAAGAACTGGGTGGGCTTGGCCTCCCTAACCTTAAATCATATTACTGGGCAGCGCAACTTAATCACATAGTATCATGGATTCAACAACCGAAGGATTTGTCATGGCTTGAAAATGAGAGTCAATATTGTGATATGCCTTTATAGCAGGTCCTATTTCTATTGACAGGATTAAACAAAACCCAATTATTACTCTTACATTGAAGACATGGAAGGAGGTTTAACGCCAATATAAAGTGAGTAATGACATTTCTAGACACTCGCCTATATTTCACAACCCAGCCTTTCTCCCTGCTAGTATGTCCCAAAGATTTAGGGAATGGGAAGAGAGAGGGCTTTGTAGAGTCTTTCAACTATTCAAAGGCTCAATTTTTAAATAATTTAAAGAAATCCAGGAGGAATTCATTATATTGGCAAAAAACGTTATAGGTACCTTCAAGTAAGGCAATTCATTGTTAAAAAAGGATTGTTACAGAAAATGACTGAGCCGATTACGCCTATTGACAAGATGATTGAATCACTTTCTCAAGGGGAAAACATTGGAACCGTTTCAAATGTTTATCACAATATCCTTAACATGCAAATATTATCTTTAGATAATCTTAGGAACTCATGGCAGGTTGAATTACAGGTGCAGATATCAGAGGAGAGCTGGGGGAACATATGGAAAACACTATATAAAGCCACTACATGTAACTGAACAAGGGAGTTTCAATTCAAAGTACTACATTGTTTTTTTATGAGCCCTGATAAACTTAATAAAATGAAAAAAATAATATCAGCTACGTGTTTGCAGGCAGTGTGGACAAATAAGTACTTTATCACATATATTTTGTCAATGTCTGAAAATCCAGACTTTTGGGTCTGAAATTCTCCATGCTTTTCAGGAAATCACAGGTATTATTATTCAACCAGACCCATTGTCACGCCTTGACCTTAGTTTTCTATGTTTTATGTATAATTTTTGGTCAGGTCAGGGTGTGACGAGGGTGGGTATGCTTGTTTGTCCTGTCTAGGGTTTTTTGTATATCTAGGGGTGTTTGTTAGTCTAAGTTTATTATAGGTCTATGGTGGCCTGAATTGGTTCCCAATCAGAGACAGCTGTTTATTGTTGTCTCTGATTGGGGAGCCTATTTAGGTTGCCATTTTGGTTTTGTGGGTTATTGTCTATGTGGTGGTGGTGGTGGTGGTGGTGGTGGTGGTGGTGGTGGTGGTGGTGGTGGTGGTGGTGGTAGTAGTAGTGGTAGTGGTAGTGGTGGTGGTGGTGGTGGTGGTGGTGGTGGTGGTGGTGGTGGTGGTGGTAGTGGTAGTGGTAGTGGTAGTGGTAGTAGTAGTTGTTTAATTAAAGAAGATGTATTCATATCACGCTGCGCCTTGGTCTCCTCACTATGACGACCGTGACACCCATGTCATCTCCTTCTAGGTATTGTTCCTGTGGATTACACTCCAATCCTCTCCACTTAAATTGATAGATCATCTTTTAGCAGCAGCAAGGACATGTGTGACAAAATGCTGGAGAAATGAACATGCACCTTGAAAAGATATGTGGATAGGTCTATGCGGGGAACTTGCTGACATGGAGAGAATTACATAAATCTTGCAAAATAGACCGCATAGGTGTGAAGGTGTCTGGTCAGAGTTCCTGACATATCGTACGGGTCTTATTCTGTAATTTATGGGCTTTTTGTTTGCTTCTGTAAGGCTTAATCCAAATTGTATACTTATTCAGACTCTTGAAATATTTGCTCTATACAGCCAAAATGTACCCTTAACATGTGAATGTAACTACACTCCTATGTAAAGACTGAATATAAGTTGTGTATGTATGGTACATGTTCTTTATGAGCTCTTTAATAAAAATGTATGTTTAAAAAAAAGTTTAATTCCCAGAGTCTATACAGGTATGATTAATCATTAACATTGCTTAATCAATTAAATTTGCTTTTGCAAATTCATTGACATCCAATTTCCACATTACTGATCCAGTATTAAGGAATCATTCACGTCTATAAATAGATTAAATACATTTTTTATTAGATTAGATTCAACTTTGTCATTGAACAAGTACAGTACAACGATATGCAGTTAGCATCTGACCAAAAGTGCAAACAAAACATTTACAAGTATAACAAATGTTATTAAGTGGGATGTATAAATATGCAAAGAAGGCAAACAACAAGTCTAAATGTGCAAGGAGGCATGCAACTGAATGCAGGGATAGCAGCACGAGGTTACCGAGGTATGCGTACATGTACAACTGAATAATGTCCTTAATCAGACTTTGCAAAGCAATGTCAGAGTCCAGTAGTACCGGAAAGATTGTAAAGAGTAGTGCAACAAGGTCCCTGAGAGGCAGTACTAAGATGTGGGCGGGTGGATATGGCTAGTGCCGTGCCGCAGAGTTCAGCAGGGTTCTGTGTAGATGGAAATTAACTGTTCTTGACCCTGCTAGTGGTGGAATGTAGAGACCTGTACAGTCTGCCTGATAGTAGGGGGATGATGTCGCGCGCCCTACGCAGACTCCGCTTGCACTGGAGGTATTTGACGGCAGGGAGTTGGGCACCAGTGATGTGCTGGGCGGTTTTCACCACCCGTTGCAGGCCTTCCGGTGGGCCACAGAGTATCCACCAAACCACACTGTGGAGCAGTTAGAATGCTCTCAACCGTGCAGCGATAAAAGTTCACCAGGGTCTTGGGAGACAGATGGGCCTTCTTCAGCCTCCTCAAAAAGTACAGAAGCTGCTGCGCCTCAACTGAGGTGTTGAGGGTCCAGGAGAGGTCATCGGAGATGTAGACACCCAGGAATTTGAAACTGGGCACACGCTCCACCTCAGTGCCACCAATGAGAACTGGGGCGTGGCTGCAGCTTTTAGGCTTCCTGTAATCCACAATGAGCTCCTTGGTTTTCTTTGCATTGAAGGCCAGGTTGTTGACAGTGCACCAAGCAGCCAGGTGCTTAACCTCCTCCTTGTAGGATGACTCGTCATTGTCACTGATCAGGCCTACCACCGTGGTGTCGTTTGTGAACTTGACGATGGTGTTGGAACCGTGTACAGGAACGCATTAGTAGGTGAAGAGGGAGTATAGGAGGGGGTTCAGCATGCAGCCCTGTGGCACACCGGTGTTCAGGTTCAGGGTTGAAGAGGTGAGGTTGTTTAACTTGACAGACAGGGGTCTGTTGGTTAGGATGTCAAAAGTGTAGTTACAGAAAGAGAGGCTGATCCCTAGGTCATGGAGTTTGGTGACCAGCCTAGAGGGAATGACCGTATTGAATGCTGAGTCTATGAACAGCCTTCTCACATAGGTGTTGGTTTTGTCCAGGTGGGTTAGGGCAGAGTGTAAAGCTATGGAGATGGCGTCCTCTGTAGACCTGTTCAGTCGGTAGGCAAACTGGTGGGGATCCAGTGTTGCAGGACATGAGGTAGGCCCAAACCAGTCTTTCGCAATTTCGCACTTCATGATCGTGGGGGTGAGTGCAATAGGTCGGAAGTCATTCAGACTTGATGCGGTCAACTGCTTCGGCACTGGCACAATGTTTGCGGTCTTGAACAACCGCCTGGGCCAGTGACAGGTTGAAAATGTCAGTGAAGACCTCAGCCAGCTGCCCAGCACATGCTCGAGCACATGACCGGAGCACACGATCAATGCAGACAACACATCTGCGATGGATAGTCTGAGGGAGAGGTCGTCTAGGGGGAGCTCAGCTTTGATGGCTGGATTTTTGTTGTCCCTGTCAAAACGAGCATAGAACCTGAGTTTGCAGCTTCCACCGACTCAAAATCCAAACTTAGAAAAAAGCATTTTTATTTTTTTAATTATAATGAGCAAGCTATCAGGGGGGTGGTCCCCATTCCCCCGCTAATTAGTGAACCCTCACCTATAGAAAGATTGATCGCTGACCTCAGCAGTGATATAAACCCAACTATGCCATTAGCAAAAAACAGGCGCATGCCTTGTCAAGGTTCTCTCCAGTTTAGCCCTGATATATGGCCGCCAGCAGAGATTGACATTATATTAATGCACAGCAGAAGCACAAGCAAGAAACGGTTGATATGAAGAGACAGTGGGGAGAACCAGGAAACTAATGACAAAAGCCGAAAAAAATACTGCTAGGGACTGCGTTTGAAAATGGAACAATTCTTTTTTTTTTAAATGCAAAAACGTATGATAATGAACGAGAACAAACTCTTGAACAAAATAGTCTTCTACAGGAACAACTCGATTTAGCCAAAAATAAATTAGATGAAGTCTGATGAGTTATCTACAAACAGGGGTGCGCAACTTGATAACATGTATGCTGTTTTGTTGAACAACACTCAAAGCAATAATGTTCTAGTCCAAATGCTGCAGACCAGAGACGATCAGTTAATGAACACAATGACTAAGTTGGATGACAAAACAGCGGAACTCATCGAAGTCTCTGACCAAATAATTGATGCGAGAACCCAGGTGAGGAAGATGAGAACAATTATCTCTACACAAGCGGAGGAAATCTCATCACTGAATCTCTTGCTCTGCACTCAAGACCTTTACCTGCAAACGATGACAGATAAGTATGAGGCCGAACGAAGCAAGTGCGACTCTCACGTATCTAAAATAAGTAAAATAGGAACCCAAGTGGACTCAGAATACCACCCTTAGGTACCATCTGGAGGAATTTAAGAACAGTTACGCGCTACAGTGTGACTACTCAACCAAGCTCGCAACCGGAGCTCGGTACACAAATGAGTGAATAGACAGAAGGTTTCAGAATTTGCCTCTCTCTCAGGTGTCACTCAGTCTTCTCCTCTTGGTCATTCGGCACAGAGTAATATGGCGGCTCCTCGCCAACAAAGCCAAAGCTTGGCTTCTCCTCTTGGCCGTTCAGCCCAAATGTCCCCACAAGATGACGTCATGGAACACCTTGACAAAATTGTAAAAAACTTCCACTTGAGCGAAGCCAAACACTGAGACGCTCTTAGCAGACATAGAGGATGCCTTGGATGGCTATCCGAATGCTCCAGGTACTGACAGTCTTTACCTCTTGAAGCGAATGTCGAATAGACATGTGACAAGGTTAATCTGTCTACAACAGCAACAGGTGCAAAAAGACTACTCAAAACTTGCCATGGCTTTGAAAATAGAATTCAGTGCTTCTGTGACACGCAAACACTCACTGTCAAACAAGCTCGGAAGGAACACCCACAAGCATACTATCATAGGCTTTGTTCAGCTTACTTTGGCTACTCACTGAAACAGGAATGGAATGTATCCCAACTTCATTAACTACTGTGGCCCTTCAGCCCACGTTGGTTTGCCAATCTCAGAACTCAAAGAGCTTGCGAGCACAGCTTTTGAGGCATCGACAGTGAGGGGCACTAAGAGCCCTGACATCTTGGTTTTGAAGATTGAACAGGAGCACTCACTCCAGTTAGAGGGTGCGTTATCAGGAATAATGCACAACAAAGGCATGTACCACGAAAACATGATACCAATAACCACAGTGGTCAAAATAACTATAAAGTACATCGCCAGCGAAACGACTACCGCTACAATCAACCTGATTACTACGTTCCTGCCCCCAACCCACACAAAATATCAGAGCACCAGGGTAACAAAGGGTTCAATGATGATCAAATCGTAGACCGATGTTCTCTAAAAGCTCTGCTAAGAGAACTACAGAAGCGCCAAAAATTTCACAAATACGAAAAAGATCACCATGACTAGGCGTGGCTTTGCCGGACAACAGGTCCGCCAAAATTAGCACCATTTGCGTAAACAATCAACTTAATCCCGCTCTCAAACGAGACCCCGCTTGATCAAGGAACAGGCCCCCTGGCTTTGACTACAGACTCAGATACAAATGTTGCGACGCACAAGGTCAACCACATCGCAATAGCCAATTCCACTCAAACTCCAAGTCAAATTACACATCACACCATTGCGAACAATCACTCCACTTTGTGGGGAATATGACCACAAAACTCAGACGCCATACCTCAACACATTCCTGGAGGACTGCTTAACCTGTGATGAGCTAATTGATTTGGGTTCAACAATATCGCTCATCTCTCAAATGTTGTTCAATGATCTCAAAAGGGCTTTGAAGCCAGCTAAATGTTGGTTAAAAACGTGACACTAAACTTCAAGGTTTCACTCAGACTACCTCACCTCTCACAATGCTACTCATGCTGAAACTACACTTCCAGAACGTATCACTTGTTCACCCTGTGTATGTTAGCAGCCTCAAAACTGAACATCTGCTACTTTGAGCAGACTTGCTGGATCGTTTCGTCCCACTGATGGATTGGAAAAACAACCAATTGTGGTCACAGGTAACCGTGCCGTCGCCACCGACCACACTGTCTTCTCCTAACGCTGGCTGCAACACAGTCATCCACAAGGAGTATCTGTTGAAAGGACCCCTGGAGAAAAAGAAGTTTCGACACATCTCGGTGCAGAATCTGACTCAAGCAGATATTCACATTCAATCAGCAAACCTGAATGACTATTCTTTTCATGATTTCGAGCCAGCAGTTTCTGTGTGTGAGCAATTTCCCTCCTCCTTGGAGTCATGGGATACTGTCGCCAAGATTAACTTCTCTTGTCCTCCAGACACTTCCGCAAGCACCACGTCCGCCTCAGGAATAAAAGCATCAACGTGCAGAGTGGACTCAACGTGCAGCAGGTGACATGGAGGTGAGTGAGAGAAGGAGCAAATATTGATGGTTAAAACCGAATAATGACATCACGACAGTCTAATCCTGAAGTTAATTTAATCTGTGATATTCCTCTAAGTATGGCTTCTCATGTGCATTTCAGATAACACAATCAAGCAGGGAGAGTGACTTTCAGACAATGACATACAGAGAGAGAGAGCAGACAGTCATGTGAAGATGATCGGCCAAATGTGAATGTCATACCTACTCAAACCCGATCAAATAGGACACTATTTTCAGGAGAAATGGTTTAAAGATTATACTTGGCTCCATTACAGCCCCTCCTTAAAGGGGGTCCTCTGTTTTTATCGTGCTAAATACTTTGTAACACAAAAGTCTAAGTTCACCTTTTGTCAAGACTGGCTTTCAAAATTGGAAGAAGGCACTGGAGAAATTTAGTGCGCATAAAGACAGCCAAATTAGTGTCACAAATGAGCTATGATGACTCGGATTCAGGAGCCAAAGCCTGTTAATTACAACTTTCACATGAGCTTGAAAGACAGCAGCAACAAGCAAAGATAAATCTTATGAAAATTGTTGGGGGTGTGAAGTGCTTGGCGTGGCAAGGTCAGGATTTTCGAGGCATTGATAAGGAGAGTGTGAATTTCAGCCAGCTTCTAAAGTACAAGGCAGAGCTGACCACCTGGCTGAAATGTCACTTTGATTTCACCAGTCCCCAAATGCAAAAAAATAATTGAAGCTGGTGGGCATTACAATCGTCAAATAAATTGTCCGAAATAACATCAATGCCAGTGGTCCAGTTCACACTTGGCATTGATGGCACCCAGGATATATCAGGAGTTGATCAGGAGTCAATATGTTTGAATGCACCCAGGATATATCAGGAGTTGAGCAGGAGTCAATATGTTTCATGGCACCCAGGATATATCAGGAGTTGAGCAGGAGTCAATATGTTTGATGGCACCAATGATATATCAGGAGTTGATCAGGAGTCAATATGTTTGAATGCACCCAGGATATATCAGGAGTTGAGCAGGAGTCAATATGTTTGACGGCAGCAACGATATATCAGGAGTTGTTCAGGAGTCAATATGTTTGAATGCACCCAGGATATATCAGGAGTTGATCAGGAGTCAATATGTTTGCGCTTCGTAGATGCAGATCTACAACCAAACGATGACGGTGCTACAAACATGGCTGGACGATTGCAGGGGGTGCAAGCCATTTTAAGGAAAGCACAACCACTGGCTACATATTATCACTGTGGTCCACATGGTTTCACCTCGTGCAAACCTTTGTCCCACCAGGTGGACTGTTCGCACCCCTGCCATCCGTTCAGGTCTCAGCCAGTATGAGTCAGTGCTGACAGTCCTTGAAGAAATGGCATCATGCAGATCATCTGACACTTCAACTAAGGCTAATGATCTTCATGGAACATTTCTAAAAGGGGACACTGTGCTTGGCCTTGTAATGACTGAAGACCTGATGGGGAATTTGGAGTGCCTGAACACCTCCCTGCAGCTTAGGAAACAGACTGTTTCAGGCATGTTGGAGGCTGTGGACCATGTCAAAACAAGCATGCAGGGCAAGCGGATGGAGGAGCACATTGATGTCTTGTTCGCAAAAACAACTGCTATAGCAATAAAGTTGGACCTACAACTTATTCAGATGCCTCATATCCGCAAATCTACAAAGCGTTACACTGGTCAGGCTGCTGCCCATATCCATCCAGATGCCCAGTCTTTGTACAGAGCCCAATTCTACAACACCTTGGACACAGTGAATACTCAATTCAAAGAGAGGTTTGGTCAAGCTGGATTCCAAAAGCTGCAGCAGCTTGAAAATTCAAGACTACTGCAGGTGCAGCTGGCCATATTTGGGGCTAATTACACATATAAAATGAGCTCAGATGTTGATAGCATTATTGGGGAAATGGTGCCAGAGGTAAGATGGTCTCTTTAGGCAGGTGGAAGCTTTACTAAGGCTTAGGGGTCGTCCCTGCCTCCTCTGTAGAGGCTGAGAGGAGTTTTAGTGCTCCGAGGAGGCTTAAGACATGGCTTAGATCATCAATGAGTCAAACAAGGCCGAATAATGTGGCCATGTGTCATGTGCACAAGGAGAAACTGGACAGACTGGACCATGAAGGAATATACCAGTCTTTTATCAGTGTCAACGATAAACACAAAAAGGCCTTTTGGATCCTTTGCTTGCTATTTTCTATACTTTAAAACCGTCACCCCCAACAGAAGCTAGCCAGCTAACTAGCTATTAGCTAGTTGTCAGTTAGCCACTGCTAGCGGTCATCAGCTAACCTTAGCCCAGTCAACTCCTGACAGTCTGCACAGAGCGATTCAACCCAGAGCACACCGGACTGCTTTTTCTCCACCAAATTTCCACATCTCCGGATTCCTACCTCAAGCTCTGAACCTTTTCACCTGGATCATTGCAGCTAGCTATCTGCTATCCGAGTGGCTACTCCTGGCTAACGTCTCTGTCCCGAAGAAAGCACCAGTTAGCCTGGAGCTAGCCTCGTGCTAGGCCCATCTCCCAGCTAGCTGAAGAGATCCATCAGCCACTCCTTGGGCTACAATACCTATTTTGCCAATTGGCCTGGACCCCTTTTACTGCCAACACGAAGCCCTGCCGATTCATCACGACTGGTCTGCCGATGTAATCCGCCCGAGGGAATTTCCACAGGCTCTTACGTCACGATGTCCCCCTAAGGCTCTTCTGCTAGCCTGCTAGCCCCGGCCAGTTAGCTGTCTGAATCGCCGTGTCTCCAGCTCGCCTAGCTACTCACTGGACACTATGATTACTCGGCTATGCATGCCTCTCCCTAATGTCAATATGCCTTGTCCATTGCTGTTCTGGTTAGTGATTATTGTCTTATTTCAGTGTAGAGCCTCCAGCCCTGATCAATATGACTTAGCTAGCTAGCCCTTTTGTTCCACCTCCCACACATGTGGTGACATCACCTGGTTTAAATAGTGTCTCTAGAGACAAAGCGCCTCTAATCGTCTACTCCTCCTCTGTTCCTCTGGGGATGTAGAGGTTTATCCAGGCCCTGCAGCGTCTAGCTCCACTCCCATTGCCCAGGCGCTCTCATTTTTTGACTTCTGTAACCTCCCTAAGTTTGTTTTATTCACTGCTTTAGCACACTCTGCCAACCCGGATGTCCTAGCCGTGTCTGAATCCTGGCTTAGGAAGGCCACCAAAAATTCAGAAATGTACATCCCTAACTAGAACATATAACATTTTTCGACAAGATAGAACTGCCAAAGGCGGCGGAGTTGCAATCTACTGCAGAGATAGCATGACAGAACTCTGCAGGCTATCCAGGTCTGTGCCCAAACAATTCTAGCTTCTACTTTTTTTAAATCCACCTTTCCAGAAACAAGTCTATCACTGTTGCCGCTTCTTATAGACCACCTTCAGCTGTGCCCTGGACACCATATGTGAATTGATTGCTCCCTATCTATCTTCAGAACTCGTACTGTTAGGTGACCTAAACTGGGACATGCTTAACACTCCGGCTGTCCTAATATCTAAGATAGATGCCCTTAATCTCACACAAATGATCAATGAACCTACCAGGTACAACCCCAAAGCCAAAAAACACGGGCACCCTCATAGATATCATCCTGACCAACCTGCCCTCTAAATACACCTCTGTTGTCTTCAACCAGGATCTCAGTGATCACTGCCTCATTGCTTGCGTCCGTAATGGGTCTGCGGTCAAACGACCACCCCTCATCACTGTCAAACGCTCCCTAAAAACATTCAGCGGGTAGGCCATTCTAATCGACCTGGCCCGGGTATCCTGGAAGAATATTGACCTCATCCCGTCAGTAGAGAATGCCTGGTTATTCTTTAAAAGTGCTTTCCTCACCATCTTAAATAAACATGCCCCATTCAAAAAATCTAGAACCAGGAACAGATATAGAGCCCTTGGTTCACTCCAGACCTGACTGCCCTTGACCAGCACAAAAACATCCTGTGGCGTACTGCATTAGCATCGAATAGCCCCCGCGATATGCAACTTTTCAGGGAAGTTAGGAACCAATATACACAGGCAGTTAGGAAAGCAAAGGCTAGCTTTTTCAAACAGAAATTTGCATCCTGTAACACAAACTCCAAAAAGTTCCAGGACACTGTAAAATCCATGTAGAATAAGAACCCCTCCTCCCAGCTGCCCACTGTACTGAGGCTAGGAAACACTGTCACCACCGATAAATCCTCAATAATTGAGAAATTCAATAAGCATTTTTCTATGGCTGGCCATGCTTTTCACCTGGCTACCCCTACCCCGGTCAAAAGCCCTGCACTCCCCACAGCAACCTGCCCAAGCCTCTCCCATTTCTTCTTCTTCACCCAAATCCAGATAGCTGATGTTCTGAAAGAGCTGCAAAATCTGGACCCTTACTAATAAGCTGGGCTAGACAATCTGGACATTCTTTTTCTAATATTATCTGTCGCAATTGTTGCAACCCCTATTACTAGCCTGTTCAACCTCTCTTTCGTATCGTCTGAGATCCCCAAAGATTGGAAAGCTGCCGCAGTCATCCCCTTCTTCAAAGGGGGAGACACTCTAGACAAACTGTTACAGAACTATATCTATCCTACTCTGCCTTTCTAAGGTCTCTAAAAGCCAAGTTAATTAACAGATCACCAAACATTTTGAATCCCACCATACCTTCTCCGCTCTGGCAGTCTCTATGGGGGTGCCACAGAGTTAAATTCACGGGCCGAATCTTTTCTCTGTATACATCAATGATGTTGCTCTTGCTGCTGTTGATTCTCTGATTCTCTGATCCACGCAGATGACACCATTCTGCCATGCTGCCAAGAATACCCTTGTAAGACTGACTATCCTACCGATCCTTGACTTTGGCAATGTCATTTACAAAATGGCCTCCAACACTCTACTCAGCAAATTGGATGCAGTGTATCACAGTGCCATCCGTTTTGTCACCAAAGCCCCATATACTATCCACCACAGTGACCTGTATGTTCTCGTTGGCTGGCCCTCACTTCATATTCGTTGCCAAACCTACTGGCTCCAGGTCATCTTTAAGTATTTGCTAGGTAAAGCCCACCTTATCTCAGCTCACTGGTAACCATAGCAGCACCCACCCGTAGCACGCGCTCCAGCAGGTATATTTCACTGGTCACCCCCAAAGCCAATTCCTCCTTTGGCCTTCTTCCCTTCCATTTCTCTCCTGCCAATGACTGGAACGAATTGCAAGAATCACTGAAGCTGGAGACTCATATCTCCCTCACTAACTTTAAGCACCAGCTGTCAGAGCAGCTCACAGATCATTGCACCTGTACATAGCCCATCCAACTACCTCATCCCCATTTTGTTATTTATTTTTTTGCTCCTTTGCACCTCAGTATCTTTACTTGCACATTCCACTTCTGCACATCTATCACTGCAGTATTTCATTGCTAAATTGCAATTACTTCACCACTACGGCCTATTTATTGCCTCACCTCCCTAATCTTACCTCATTTGCACACACTGTATATAGACTTTTCTATTGTGTTATTGACTGTACGTTTGTTTATTCCATGTGTAACTCTGTGCTGTTGTTTGTGTCACTGCTTTGCTTCATCTTGGCCAGGTCGCAATTGTAAATGAGAACTTGTTCTCAACTGGCCTACCTGTTTAAATAAAGGTGAAATAAATCAATAAAAATGTCAGAACAAAAGACTCCACCATGCAAGTATCCATTTCAATAGAATGTCACTGCGACAACTGTTGATAGATGATGTTGGTTGGCTACCTGCAGATTCATCCAGGGTAGTAGGGTCATGAGTTGTGATGATGGTTCATTGTTTAGCTAGTTAGCAAGCTAGCTACATGTCTTAACAAGACTCCACTATGCAAGTAACCATTTCGGGTGAGTTTGTAAATTCAGTCTGGCTATCTACTCCGATTTCAGAGCACTCTCATCTGAGTGTTCCGGAGCGCAGAATAACTGATGAATTTCTGAATGCTCAACATCAGTTGAATATGGCCGGTGTAATTAAAGTCGGCCTCTCTCATTTGTGTCTGGAAGTAGCTAGCAAGTTATCTTGGGTGCTTGACTGCTAGTATACATTTTGGTATTATTATTTGTTTAACCTCTCATGGGTAGGGGGCAGTATTTTGACGTCTTGATGAAAAGCGTACCCATAGTAAACTGCCTGTTACTCAGGCCCAGAAGCTCTGATATGCATTTAATGGCTAGATTTGGATAGAAAACACTAAAGTTTCTCAAACTGTTATAATTATGTCTGTGAGTATAACATAAATGATATGGCAGGCGAAACCCCGAGGACAAACCATCCCCCCAAAAAAATAATTTCAGCCTACTATTATTTTCATTGGCCATCACTTTTGTTATAAGGACAAGTCCTCCCAGATTGCAGTTCCAGGCTGGTTTTTGAAAAAATAAGCCAGAAACTGTATTTTTTCTAGGTAGCTTCCAATTTGGCTGTAGTGTTTCCAAGCGCGTGATTGAGAGCGCGTTCTTTGGTATTTTTCTCCGGTAAAGACAATAACCATTGTCCGTCTTACATTTTATAGTTTATTTACGTATTAGGGTACCTAAGGTTTGATTATAAACGTTGTTTGACATGTTTGGAAAAGTTTATTAGTGACGTTTGGATTAATTTTGTATGCATTTTGATGGAGGGAAACTGGGTGGATTGACTGAAGTACGCCAGCTAAACTGAGTGTTTATGGATATAAAGAAGAACATTATCGAACAAAAGGACCATTAACAGGGTAACAGGGACCTTTTTGAGTGCCAACAGAAGAAGATCATCAAAGGTAAGGCATTTTTTATATCGCTATTTCTGACTTTCACCTGCCTGGTTGAAATATGTTTTTCATGTGTTTGTATGCGGGGCGCTGTCCTCAGATAATCACAATCGCAATAAACACAATCGCAAACAAGAGTACATAAAATTAACAAACAGAGGTATTACATATCGAGATGTATTTTCAATTTGTCAAAACATTTTCTGGAACGTATTGCTTTTTTGTTTTTACACTGACTGATCATTTCAAAATAATATTTCAATTCTATCTTAAAGAATGTGAAGAGGGGTTTGTTCTCTGCCCACATCATTTTATGAATAAATCTGCCATGAAAAATAAACAAATTAACAATGAAAGTTACATCAGGGTCCATATAAATACACATTTGTTATCGATTGTGTATAAATACACATACACATTGTTTGAATCTGTGTATAATAAAGAACTTTACAGGGGTGCTTGATTGCTGTTGTTAGTACAGAACACTCGGATCAACCCTTAAAGAGTTGTGTGTGGCTAAAGCTTCAGAGGGTGTGAATGATGCTGAATGGGTGTAGTTAAAGAAGGGCTCTCCAGTAGTAGTACCAAAACATTCAAAGGCCATTTTCTCAAAAGTGAGTTTACAAGTTTATCAACTTTCAAAGAAAAATGACTTTCCCATTGTTTCTCAAATGCAGTGTATGTTATACTATTTTGTAGCTCTGAGTCTCTACTTTATCAAAGTAAATAACAACACCATTTCAAATTTTGCTACATAAGACTGATTTGAGCCGGTCGGTCACTAATTATAAACCAAGCATTTCTGTTAAGTGAGTCCGCCAGATCAGAGGCAGTAGAGATGACCAGGGATGTAAGTGAATTGGACAATTTTCCTGTCCTGCTAAGCATTCAAAATGTAACGAGAACTTTTGGGTGTCAGAGTAAATGTATGCAGTTAAAGGTACATTATTTTCTTTAGGAATGTAGTGTAGTAAAAATGTTCTAAAATATAAATAGTAAAGTACAAATACCCCTAAAAACTACTTAACTAGTGCTTTAAATAATTTTTTACTTAAGTACTTTACACCACTGAGAGATGACGCTATGATCGAAAGGCCGACATCGGTGGATGCGGTGGATTGAGTCGTTGCAAAACATATTTTTGTTGCTTAAACAGACGGATTTTGACGGGGATGTTTTTATTAAGCTAATTAGATTTCCTCGGGGGCATGGACATCAACTCTAGGGGGTTAATGATCTTTACTGGTCTTGATTGTTCTTGACTAGTCTTGACTGGTCTTTACACTCAATCTTTACTGGTTTTGAAAAGTTTTCATTGGTCTTGAGTAGTATTTACTGGCCTCTAATGATCTCTACTGGTATTTACTCTCCCCAAGTCATACCTGGCTGAGGTCAGCAGAAAAGGGGGAAGGGTCCCAGGCCACCAGAACACCTGTGCTGTACAGAGAGCTGGACAGGAAGCGGTGGTCGTCTGATGCCATCACCTGCAGGACAGGTAACAACACAACGTTGTATCACCTATTACAGGTAAGAACGCAGCTTTATACAACATATATAGGTAACAGCACAGGTTTATGCTTTATATAAATTTACATTTGAGTCATTTAGCAGAAACTCTAATCCAGGGCGACTTACCTTGCATTTGGAAAGTATTCAGACCCCTGACTTTTTCCACATTTTTGTTAAGTTACAGCCTTTTTCTAAAATTGATTAAATAAAAAAATGTCCTCAATCTACTCAATACCCCATAATGACAAAGCAAAAACTTTTTTAAATATTTGCAATTTTTATTTTGTACTTTTTTTAAATACCTGACTTACATAGAGTTGAAGTAGGAAGTTTACATACACTTAGGTTGGAGTCATTAAAACTAATTTTTCAACCACTCCACAAATTTCTTGTCAAACTATAGTTTTGGCAAGTCGGCTAGGACATCTAGTTTGTGTATGACACAAGTAATTTTCCCAACAATTTTGTACAGACAGACCTTTTCACTTATTCACTGTATCACAATTCCAGTGGGTCAGAAGTTTACATACACTAAGTTGACTGTGCCTTTAAGCAGCTTGGAAAATTCCAGAAAATTATGTCACGGCTTTAGGAGCTTCTGATAGGCTAATGTACATACTTTTACTCAATTGGGGGTCTGTGGATGTATTTCAAGGCCTACCTTCAAACTCAGTGCCTCTTTGCTTGACATCATGGGAAAATCAAAATAAAAAAACTGTAGACCTCCACAAGTCTGGTTCATCCTTGGGTGCAATTTACAAACGCCTGAAGGTACCACATTCATCTGTACAAACAATAGTACGAAAGTATAAACACCATAGGACCATGCAGCCGTCATACCGCTCAGGAAAGATACACGTTCTGTCTCCTAAAGATAAATGTACTTTGGCGCAAAAAGTGAAAATCAATCTCAGAACAACAGCAAAGGACCTTGTGAAGATGCTGGAGGAAACAGAAACAAAAGTATCTATATCCACAGTAAAACAAGTCCTATATCGACATAACCTGAAAGGCAGCTCAGCAAGGAAGAAGCCCCTGATCAAAAACTGCCATAAAAAAAGCCAGACTACGGTTTGCCACTGCACATGGGGACAAAGATCGTACTTTTTGCAGAAATGTCCTCTGGTCTGATAAAACAAAAATAGAACTGTTTGGCCATAATTACCATCGTTATGTTTGGAGGACAAAGGGGGGGGGGGGGGGGGCTTGCAAGCCGAAGAACACCATCCCAACCATGAAGCACGGGGGTGGCAGCATCATGTTAAGGGGGTGCTTTGCTGCAGGAGGGACTGGTGCTCTTCACAAAATAGATGGCATAATGAGGAGGGAAAATTATGTAGATATATTGAAGCAACATCTCAAAACATGAGTCAGGAAGTTAATAAAGCTTGGTTGAAAATGGGTCTTCCAAATGGACAATGACCCCAAGCATATTTCAAAAGTTGTGGCAAAATGGCATAAGGACAACAAAGTCAAGGTATTGGAGTGGCCACAAACCTTGACCTCAATCCTATTGAAAATGTGTGGACAGAACTGAAAAGGCATGTGAGAGCAAGGAGGAATAGGCCAGCAAGTTGTGGGAAGCTTGTGGAAGGCTACCCAACACGTTTGACCCAAGTTAAACGATTTAAAGGCAATGCTACCAAATACTAATTGACTAATTGAGAACTTCTGATCCACTGGGAATGTGAATAAATAAATAAAAGCTGAAATAAATCATTCCCTCTACTATTATTCTGGCATTTCACATTCTTAAAATAAAGTGGTGATCCTAACTGACCTAAGACAGGGAATTTTTACTAGGATTAAATATCTGGAATTGTGTAGAACTGAGTTTAAATGTATTTGGCTAAGGTGTATGTAAACTCAACAATAACTATTCAGACTCTTTGTTATGAGACTCAAAATTAAGCTCAGGTGCATCCTGTTGCCATTTACCTGTGGTAAATTCAATGTATTGGACATGATTTGGAAAGGCACACACACCTTTCTATATAAGGTCCCACAGTTGACAGTGCATGTCAGAGCAAAAACCAAGCCATAAGGTAGAAGGAATTGTCCATGGTGCTCCGAGACAGGATTGTATCGAGGCACAGATCTGGGGAAGGGTACCAAAACATTTCTGCAGTAGTGAAGGTCCCCAAGAACACAGTGGCCTCCATCATTCTTTAATGGAAGAAGTTTTGAACCATCAAGACTCTTCCTAGTGCTTTTCACCCTGCCAAACTGAGCAATCAGGGGAGAAGGACCTTGGTCAGGGAGGTGACCAAGAACCTGTTGGTCACTCTGACAGAGCTCTAGAGTTCCTCTGTGGAGATGAGAGAAACTTCCAGAAGGACAACCATCTCTGCAGCACTCCACTAATCAGGTCTCTATGGTAGAGTGTCCAAATGGAAGCCACTATGGTGAAAGAATCAGAATTAGTTGGGTAACATAGATAATTAAGATGTCTTATCTGCATAATATGTTTATGTGATATACTTGTTATTAGAATGGATCCTTTCGAACTCTGGTGTTGGCAGTTGCACTTCTTCAGTCACCTGGGGCCCAGAGAGGGGAGAGGTCAGGTTTGTCTTTCACATGTCCCTGGTGATATGCAGAATATCATAAAGGGAAGAGGACAGGGGGGAACATTGTCTTCATATGTGAATGTGTCTTTACCTATACCCATGTCTTTACCCATGTGAAGGGATGGCACAATTCATGGAGAACCTATTACTTGTCCCCACAATGTCTGTCCAGTCACTCCCTCCTTTGGCATTGGGGGGGATGTGTGTGGTAGTGTCTGAACCATTGTATGTCATCTCTGATGTTGCACTTATCCTGGGATAGTGTTTGACCTAGAGGCTCACTCCCCTCGGTGAGCTTGTTGAGGAGTGTGGTCAAGAAGGGGTTTTACTTGAGATGGGAGTATCTGGAGTTGACAATTGATTTATGCCATTGGATGAGTTGGTATTTTTGTGCCATGAAGTGCCAGGAATGAGATCGGAACCTCGTCTTAGGGGCCAAACTGAACAATAATTTATAGCGAATGCTATCTGGCTACGGGATACTCCTTTCTCATTTAAAAAGTCTCACCTTGTGACACGTTCTAAACATCTGTGGGTTGTTATGTACACTAAGGGGTGGATCTTTGCTATAAAAGATCTTAGTAGCCTTTGTGTGGTGGCTCTCAATGGATCATCTGAGGTTGATTCGTCAACCAGCCACCGCTATTGCAAAGCTCTCACTAATAAAGATTCAGTTTAAGTATAACGCTGACTTGTGTGATTAATTTCTCTCCTCATTTGATAATCCAGAAATTAACCACCACACCCCTCGTCAGTAAAAGACACATGACAGCCCACTTGGAGTTTGCCAAAATGCACCTAAAGACTCTCCGACAATGAGAAACAAGATTCTCTGGTCTGATAAAACCAAGATTGAACTCTTTAGCCTGAATGCCAAGCCTCACCTCTGGAGGAAACCTGGCACCATCCCTACGGTGAAACATGGTGGTGGCGTTTTTCAGCAGCAGGGACTGAGTGACTAGTCAGGTTGACGGAAAGATGAACGGAGCAAAGTACAGAGAGATCCTTGATGAAAACCTGCTCCAGAGCACTCAGGACCTCTGATTGGGGCGAAGGTTCACCTTCCAACAGGACAACCCTAAGCACACAGCCAAGACAAAACAGGAATGGCTTCAGGACAAGTCTCTGAACATCTCTGGAGAGCATCTCTGGAGAGACCTGAAAATAGCTGTGCAGCAACGCTCCCCATCCAACCTGACAGAGCTTGAGAGGTTCTGCAGAGAAGAATGGGAGAAACTCCCCAAATACAGGTGTGCCAAGCTTGTAGGGTCATACCCAAGAAGACTCAAGGCTGTAATTGCTGCCAAAGGTGTTTCAACAAAGTACTGAGTGAAGGGTCTTAATACTTATGTAAATGTTGCATCATTTTTTTAAAATAAATTTGCAAACATTGTGTATTGTGTTTAGATTGATGATTGGGAAAAAACGATTTAATCCATTTTAGAATAAGGCTGTAACATAACAACATTTGGAAAAGGTCAAGGGGTGTGAATACTTTCCAAATACACTGTAGGTATCACCTATACAGGTAAGGACAGAGCTTTATTTAATCAATATACATGTTGGTAACACAAATTCACAGTACCAGTCAAAAGTTTGGACAGACCAACTCATTCCAGAGTCTTTCTTTATTTTTTTTTACTATTTTCTACATTGTAGAATAATAGTGAAGACTGAGGATATCAAAACTATGAAATAACACAATTGGAATCATGTAGCAACCAAAAAAAGTGTTAAACAAATCCAAATATATTTTATATTTGAGATTCTTCAAAGTAGCCACCCCTTGCCTTGATGACAGCTTTGCACACTCTTGGCATTCTCTCAACCAGCTTCATGAGGTAGTCACCTGGAATGCATTTCAATTAACAGGTGTGCTTGTTAAAAGTTAATTTGTGGAATGTCTTTCCTTCTTAGTGCGTTCGAGCCAATCAGTTGTGTTGTGACAAGGTAGGGGTGGTATAAAGAAGATAGCCCTATTTGGTAAAATACCAAGTCCATATTATGGTAAGAACAGCTAAAATTAGCAAAGAGAAACGACAGTCCATCATTACTTTAAGACATGAAGGTCAGTCAATCTGGAAAATGTTGAACTTTTAAAGTTTCTTCAAGTGCAGTGGCAAAAACCATCAAGCGCTATGATGAAACTGGCTCTCATGAGGACCATCACAGGAAAGGAAGACCCAGAGTTACCTCTGCTGCAGAGGATAAGTTCATTGAAGAAATTGCAGCCCAAATAAATGCTTCACAGAGTTCAAGTAACAGACACATCTCAAAATCAACTGTTCAGAGGAGACTGTGTGAAGCAGGCCTTCACGGTCGAATTACTGCAAAGAAACCACTACTTAAGGACACCAATAAGAAGAACAGACTTGCTTGGGCTAAGAACCACGAGCAATGGACATTAGACTGGTGGAAATCTGTCTTTTGGTTTGATGAGTCCAAATTTGAGATTTTTGGTTCCAACCGCTGTGTAAGGAGGAGGTGTGATGGTGCTTTGCTGGTGACACTGTCTGTGATTTATTCAGAATTAAAGGCACACTTAACCAGCATTGTGCAGCGATACGCCATCCCATTTGGTTTGCTCTTAGTGGGACTATCATTTGTTTTTCAACAGGACAATGACCCAAAACACACCTCTAGACTGTCTCTTTGCTATTTGACCACAAATGAGAGTGATGGAGTGCTGTATTAGATGACCTGGCCTCCACAATCACCCGACCTCAACCCAATTGAGATGGTTTGGGATGAGTTGGACTGCAGAGTGAAGGAAAAGCAGCCAACAAGTGCTCAGCATATGTGGGAACTCCTTCAAGACTGTTGGAAAAGCATTCCTCATGAAGCTGGTTGAGAGAATGCCAAGAGTGTGCAAAGCTCTCATCAAGGCAAAGGGTGGCTACTTTGAAGAATCTAAAATATATTTGGATTTGTTTAACACTTTTTTGGTTACTACATAATTCCATATCTGTTATTTCATTGTTTTTATTTCTTCACTATTATTTTACAGAAAATAGTACAAATAAAGAAAACCCCTTGAATGCGTAGGTGTGTCCAAACTTTTGACTGGTATTGTATTTTACCTATACAGATCAGAATACAAATAAATACACTGGTATTATCACGTGCAGAACATGTATTCGTAGACCTGTGCCTTCTGAAACGAGTGCGCATATGAAGTGGCTATGTTGACTTGAAACAGGCCCTATATGCTAGATTCAGAATTATTTAGCAACTTTAGTTGTGAATGATACAAACCTTAGAATGTTTTAGAAATCCAAACATGTCAGCTGCATGATGCGACTATAGGCTACTGATGATTTGAGAATGTCCAAGAAGAGCTTGCGCTCTGTTCCTTGCCTCAGGCTGCACACGCAGTTCTCGCCTCAAGTGGTCATATTTTCACCCATCAGACTATTCTCAATTGAGCCATGAGATAGACAATAGAGCCCTGAGTACCAGACAGTTAGGACCTGGTGGATGGACAATAGAGTCCTGAGTACCAGACCATTCGAATCTGGTGGAGGGACAATAGAGCCCTGAGTACCAGACCATTAGGACCTGATGGTCACCCAAACTTGCTTTTGACCAATGAATGTCCATAGTGCATATGAGGAGATTACCGTGACTCAACGGTCACGTGGAATTTTACTGCAGACATGACTGCTCTTGTGGCGGTAATATAGTCAACGCAACAGCCCTAGGTATGACATATTTCACAAGGTATGTAATTATGATAAGTGATAACATAAAAACATACATAGGCCTATGACATTTGAACTTTGTGTTAATCTACACTCAACAAAAATCTAAAATGCACCTGCAACAATTTCAAATATTTTACTGAGTTAGTTCATAAGGAAATCAGTCAATTGAAATAATGGAGGGCATGCAGATATGCATCTGTTCAAAAAAAAGTATGGGCTGGTGTCACGGCTGGCTGAAGGACTGGACCAAGGTGCAGCATGGTAAGCGTACATTCTCTCTTTATTGAAAATGACGCCGACAAAACAAAGACCAAAATCAAACCGTGAAGCTTTGGGCTATGTGCCCTGAACAAAGACAAAGTTAACTTCCCACAAAACAGGTGGGGGAAAAGGGTACCTAAGTATGGTTCTCAATCAGAGACAACGATAGAGAGCTGTCCCTGATCGAGAACCATACCAGGCCAAGACATAGAAATACAAAACATTGAAAAAAGGACATAGAATGCCCACCCTAGTCATACCCTGGCATAACCAAAATATAGAATAAAAAGCCTCTCTATGGCCAGGGCGTGACACTGGTCAGTATCTGGTGTGACCACCAGTTTCCTCATGCATGTGACACGTCTCCTTTGTATAGAGTTGACCAGACTGTTGATTGTGGCATATTGTCCCACTCCTCTTCAATGGCTGTGTGAAGTTGCTTGATATTGGTGGGAACTGGAACACGCTGTCGTACACGTCGACCCAGAGAATCCCAAACATGATCAATATGTGGCATTCTGGTGAGCATGCAGGCCATGGAGGAACTGGGACATTTTCAGCTTCCAGGAATTGTGTTCCTTGCGACATGGGGTCGTGCATCATCATGCTGAAACATGAGAGGAGGGCGTCGGATGAATGGCACGATAATGGGCCTCAGGATCTCGTCACGGTATCTCTGTGCATTAAAATTGCCATTGATAAAATGCAATTGTGTTTGTTGTCCGTAGCTTATGCTTGCCCATTCCATAACCGCACCTCCACCATGGGGCACTCTGTTGACATAAATTACATCAGCAAACCGTTTGCCCACACGATGCCATACACGCTGTCCGCCATCTGCCCAGTACAAAATGCACCCCCTCCCCAACTTTACAAATATTTTTACATGACCCTCCTCTTGTACTGTAAAATACATTGAACACCCTCCAACCTCATAGAATTAACTCAAAATAATGGTTATGATCACAATAACTGTAGCGACCCTGTGTTTATACACATAGATATCTATGTGCCATGCATGTCTACGGGCCAGAAGGTTAATGGTTTGCTGACCACCATGGACTAGAATCTCACTGCCTGTTTCATTACTTCACTATCAGAGCCGGTTGCAGACAATGATCAGCTAGGGAGAAATCTGATTTTCAACCATTTGATGCCAAATTTATAATTACATAACATATTGCCATTTTTCCCCCACCAATAGGTTTCTGTGCCACCACACAACCAATAAACAAAAAACATACAGACTTCGGGCACTTCAGTATCATGGTTTGCGTTTTCAACACCAGAATGAATAGACGATGTCAATCTTGACTAACAAAAAACACACCCCTTCCTACCTTGTAGGCTTACCCAGTATCGAAGGCATGGCTTGACAATCTCTGAATGTCATTAAACGTTTTGGTGTTTTCTCCATTCATCAAATTGCTGGGATTTATTGCTTGATTTTATTTGTCAGTAAAAAAACAACAGCATACACAATTTTAAAAGTGAACGAGATTGCACAATAAAGTCAGGGACTTATTTCCATTGTGGTTCTTACAGTTGCTGCAGCATATGGTACAGTAATATAAGGACTGAATGCACATCTAATTTACACATTTCCATCTGGCTTTCTGGGGTCACCTTTTATTTTATTGTAAAGATTATGATTGTTTAAATTTCAGCTGCATTTTTAAATCAGCATATCACCTGAATATCGTTGCTTTAAATCAGTGTGAGCACTCTAAAATATTCTCTCTCTACATCAATTACATTCTAATTGAATCTGAGAGAGAGAGACAGACATTGAGTGAACAAAACATTGAACACCTGCTCTTTCCATGACAGACTGACCAAGCAAAAGCTATGTGTCATGTACTGTCATGTTGTGTCTTGTCTCTGTCCTTTCCCTTCACCCTGTCTCCCTCTGCTGGTCGTTGTTAGGTTACCTTTTCTCCCCCTCTTTCCCCCAGCTGTGCCTTGTCTCCTCCTAACCACCTCGTCACCCCTTTTCCCACCTGTTCCCTTTTTCCCTCTGATTAGGTCCCTATATCTCTCTCTGTTTCTGCTCCTGTCCTTGTCGGATTCTTGTTTGTTGTGTTTCATGCCTGAACCAGACTGTCGTCATGTTTGCTGTAACCTTGTCTTGTCCTGTCGGAATCTGCCGGTCCGTCTGAGCCTACTTATGTTTGGTAATTAAAGAAGCTCTGTTTAAGTTAATTCGCTTTTGGGTCCTCATTCACGCACCGTAACAGAAGAATCCGACCAAGAATGGACCCAGCGACTTCGGATCCTCTCCACTCAGCCGTCGGGATCCAGGGAGCGATGCTAGGCAGACACGATCAGGAATTGTCTGCTGCTCGACATGCCGTTGAGACCCTGGCCACCCAAGTCTCCAACCTCACAGAACAGGTTCACCATCTCCGCCTCGATCCACCGGCCACTTCCAGGGCTTTCGAATCTCCGGAGCCCAGAACCAATAACCCGCCGTGTTACTCTGGGGAGCCCACTGAATGCCGCTCGTTCCTCACCCAGTGTGATATTGTGTTTTCTCTCCAGCCCTACACTTTCTCCAGGAGCACTGCTCGTGTCGCCTACGTCATATCTCTCCTTATTGGACGGGCTCGTGAGTGGGGCACGGCAATCTGGGAGGCAAGGGCTGAGTGTACTAACCAGTATCAGGACTTTAAGGAGGAGATGATACGGGTTTTTGATCGATCTGTTTTTGGGGAGGAGGCTTCCAGGGCCCTGTCTTCCCTATGTCAAGGTAATCGATCCATAACAGACTACTCTATTGAGTTTCGCACTCTTGCTGCCTCCAGTGGCTGGAACGAGCCGGCTTTGCTCGCTCGTTTTCTGGAGGGTCTCCGCGCAGAGGTAAAGGATGAGATTCTCTCCCGGGAGGTTCCTTCCAGCGTGGATTCCTTGATTGAACTCGCTATTCGCATTGAGCGACGGGTTGATCTTCGTCACCGAGCTCGTGGAAAGGAGCTCGCGTTCTCCGTTGCCCCCCTCTCCGCATCACTACCATCTTCCTCTGCCGGCTCGGGTGCTGAGCCCATGCAGCTGGGAGGTATCCGCATCTCGACTAAGGAGAGGGAACGGAGAATCACCAACCGCCTCTGTCTCTAAAGCGGTTCCGCTGGTCATTTTGTCACTTCATGTCCAGTAAAAGGCCAGAGCTCATCAGTAAGCGGAGGGCTACTGGTGAGCGCTACTACTCCTGTCTCTCCTTCAAGATCCTGCACTACCTTGTCGGTCCATCTACGCTGGACCGGTTCGTCAGCTTCCTGCAGTGCCTTAATAGACTCTGGGGCGGAGGGCTGTTTTATGGACGAGACCTGGGCTCGGGAACATGACATTCCTCTCAGACAGTTAAAGGAGCCCACGGCCTTGTTCGCCCTGGATGGTAGTCCTCTCCCCAGGATTCAGCGTGAGACGCTACCTTTAACCCTCACTGTTTCTGGTAATCATAGTGAAACCATTTCTTTTTTAATTTTTCGTTCACCTTTTACACCTGTTGTTTTGGGCCATCCCTGGCTAGTTTGTCATAATCCTTCCATTAATTGGTCTAGTAATTCTATCCTCTCCTGGAACGTCTCTTGTCATGTGAAATGTTTAATGTCTGCTATCCCTCCTGTTTCCTCTGTCTCTTCTTCACAGGAGGAGCCTGGTGATTTGACAGGGGTGCCGGAGGAATATCACGATCTGCGCACGGTGTTCAGTCGGTCCAGGGCCACCTCTCTTCCTTCACACCGGTCGTATGATTGTAGTATTGATCTCCTTCCGGGAACCACCCCCCCCCGGGGTAGACTATACTCTCTGTCGGCTCCCGAACGTAAGGCTCTCGAAGATTATTTGTCTGTAGCTCTTGACGCCGGTACCATAGTCCCCTCCTCCTCTCCCGCCGGAGCGGGGTTTTTTTTTGTCAAGAAGAAGGACGGGTCTCTGCGCCCCTGCATAGATTATCGAGGGCTGAATGACATAACAGTGAAGAATCGTTATCCGCTTCCTCTTATGTCTTCAGCCTTCGAGATCCTGCAGGGAGCCAGGTTTTTCACTAAGTTGGACCTTCGTAACGCTTACCATCTCGTGCGCATCAGGGAGGGGGACGAGTGGAAGACGGCGTTTAACACTCCATTAGGGCACTTTGAATACCGGGTTCTTCCTTTCGGCCTCGCTAACGCTCCAGCTGTCTTTCAGGCATTAGTCAATGATGTCCTGAGAGACATGCTGAACATCTTTGTTTTCGTTTACCTTGACGATATCCTGATTTTTTCACCGTCACTCCAGATTCATGTTCAGCACGTTCGACGTGTCCTCCAGCGCCTTTTAGAGAATTGTCTTTTTGTGAAGGCTGAGAAGTGCACTTTTCATGCCTCCTCCGTCACATTTCTCGGTTCTGTTATTTCCGCTGAAGGCATTAAGATGGATCCCGCTAAGGTCCAAGCTGTCATTGATTGGCCCGTCCCTAAGTCACGCGTCGAGCTGCAGCGCTTTCTCGGCTTCGCGAACTTCTATCGTCGTTTCATCCGTAATTTCGGTCAGGTGGCAGCTCCTCTCACAGCCCTTACTTCTGTCAAGATGTGCTTTAAGTGGTCCGTTTCCGCCCAGGGAGCTTTTGATCTCCTCAAGAATCGTTTTACATCCGCTCCTATCCTTGTTACACCTGACGTCTCTAGACAGTTCGTTGTCGAGGTTGACGCGTCAGAGGTGGGCGTGGGAGCCATTCTTTCTCAGCGCTCCCTCTCTGACGACAAGGTCCACCCATGCGCGTATTTTTCTCATCGCCTGTCGCCGTCGGAACGTAACTATGATGTGGGTAACCGCGAACTGCTCGCCATCCGGTTAGCCCTAGGCGAATGGCGACAGTGGTTGGAGGGGGCGACCGTTCCTTTTGTCGTTTGGACTGACCATAGGAACCTTGAGTACATCCGTTCTGCCAAACGACTTAATGCGCGTCAGGCGCGTTGGGCGCTGTTTTTCGCTCGTTTCGAGTTTGTGATTTCTTATCGTCCGGGCTCTAAGAACACCAAGCCTGATGCTTTGTCTCGTCTCTTCAGTTCTTCAGTAGCCTCCACTGACCCCGAGGGGATTCTCCCTGAGGGGCGTGTTGTCGGGTTGACTGTCTGGGGAATTGAGAGGCAGGTAAAGCAAGCGCTCACTCACACTCCGTCGCCGCGCGCTTGTCCTAGGAACCTTCTTTTCGTTCCCGTTCCTACTCGTCTGGCCGTTCTTCAGTGGGCTCACTCTGCCAAGTTAGCCGGCCACCCTGGCGTTCGGGGTACGCTTGCTTCCATTCGCCAGCGTTTTTGGTGGCCCACCCGGGAGCATGACACGCGTCGTTTCGTGGCTGCTTGTTCGGTCTGCGCGCAGACTAAGTCCGGTAACTCTCCTCCTGCCGGCCGTCTCAGGCCGCTTCCTATTCCCTCTCGACCGTGGTCTCACATCGCCTTAGATTTTGTCACCGGACTGCCTTCGTCAGCGGGGAAGACTGTTATTCTTACGGTTGTCGATAGGTTCTCTAAGGCGGCTCATTTCATTCCCCTTGCTAAGCTTCCTTCTGCTAAAGAGACGGCACAAATCATCATCGAGAATGTTTTCAGAATTCATGGCCTTCCGTCAGACGTCGTTTCGGACAGAGGTCCGCAATTCACGTCTCAATTTTGGAGGGAGTTTTGCCGTTTGATTGGGGCTTCCGTCAGTCTCTCTTCCGGCTTTCACCCCCAGTCTAACGGTCAAGCAGAACGGGCCAATCAGACTATTGGTCGCATTTTACGCAGTCTTTCTTTTCGCAACCCTGCGTCTTGGTCAGAACAGCTCCCCTGGGCAGAATACGCCCACAACTCGCTTCCTTCGTCTGCGACCGGGCTATCTCCTTTTCAGAGTAGCCTCGGGTACCAGCCTCCGCTGTTCTCATCTCAGTTCGCCGAGTCCAGCGTCCCCTCCGCTCAGGCTTTTGTCCAACGTTGCGAGCGCACCTGGAAGAGGGTCAGGTCTGCACTTTGCCGTTATAGGACGCAGACTGTGAGGGCTGCTAATAAGCGTAGAACTAAGAGTCCTAGATATTGTCGCGGTCAGAGAGTTTGGCTCTCCACTCAGAACCTTCCCCTTAAGACGGCTTCTCGCAAGTTGACCCCGCGGTTCATTGGTCCGTTCCGTATTTCTCGGGTCATTAATCCTGTCGCAGTTCGACTTCTTCTTCCGCGATACCTTCGTCGCGTCCACCCGGTCTTCCATGTCTCCTGCATCAAGCCCGTCCTTCGCGCCCCCGCTCGTCTCCCCCCCCCCCCCATCCTTGTCGAGGGCGCACCCATCTACAGGGTCCGTAGAATTTTGGACATGCGTCCTCGGGGCCGTGGTCACCAGTACCTCGTAGATTGGGAGGGGTACGGTCCTGAGGAGAGGAGTTGGGTTCCCTCTCGGGACGTGCTGGACCGTGCGCTGATCGAGGATTTCCTCCGTTGCCGCCAGGTTTCCTCCTCGAGTGCGCCAGGAGGCGCTCGGTGAGTGGGGGGGTACTGTCATGTACTGTCATGTTGTGTCTTGTCTCTGTCCTTTCCCTTCACCCTGTCTCCCTCTGCTGGTCGTTGTTAGGTTACCTTTTCTCCCCCTCTTTCCCCCAGCTGTGCCTTGTCTCCTCCTAACCACCTCGTCACCCCTTTTCCCACCTGTTCCCTTTTTCCCTCTGATTAGGTCCCTATATCTCTCTCTGTTTCTGCTCCTGTCCTTGTCGGATTCTTGTTTGTTGTGTTTCATGCCTGAACCAGACTGTCGTCATGTTTGCTGTAACCTTGTCTTGTCCTGTCGGAATCTGCCGGTCCGTCTGAGCCTACTTATGTTTGGTAATTAAAGAAGCTCTGTTTAAGTTAATTCGCTTTTGGGTCCTCATTCACGCACCGTAACACTATGACCCGTTATTGATGTCACTTGTTAAATCCACTTAAAATCAGCGTAGATGAAGGGGAGGAGACAGGTTAAAGTAGGAGTTTTAAGCCTTGAGACAATTGAAACATTTTCTTTTTTTACATTTATTTCACATTTATTTAACCAGATAGGCCAGTTGAGAACAAGTTCTCATTTACAACTGCAACCTGGCCAAGATAAAGCAAAGAAATGCGACAAAAACAACAACACATGGGACACATGGGATAAACAAAAGTACAAATGTAGTAAGATTAGGGAGGTAAGGCAATAAATAGGGCATAATGGCGAAATAATTACAATTTAGCATTAACACTGGCAATGATAGATGTGCAGATGATGATGTGCAAGTAGAGATACAGGAGTGCAAAAGAGCAAAACTAATAACAATATGGGGATGAGGTATTTGGGCGGACTATTTACAGATGGGCTGTGTACAGGTGCTGTGATCGGTAAGCTGCTCTGACAGCTGATGCTTAAAGTTAGTGAGGGAGATTTAAGACTCGTTCCAGTCATAGGCAGCAGAGAACTGGAAGGAAGGGCGCTCAAAGGAGGTGATGGCTTTGGGGATGACCAGTGAAATATACCTGCTGGAGCGTGTGCTACGGGTGGGTGTTCCAAGGATGACTAGTGAGCTCAGATAAGGCGGGGCTTTACCAAGCAAAGACTTATAGATGACCTGGAGCCAGTGGTTTTGGCAACGAATATGAAGAAAGGGCGAGCCAACGAGAGCATATAGGTTGCAGTGGTGTGTAGTATAAGGGGCTTTGGTGACAAAACGGATGACACTGTGATAGACTACGTCAAGAGTGTTGGAGGTTATTTTGTAGATGACATTGCCGAAGTCAAGGATCGATAGGATAGTCAGTTTTACAAGGGTATGTTTGGCAGCATGAGTGAAGGAGGCTTTGTTGCGAAATAGGAAGCCGATTCTAGATTTTATTTTGGATTGGAGATGTTTAATATGAGTCTGGAAGGAGAGTTTACAGTTTAAGCAGACACCTAAGTATTTGTAGTTGACCACATATTCTAAATCAGAACCGTCCAGAGTAGTGATGCTAGTCAGGCGGGCAGGCAGGTGCAGGCAGCGATCGGTTGAAGAGCATGCATTTAGATTTACTTGCATTTAAGAGCAGTTAGAGGCCACGGAAGAAGTGTTGTATGGCATTGAAGCTTGTTTGTCCAAAGAAGGGTCAGATGTATACAAAATGGTTTGTCTGCGTAGAGGTGGTTCAGAGAATCACCAGCAGCAAGAGCGACATCATTGATACAGTTGAAGTCGGAAGTTTACATACACCTTAGCCAAATACATTTAATTAAACTAAGTTTTTCCCAATTCCTGACATTTAATCCTTGTAAAAAGTCCCTGTCTTAGTTCAGTTAGGATCACCACTTTGTTTTAAGAATGTGAAATGTCAGAATAATAGTAGAGAATTATATATTTCAGCTTTTATTTCTTTCATCACATTCCCAGTGGGTTAGAAGTTTATATACATTCAATTAGTAATTGGTAGCATTGCCTTAAACAATTTAAACTTGGGTCAAAAGTTTTGGGTAGCCTTCCACAAGCTTCACACAATAACTTGGGTGAATTTTGACCCATTCCTTCTGACAGAGCTGGTGTAGCTGAGTCAGGTTTGTAGGCCTCATTGCTCACACACACCTTTTCAGTTCTTCCCACGCATTTTCTATTGGATTGAGGTCAGAGCTTTGTCATGGCCACTCCAATACCTTGACTTTGTTGTCCTTGAGCCATTTTGCCACAACTTTGTAAGTTTGCTTGGGGTCACTGTCCATTTGGAAGTTTTGACATGATGACTGATGTCCTGAGGTGTTGCTTCAAAATATCCACATAATTTCCCTGCCTCATGATGACATCTATTTTGTGAAGTGCACCAGTCCCTCCTGCAGCAAAGCACCTCCACAACATGATGCTGCCACCCCCGTGCTTCACGGATGGCATGATGTCCTTCGGCTTGCAAGGCCAAACAGTTTTTTTCATCAGATCAGAGGACATTTCTCCAAAAAGTACGATCTTTGTCCCCATGTGCAGTTGCAAACCGTAGTCTGGCTTTTTTATGGTGGTTTTGGAACAGTGGCTTGTTCCTTGCTGAACGTTCTTTCAGGTTATGTCAATATAGGACTTGTTTTACTGTGGATATCGATACTTTTGTACCTGCTTCCCCCAGCATCTTCACAAGGTCCTTTGCTGTTGTTCTGGGATTGATTAGCACTATTCGCACTAAAGTATGTTCATCTTTAGGAGACAGAACGCGTCTCCTTCCTGAGCGGTATGACGGCTGCGTGGTCCCATGGTGTTTATACTTGCATACTATTGTTTGCACAGATGATTGTGGTACCTTCAGGCATTTGGGATTTGCTCCCAAGGATGAACCAGACTTGTGGAGGTCTACAGTTTTTTTTTCTCGGGTCTTGGCTGAGTTTGAAGGTAGGCCTTGAAATACATCCATGGGTACACCTCCAAGTGACTCAAATTATGTTACTTAGCCTACCAGAAGCTTTAAAACCATGACGGAATTTTCCAAGCTGTTTAAAGGCACAGTCAACTTAGTGTATGTAAACTTCTGACCCACTGGAATTGTGATACAGTGAATTATAAGTGAAATAATCTGTCTGTTGTCACGACTTCGACAGAAGGTGGCTCCCCTTCCCGTTCGAGTGGCGCTCGGCGGTCGTCGTCGCTGGCCTACTAGCTGCCACTGATTCTTTCCTCCCCCTCCTTGTGTGTTTATTGGTTACACCTGTTATGAGTTTGTGGTAATTAGTCGGGCTTTATTAGTCAGCCGGCCCGCCTGTTTCTTTGTGCGTGATTAATTATTGTAACATTTGTGTATGTTGGAGACGAACGTGTTTGTTTCTGTTCGTGGATTTTGCTGGACTGTTTTCGTCACCGCGTTTGGGACATTTGTTTTGAACACCCAGTGTTTTGTGGGGTGGCCGTTGTTCACCGTGTGTGCTTTGAAAGAGCACTATATTGAACTTTCTGTTTCCTGCGCCTGACTTCACACCCACGACAGCCATGTCGTTACATCTGTAAACAATTGTTGGAAAAATGACTTGTCATGCACAAATTAATGTCCTAACCAACTTGCCAAAACCATAGTTTGTTAACAAGAAATTTGTGGAGTGGTTGAAAAACGAGTTTTAATGACTCCAACCGAAGTGTATGTAAACTTCCGGCTTCAACTGTATATTCAGAGAAAAGAGTCGGCCCGAGAATTGAACACTGTGGCAACCCCATAGAGACTGCCAGAGGTCCTGACAACAGGCCCTTCGATTTGACAAACTGAACTCTGTCTGCGAAGTAGTTGTTGAACCAGGCGAGGCAGTCATTTGAGATGCCAAGGCTTATGAGTCTGCCGATAAGAATGCGGTGACAGAGTCAAAAGCCTTGACCAGGTCACAGTACTGTCTTTTATCGATGGATGTTATGATATCATTTAGGATCTTGAGCGTGGCTGAGGTGCACCCATGACCAGCTTGGAAACCAGATTGCATAGTGGAGAAGGTACGGTGGGATTCAAAATGGTCAGTGATCTGTTTGTTAACACAGTTACCATTCAAAAACAAGCTGTTAATTCACCCAAAAATGACATTGTGACCAAAAAGAACAGATGAAATGGACATTGTTTTCATCCCAGCTTCTTTCTATGGTGCGACCCGTTAGAACTGTAACCTGACATTTCCATTCTTCTTCTGACAATAGACCTTGACCAACTGCTCACCAGGCACAGCAAGGGCAGTCTGGACCGTTATGCTGTTCTGCTATTCCAAGGATGTGTAACAGAAGAGAAATATAACGAGTGGACACAGAATACCAACTGGGATGGATCTCGAGTCAATGTGGCTTACCAGTGAACCTTTTGGGGTTCATCATTAATACTATGTCTCAGAAGTTTTTGTCCATGACTGATGCAACCCGAAAAAGCATTAAAGACAGAGTTAATGAGCGCTTGAAGGAATTGGGCACTTTACCATAGCCTAATAAACAAATGCAGGCGGCGTCTATCTTCAAAATGCTTTAAATGCTTTATTATCCAAAATGTAAAGTGCGTGTGGGCGACCTCATGCAACCGCAACATATCGGATAAAGCATATACTGTACAGTACTGTATTTCTTCATCAGCATCTTTGTGCTTTCGTTAATAAAATAATTATAAAAATACTCTTTGAAAATGCAGATGTTTATTCCATTATTGATCCATAACAAATTACTATGGGAATAAATATCACTGAATGACAGAAATATTGGATCAAAGTAGACTAAAGAAGGTAAACAAATGGTTGCTTACTGGTAAATACTCTTTCAAATTGAATGGAAGAGACAGCATTCAGAGGTCAAGACAGCACTGCTCCGAGACAAACATGGGGACTGGTCTTGATAAATCAACAAGATTTTTATTTTCACTGAATCTCCGTTTGGGTATTGGTTAGACTACAATTAGGGTGTGGAACCACAGCGCCATTATGGGCTATTAGCAGGACAATACTCTTGCCAAGAAGGAGGGTCTGGGGAGAATTGTATCGTCAAATGTATTTGTTAGTTAGGTTGGCTGTTTCACAACTGGCAGTGATTGGGAGTCGCTTCGGGCGACGCACAATTGGCCCAGTGTCATCCAGGTTTGACTGGTTTAGGCCGTCATTGTAAATAAGAATTTGCTCTTTAACTGACTTGCCTAGTTAAATAAAGGTCACGATGTACAGCGTCATATTTTCCTAAAGGTAACCCTGAGGGTTTTGTTTTTTGTTTTTCTTGGAATAGAAACACCATAATATAAATAAAGCTACATTTCTTAAAATTAATCCCACATACTATGTTCTTACACAAAAAGATGTATGAGGTGATGGTGGGCTTTCTTTTTCTCTCCCTCTAAAAACATAAATAAATCATTCAAAATAATAAACTTGATTTGTTTACAAATTACTAAGAATGTCTTACCTCATGTTCAAGAATGGCCTTTTTTTAACAAAACAATCTGCAAAATATTATATATTTTTTTACAAGCTATGGAAAGTTGTTTGCAATTTCAGTTTAAGCCACCAGAAAAGACAGAATAAATAATACAACAAATATTGTGGTTAAACTCAAATATACTAATTGATTAACATACCTTAAGGGAACATTTTGACATTTGCCGTATGGTTAGTGAGAAAGTCCGTATTGCAAATGTACGGTCCCTTACTAGACGTCCGAGAACGTTTCTAAAATTTGCAGAATAAATAATAATAATAACATTTTGACATTTGCCGTATGGTTAGTGAGAAAGTCCGTATTGCAAATGTACGGTCCCTTACTAGACGTCCGAGAACGTTTCTAAAATTTGCGGATGGCGTCGGGCCGAGCGGCAGGGCCGGACCTACCAGGAAGTCATCAAACTCTCTCTCTCGGACATTCGGTTTCCGTTTTATAAAATAAACAAATTTTGGTCATTTTTCCACTGTCCCGGAAAATCCCACAAGAGGGCATAAGCAATCGTATTGCAAATGTACAAAAAATCACGAATCACAATGGGGCCTTATCTCCAAAACGGAAAATATTTCGAAGCCGAAACTTGGTGAGCGTAGGTTTGGCATAATGGGCAGTTGGCCCTGAACAAGATGGCGTCTAGGCCTCAACGGTTTTTGAGTTATGGCCATTTTTCTGGCATTAAAGGTCCAAAATGAAAATAGAGAAAAAAAAATTCCACTTCACGTCAAAGTCAAGGAGCCTCCGGTGTCAATAAAAAAAGAACCAGCCATTTATCTATCGTCATTTAAGAGAAATCGTACAATGACAAATTGGTGATGTTCAAAAATATATATTTTTTAAACAGTTACAGATCCAGTTGCAGGGTGTTCATACAAATCTTTTTAAAGTGTGCTGCGGAGCTCTGTGAGATTTCTGTGATTTGCTATGATTTTCTGAAATAACACACACTCACTAAACCCTCCGTAAATAACTCAGTTCTTAACGTAAAGACTTAAAACTCAGGATTCTGTAAAGACATACCCCAATCAGGATATGAGTTTATTTATAGCTTCCTGTGCCAACCGGAAGTGCCTTAAATGGTGTCATAGTGGCTGTTTCCAAGGGTTAAAAAGGTCAGATCTTTTCAAAACTTCATATGTGTGATTAGGCAACCCCCATGAATTGTAAATCAGTCATTTCTCCCAACAGATGTCAAAGAAAAGCTCTCTCACACACACACAGCAAGGATGGAGTGAAAAAGTGTGGTGCTTAAAGACATAGAGAGCCTGCAATGGCATTCCCATATTCTCTAGGCCGTGCCGAGTTCAACGAGATATCCCGCTTGACCGTAGCTCGCTCGGTCTAATCGCAGCGACCATTAGAAAAGTAGGCCCAAAATGAAGCCTGCCCCACAACGTAATTTGCTTTTGGGTGACCGTGAGAGAACCGTTAGGGTGAGAAGCACAATTCGACCTCAGGTACGTTCCTAAGGTCCTCCCGATCCGTGCAAGCCTAACCTTGACCGTGTGGCATTAACCCTTAATAGTTAAAAGAAGGTGTTTACATCAAACAGTTTGCATGGACTTCTCTCCCCATAGGAATACATTGCCTGCACTCCTAAATTCAACCTGAAGCCTATGTGGGTTATGAATGCCGTATGAACCTGTCTTCGGTGACAGTCCATCAGGCCACTATGAGGTCTACCTGTGTGGATTCTAAGCTTCCTGGACCAACCGGAAGTGGTTAAAATCACCCTAAAAGTGTATATCCGTACCCTGCCTGCAGTTTTTGATAAATAGTGCATTCAATCAAATGTGTAAATCAGTCAGTTCTTAACGTAAAGACTTAAAACTCAGGATTCTGTAAAAGCATACCCCATTGAGGATATGTGTTTACTTATAGCTTCCTGTGCCAACCGGAAGTGCCATAATTGGTGTCACAGGGGCTGTTTCGAAGGGTTAAAAATGTCAGATCTGTCCAAAACTTCATATGTGTGATTAGGCAACCCCCATGAACTGTAAATCAGTCATTTTTCCCATAAAATTTCAAAGGAAAACTAAATCACACACACAGCTTGGAAGGAGGGACCCATTGGGGTGCATAGAGACATACACTGCCTGCATTAGTTAACCTTGATGGAACTTTTAAAGAACCGTCAGACCTAGAGTTCCGAAACTTTAGAAACCTGTTCTAGACCTTAGGTCGATAGTGCGTGGTGAGTTACGTGGCTCTAGAAGGTTCTCGGGCCGAGAAACAGCCTCATACATTTGCAATGACTTCAATTCATTTTTGCATCACGAAAATGACGACATTTAGAAATGTTCCAGAGTCGCAAGACTAGGTGCATTGCGACCGTCTCGGCCCATATAGACGGACCCCAACGTTTCTGTCCGATAGCTAATTCAAGGAACCCGCAGCAAGTCATGGAAAAAAGTGGATTTTCAGCACCAATTAGGGTCTTGCTCGGACACCAAATGACCTATCGAGCCGAAACTTGGGATTTGGGGTTGCCTCAGCTAGGCCTACACATAATATCAGAACCCGCAGCTAGAATGTAACTATGTGTTTTACGTTTTTTTAAATGGTTTGAACCGAAAGCGTTGTGAATTTTGGGCCAGCTCTGAAGTATGTGATAGTTGGCTACTAAACGAGTTGGAAAAAGTGGGTTTGGTGTCAGTTTGTGTCAGTTTGGTGTCAGAATGATATCTAATTGACTGATGGACGGTGACTTGCTGGTGACTCTTGTGCATTATGGCAGACATATGCCCCCTTTGGAGAGATTGGGTACCCCTAGTAAACTGAAAAAAAAATCTGTCAAAAATTGCTAATATATGCAAATATAATAATTATTATTGGATAGAAAACACTCTAAAGATTCTAAAACCGTTGGAATTATGTCTGTAAGTATAGCAGAACTCACAGGGCAGGCATTCTTCCAAACTAGTTTTTGTGGCCATGAAAGTTGGAGCAACTTTGACGTCATGGCCCCCACCCTTCCCAACCAGTTATGATTCTGGGGAGACTTTCTATCTCTTCCGCTAGATGTCCTCTTTCAGTAGAGCTTTGAATGGTTCAAATCCCGCGAGAATTGACCCTATGGGAGTGAAATTAGTGCGTGCCACAAGAGAATAGGCTGTGCGTAGGGGCGCGAATTGGTCCCAGCCATTCCTTTGTTCCAGCACTCAAGAGAAGGGCAGACGATGGCCGATTGAATTGAAGTTTGTTTTGCGTGTCTAAAACATCATAAAGCTTGCTTCTGCACTTAGTTTGACCTGTTTAGTCGACATATAATATGTAATTTTGAAGTTTTGATGCACAACTTTTCCGGACCAGAGGACGTTTTGGGTGCATTTCAGCTGATGTTATTAGCAGTAGCTAATACAAAGACGCAAGACTTGAAACCAAACGATGTATTGGGTAAGTATGAAGCCTTCCAGAACATTCTGAACGAAGACCATCGAAGGTAAGGGAATATTTATGCTTAAATCTGTGTTTCTGTTGACTCCAACATTACGTAGAAATGTAGCTTGGAACTGAGCGCCGTCTCAGCATATTGAATAGTGTGCGATTTCTGTAACGTTAAAAATAAATCTAACAAAGCGGTTGCATAAAGAAGCAGTGTATCTTTCTAACTATATGTAGAACATGTATATTTAGTCAAAGTTTATGATGTCTATTTACGTTATCTTGCCGCGCTACCTAGATTTCCTGCAGGCATTTTTGAGTAATTTCTGAACGTGAACTCACTGTAAATGGACATTTATGGATGTAAATGGCATATTATTGAAAAAATAATAATGTACTGTGTAACATGTCATATTACTGTCATCTGATGAAGATTTTCAAAAGGTTAGTGAGCGATTAATTTTTTAATCCTGCGTTTGTTGATTGCATGTTTTGGCTATTCAAATGAGCTGTGTCTGGTGGTGGTTTTACATATACATGTGCTATGTTTTCGCTGTAAAACATTTTAGAAATCTGACTTGCTGGCTAGATGAACAAGGTGTTTATCTTTCATTTGAGCTATTGGACTTGTTAATGTGTGGAGGTTAAATATTTTTAAGAATATTTTTGCGTTCCATGCGCCACCGTTTCAGCTGAACGTGGGAGGGTTGATTCCCAATTGGGAACCAATATCGTAGACAGGTTAAATAAAGGTAAAATAAAAATAAATAAAAGACAGGGTCCTGACAGGGTTTCTTTTTTTGCTCAGTTTAGCAACCTTTCGGTTACTGGACCGACCATCTAACCACTAGGCTAATTGCCGCCCCATGGCTTGGTTTTTGCTCTGATTTGCACCGTCAGCTGTGGGACCTTATAGACAGGTGTGTGCCCGTCCAAATCAGGTCCAATCAATTGAATTTTCCACAGGTGGACTCCAATCAAGTTGTAGAAACATCTCAAGGATGATCAATGGAAACAGAATGCACCTGAGCTCAATTTCGATTTCAAAAAATTGTTTTCACTTTGTCATTGTGTGGTATTGTTGGTAGATTGCTGAGGATTTTTATTTATTTAATCCATTTTAGAATAAGGTTGTCACGTAACAAAATGTGGAAAAAGTCAAGTCGTCTGAATACTTTCCGAAGGCACTGTATGTTAGCTATTGTCATGACGTGCCCTGGGGGGAGGATCATAGCCCCCCTCTCCCAATTCACTTCAAGGGGCTTTATTGGCATGGGAAACATATAAAAACATAAATATGTGTTGTATTTACAATGGTATTTGTTCTTCACTGGTTGCCCTTTTCTTGTGGCAACAGGTCACAAATATTGCTGCTGTGATGTCACACTGTGGCATTTCACCCAGTAGATATGAGAGTTTATCAACATTGGGTTTGTTTTCAAAATCTGTGTAGTCTGAGGGAAATATGTGTTTCTAATATGGTCATATATTTGGCAGGAGGTTAGAAAGTGCAGCTCAGTTTCCACCTAATTTTGTGGGCAGTGTGCACATAGCCTGTCTTCAGAGTCAGGTCAGCCTACGGTGGCCTTTCTCAATAGCAAGGCTATGCTCACTGAGTCTGTACATAGTCAATGCTTTCCTTCATTTTGGGTCAGTCACAGTGGTCAGGTATTCTGCCACAGTGTACTCTCTGTTTAGGGCCAAATAGCATTCTAGTTTGCTCTGTTTTTGTTAATTCTTTCCAATGTGTCAAGTAATTATCTTTTTGTTTTCTCATGATTTGGTTGGGTCTAATTGTGTTGCTGTCCTGGGGCTCTGTGGGGTCTGTTTGTGCTTCGACAGGTCATTAATACCTGGTAGAAACTGCCATGCAGTATTGAGAGAGTCTAAGAGAACAAAGCATCTCTCTTGGACAAACTCCTAATCCCCAAAATGGGAGAATTAAACTATATTTTTACTTTTGAGAATGTGGGAATGGTCCGTGGACACTTAAGGCACAGTTATGACGAGTGTGTTTCATTTGGTGATCTCACGAAGGACAGGAAACTCACATAACTGTATCGCTTAAAGTGTACAGCTGTCAGGCTTACATCTAAATATTGTGAAACGTATTTGTGAAAAGATGTAATGTGATATTAACCTTCTAAATGAGAGCATGGATTTTCATGTAAAGATGAACTAGTCAGTGGCCACAACCCCGTGAGCTCAGACATCACATTAGGTGTCATAGAACCGCCCCTTCTTCGACAGAGTATAAAACCCACTCCTGATGCGAAATGTAGAAATAATTGGCACTACAACTCTACCAAAGGACAAAGACCATACCACGTGGAGAATTTGCTACACGGCTGGAAATGGTTCAACTCTGAGACTATCGATCACTACAGAATAAGAGCAAATCTTAGACGTAGAATTACTCGTCTGCAGCTAGAAATGATGTAAGTCTACAACGAGAATACTGACAACCGCCGAAGCATCTATTCTATGAGAACATTTCCGAATGGTACTCTGAAGTATTCATTCTAACCACCTACAACCACGAAAGACATTGCAACTTCTGGGAAAGTTAACCAGAGACTCTGATGAACCCTAAAGGACGATTGAGGATTCCAACAGAGAAGACAACAACGACATACTGGTGTAAATATATAAATTGCAATTATTCTCGAATTAGTGGCTGTTCATGTGCAAAGGTATACCATGTCAATGAATAGAATTATAGACTGTATGTAGTGAATGCATTTTGTCTTTCCCACTCTCTCAGTCCCCACCCCACCCCTTCCCTTTGTCTACCAAGCCATCATATCTGACTACGGGACATTCCTATCATTGTTAGTAACCAACATTTAATGTTTGTTTTATGTATTTCTGTGATTATTTAGATAGTTAATATACAATTAAGCCAATTTGAATATGCTGATTCATTATGGAAACTAGGGTTTGTGCAGATAAGCAATAATTTTACGACGTATGGAATGAGACTAATGAGGTAACAATTAATAATCATTAATGGAAGACTAAGATAAGATATGAAAATATCCGAAGAGTCGATTCGGGAAATAGAGACTCTGTAAACATTTGTCCGTGGTGCCCCAACTTCCTAGTTAATTAAAGTTTACATTATTAATTTAATCACATAATAATAGTTACACACAGAGCATTGATTTGTTAAAATAACAGTCTTCACATTTAATGACACTATGGATGACCTCTCTAGGTTTCTGACGTGCGCAGACCTCAAAATTGCATTGCAAGTAGCATTGAAAAGTTCTTAAAGTCTTAAATTCAAAGTTCAAACTAAAATGTATCATTCCTGTATTGTATAGGAGGCCATGTATCTAGCTAGATACATATGAAAGGGAAAGATGCAGATCCCTAAAGTTAGCAAAACCTTTCTGCCCCAAAGTTGAGTGAACTAATCAAATAACATGTTAATTGTCACATGCGCCAAATAGAACAGGTGTAGACTTTACCATGAAATGCTTACTTATGAGCCATTTCCCAACAATGCAAAGTTAAAAAGTAAGTACAAATTGTGTGTTTTGTGTGTGTGAATGTATGTGTGTTATGGTGTGACAATGTAGCATGTCTGAGTGTGTGGATGGAGTCCAGTGAGTGTGCATAGAGCCGGTGTTAGAGAGTCAGTGCAAATAGTCAGGGTAGCCACTTGATTAACTGTTCAGCAGTCTTATGGCTTGGGGGTAGAAGCTGTTCAGGAGCGTTTTGGTTCCAGACTTGGCGCTGAGGTATCGCCTGATGTGCAGTAGCAGAGAGAACAGTGTATGACTTGAGTGGCTGGAATCTTTGACAATTTTTAAGGCCTTTTATTACACCACCTGGTATAGAGGTCCTGGAGGGCAGGGAGCTTGGCCCCGGTGACGTACAGGGTTGTCCGAATTACCCTCTGTAGCGCCTTACAGCCAAGCAGTTGCCATACCAAGCAGTGGTTCAGCCAGTCAAGATGCTTTCAATGGTTCAGCTGTGGAACTTTCGAGGATCTGAGGGCTCATGACAAATCTTTTCAGCCTACTCAGGAGAAAGAGGCATTGTTGTTGCATTCAAGACTGTGTTGGTGTGTTTGTGGACACCGAGGAACTTGAAGCTGTCAACCCGCTCCACTACAGCCCCGTCGATATACAGTTGAAGTCGGAAGTTTACACACACCTTACCCAAATACATTTAAACTCAGTTTTTCACAATTTCTGACATTTAATCCTAGTAAAAATTCCCTGTCTTAGGTCAGTTAGGATAACCACTTTATTTTAAGAAAGTGAAATAGTAGAGAGAATGATTTATTTAAGCTTTTATTTATTTCATCATATTCCCAGTGGGTCAGATGTTTACATGCACTTAATTAGTATTTGGTAGCATTGCCTTTAAATTGTTTAACTTGGGTCAAACGTTTTGGGTAGCCTTCCACAAGCTTCCCACAACAAGTTGGGTGGTCAATGAAAACCATTCTCGCGTAGGTGTTCCTTTTGTCCAGGTGGGAAAGGGCAGTGTGGAGTGCATTAGCGATTGCGTCATCTGTGGATCTGTTGGGGAGGTATGCGAATTGGGAGTGGGTCCAGGATGTTTGGGATGATGGTGTTGTGAGCCATGACCAACCTTTCAAAGCATTTCATGGCTACAGATGTGAGTGCTATGTAGCGATAGTCATTTAGACAGGTTACCTTGGCATTCTTTGGCATAGGGACTTTGGTGGTCTGCTTGAAACATGTAGGTATTACAGACTGGGTCAGGGAGAGTGCATGCTCTAAGTACACGTCCTGGTAATCTGTTTTATGAATGTTAGCCTGTTTAAAGGTCTTACTCGCATCGGCTACAGAGAGAGTGATCACACAGTCATCCAGAACAGCTGGTGCTCTCATGCACGGTTCAGTGTTGGTTGCCATGAAGTGAGCATGGAAGGCATTTCGCTCATCTGATAGGCCCGCTTCCGTATTGAGCGCATCACTGGTACTCCTGTTTGTTTTGCTTGTGAGCAGGATTCAGGAGAATAGAGTTAGCTTTGTGTGCGTCTCTGTGTGTGGCGTAAAGTTAATCTATAGTTTTTTCACCTCTACTGCACAGATGACATGCTGGAAGAAATTAGGTAAAATGGATTTAAGTTTTCCTGCATTAAAATAACGTACACTAGAAGCGCCGCCTCTGGGTGAGCATTTTCTTGTTTGCTTATGGCCCTATACAGCTTGTTGAGTGCGATCTTCGTGCCAGCAATGGGTTTGTGGTGGTAAGAAGACCAGTACGAAAACTATAGATTTAAACTCTTTTGGTAAATACACTGATCAAAAATATAAACGCAACATGTAACGTGTTGTTCCCATTTTTCATGAGTTGAAATAAAAGATCCCAGAAATGTTGGTGCTCAAATTTGTTTAAATTACTGTTAGTGAGCATTTGTACTTTGCCAAGATGATCCATCCACCTGACAGGTGTGGCATATCAAGAAGCTGATTAAACAGCATGATCATTACAACGGTGCACCTTGTGCTGGGGACAATAAAATGTGCAGTTTTGTCACCCAACACAATAAGCTGCCTCTAATGTTGTTTTAGAGAATTTGGAATTACGTCCAACTGGCCTCACAACCACAGACCATGTGTGGGAGAGCGGTATGCTGATGTCAACATTGTGAACAGAGTGCCCTATGGTGGAGTTGGGGTTATGGTATGGGAAGGCATAAGCTACAGACAACGTACACAATTGCATTTTATCGATGGCGATTTGAATGCACAGAGATACCGTGACAAGATCCTGAGGCCCATTGTCGTGCCATTCATCTGCCGCCATCACCTCATGATTCAGCATGATAATCCACGGCCCCATGTAGTAAGGATCTATACACAATTCCTGGAAGCTGAAAATGTCCCAATTCTTCCATGGTCTGCATACTCACCAGACATGTCACCCATTAAGCATGTTTGGGATGCTCTGGATGGAAATGTCCAACAACATGTCCCAGTTCCCGCCAATATCCAGCAACTTCGCACAGCCATTGAAGAGGAGTGGGACAACATTCCACAGGCCACAATCAACAGCCTGATCAACTCTTTGTGAAGAAGATGTGTCGTGCTGCATGAGGCAAATGGCGGTTACACCAGATACTGATTGGTTTTCTGTACCATGCCCTTACCTTTTTTTTAAGGTATCGGTGGCCAGAAAAAAAAGCTAGATTAAAATGTTCCATGTCCTTTTCCAGCCACGACTCGTAGAAACATAGGATATTATAGTTCTTCAGATCACGTTGATAGCATAGTCTCCAATGGAGCTCGTCCAGTTAATTCTCCAGTGATTGCACGAGGGTCGAGGCAGTTTATCCACTTTCAGACATAGTCTCGTCAGGTATGCCGCACGCGGGCCTCTATAATGGCGCCTCTTCCTTTTTCAAGTGTCTGGGATTTGGGCCTGGTCGAGGATGAGCGGTATGTCATTCTCCTCTGGGAGAAGAAGAAGTGTGGTGCTCGTATGAGCAAGAACACATCCGAGAAAGTAGCTCAATTCTTTGGGTTATTCAAGCGATCATTAACCTCATCCAAATTGAGGTTAATGATCGCTGTTCTGATGTCCAGTAGCTCTTTTCGGCCATAGGAAACGATGACGGAAATATTGTGTACAAAAAAAGTTACGATAATCTCAAAAAAACACAAAATAGCACAATTGGTTAGGAGCCCGTAAAATGGCTGCTATTCCCTCCAGCGCCATGACTCAGTTCAGTAGAAATCGAATTGCAGCTGTTTGCCTTGATTGTTTTAAGTTCACTCAACAACAACAAAAAATGACTGTGTAGGTGTGTGGTTAAACGTAGATACTAGGCGTGTGTGTGTTTACCTGGGAGTTAAGGAGGCGGACGGTGGTCTTGGAGCCGACGTCTTTCTCGTACCCCACGGTGGGCGCTGCGTTGAACCGCAGCACTGCATCATGGGAGTCTGTGGTTGGACAATGATAAATAAGTACAGTATTTATATATACATCATTCATTTGGAATCATTGAAGCTACAGATGCTGTACTAAAGTGGGCTTATAAGCTTTTTTGAATGCATTTCTGAGATGCCCACATATTTCAGTTTTGCATCCGAATCTGTATTTAGATTCAGGTGGAGTGTATGGTTGTATATTGTATTGTGTTTATAATGACCAATATACCACACGCCCTTGGGCCTTATTTCTTAATTAATCCCCTAGAGTCGATTGACGCCCCATCAAAATGTGTCAGTTCAAGCTAGAGATATGAGGTTTTTTTGCATTACATTTTAGTAGACACTCTTGTCCATAGTGATTTACAGTAGTGAGTGCATACATTTTCATACTGTCCCCCATGGGAATCAAACCAACAACCCTGGCATTGCAAGCGCCATACTCTACCAACTGAGCCAAACAGGACACATTGGATGCGTCTCAGTCCACCGCATCCGCCAGTGTTGTACTTCCACATCTGTGGTGGATGGTGACAGAGCTAGAGCGGTGTTTGTCAGAACATCCCAAAAATCGGTCACAAAAATGTCTGTAGTGTCCAAACGGTTTGACCTACAAAACTCGATTTTGCTCTATAACCCACACAAGTGTCACTGGACTCACTGGACATTAAATATGTGTCAAATACATATACAGTGCCTTCAGAAAGTATTCAGACCCTTGACCTTTCCCACATTTGTTATGTAATTCAGCTCTATACTAAAATTTATTAAATTGTTTCCCCCCCCTTCATATCTACACACAATACCCCATAATGACAAAGCAAAAACAGGTTTCCTGAGCTTTCTTATATCTCCTAGATTTAGGACAGATACTTCAAAAACCTTGTTTCTTATGATGTCTTATTTTCTGTCTATTTTCCCATTTATGCATGTATTATTCAATGTGTTTATGTTGGTTTTAATAGCAAAGGCCAAAATCTATATTTTATCAAATCATGTATTTATATATTTTTGTTGATACCTAAAGGGGTCCTAAAATTCCAAATCAAATAGCTAAATGATACATAGTATGACCATCTTAAAACAATTCCTTATGTCAGCTTAGCACCCCCCCCCCCCCCTCCCCCAATGTCTTAGACTCTAAAGAATTAAATATATAATCATATATGACACCTTTATCCAAAGTGACTTCTTCCTAGGTTCCTGCCTTTCCAGGGAGTTTTTCCTGGCCACAGTGCTTCTACATCTGCATTGCTTGCTGTTTGGGGTTTTAGGCTTTCTGTATAGCACTTTGTGACATCTGTTGATGTAAAAAGGGCTATATAACTACATTTGATTGACTTACAGACTTGCGCGCATATATAATGACTTCCTCAATTAATTACTGACTTGGGTTTTGTTGAAGATTGAATAGATCTAGTTCTAGAGGTCAATAAAGTTGTTTCCGGATGTTTAATACACATAAGTGAATTTGTCCCAATACTTTTCGTCCCCTAAAATGGGTAGACTATGTTCAAAAACTGCTGTAATTTCTAAACGGTTCACCCGATATGGATGAAAATACCTTCAAATTAAAGCTGTTTCAAATACAAAGTGCTGGAGTAGGGCTAAAAGCCTGTTGATGAAATGGATTGTTTGTTTGTAGTTATCTAGCTTGGTTGTAGTCTGCAAGCTACAGTAAGCTAGTACAGTAATGTTACAGTAGCTAGCTACACCTTTACTGAATGACAACAATGTAGCCTGAACACTGTTCTGTCTAGTTAGTTGGGCTTGGAAATTGATAAATGAACATATGGAGAGATCACACATTCATGCAGCTGTGGTGGTGTCACTCTTTTGTCTATTTACCTGCTTTCAAGCCTTTATCCATACTAAAAGGTCTCCCATGAAAGTAATGTTGACTTCAATGGGACAACCAGCTAATTAACGATGCAATGTTGTGTTCTCGCTCTCACTAGATAGAAGTGTGTGGTTCAGTGGCAGATTTTCAAAAGAAAATATACAAAGATAGTATCAGCAATCAGACGAGGCACACCTGGTCTCATTCATTTACAGATGTTACTTAGATTGAGAATGATTTCCATATCTGTTATTGCCCATGGTGTAACTATGTGCTATTGTTTTTAAAATACACAGCAAACCAAAAGCTGCCACCATTACTGTGCGTGCCGTATAGACAATGGTGGTAAATATTTCATTAAAATGTCATTTTCATTAATAAATGTGGCCAATTAATTCACTGTGTGGATATCTTTATACATTATGCATACTTAGTTAATATTCCATTCCATTTGTCCTCGATTCCGGAACGTGAAGCCCCCTGACCCCAGCAGGGAGGACCAAGAAAAAGTGCGGCTTAAGGCACTGTATGACTTCGTGTTAAGTAAAATTAAGATCACTCAAATTAATATTTAAATTTAGTGTGACTGACATGAATTGGAGCATTAACTGGCTTCGTCTACACTCGGGTGGAACAACAGATATGCAATACATTTGCCAACAATGGTTGTGCCAATTAATTATATCACAATGGTTGAGAGTGCGTACACACTTGTAATGTAGCCTACATCCGTTGTTAAACTCTACTGATTGACAATGGGGGAGTGCTCGGTCCTCGTTTTCCTGTAGTCCACAATCATCTCCTTTGTCTTGATCACATTGGGGCAGCAGGTAGCCTAGTGGTTAGAGCGTTGGACTAGTACCCGAAAGGTTGCAAGATTGAATCCCTGAGCAGACAAGGTAAAAATCTGTCGTTCTGCCCCTGAACAAGGCAGTTAACCCACTGTTCCTAGGCTGTCATTGAAAATACAAATTTGTTGGTAACATACTTGCCTAGTTAAATAAACCAAAAAATATGATTCAGGGAGAGGTTTTTGTCCTTTCACCATACGGTCAGGTCTCTGACCTCCTCCCTATTGGCTGTCTTGTCGGTGATCACTGTTGCGTCATCGGCAAACTTAATGATGGTGTTGGTGTCTGGCCATGCAGTCATGAGTGAACAGGGAGGGGACTGAGCACGCACCCCTGAGGGGCCCACGTGTTGAGGATCAGTGTAACTGATGTGTTGTTACCTACCCTTATTGTGCGGTTGTGTTTTGAAGGACGCACGGCTCTCGATGTTCGCCTCTCCCAAGTCCGTACGGGAGTTGCAGCGATGGGACAAGATGACTGTAACTACCAATTGGATATCACAAAAAGGGGCTTTTAATTTTTTTTTTAACAATTCTATAAAAAAGTTTGTAATGACACAATTTCCAGTGTACAACATCTAAATAAAAGGATGTATTGGTGTTTTTCAAGACTTTGTTTATGTGTTATGTGTGCCCACATACTGCAGAACAAGCCTGAGGTGATAGACTAGATATAACATAGTAAATGTAAATCTTGGACACTCAAATTACTTTGGCTAATTAAGGCAAAAACTAAAGTAGGGTGGTTGGTTGGGGTGGGTGCAATCCAAAGCTTGCGAGTTGGAATCTTATCACAGACAACTTTAGCCTTTTAGATAATTAGCAACTTTTTTACTACTTACTGTTTTTTGTTAGTTTGCAACTACTTAGCATGTTAGCTAACCCTAACCTTAAAATCAAACACAGATTTGGCAAAAAATAAAAATAAACTTTCCTTTAAGTATATAGTACTTTCAAAAAAATATTTAATTTGAATGTCCACAAAATATACTTAAGGATACATTCAAAAAAGTATGTACAAAATATAGCCACGAGCAGCAATGAACAGGGTTCACAGGATGACAGAAAGGACACAAGATGAGTTGGATAACAAAGCATGAACTACACTACATGACCAAAAGTATGTGGACACCTGCTAGTCGAATATCTCATTCCAAAATCATTGGCATTAATATGGAGCTGGTCCCACCTTTGCTGCTATAACAGCCTCCACTCTTCTGGAAAGGCGTTCCACTAGATGTTGGAACATTGCTGCAGGGACTTGCTTCCATTCAGCCGCACTGATGTTGGGCGATTAGGCCTGGCTCTCAGTCATCATTCCAATTCATCCCAAAGGTCTTTGATGGGGTTGAGGTTAGGGCTCTGTGCATGCCAGTAAAGTTCTTCCACACTGATCTCGTCAAACCGTTTCTGTATGGACCTCGCTTTGTGCACGGGGGCATTGTCATGCTGAAACAGGAAAGGGCACCACTCCAGCTTGTGTGCAGCTGCTCGGCAATGGAAACCCATTTCATGAAGCTCCCGACAAACAGTTCTCGTGCTGTCGTTACTTCCAGAGGTAGTTTGGAATTCGGAAGTGAGTGTTGCACCCGAGGACAGGTGATTTTTATTACACGCTTCAGCACTAAGCGGTCCCGTTCTGTGGCCTACCACTTTGCGATTGAGCCGTTATTGCTCCTAGACATTTTCACTTCACATTAAAAGCACTTACGGTTGACCGGGCAGCTCTAGCAGGGCAGAAATTTGACGAACTGACTTGTTGGAAAGATGGAATCTTATGACGGTGCCACTTTGAAAGTCACTGAGCTCTTCAGTAAGGCCATTCTACTGCCAATGTTTGTATATGGAGCTTGTATAGCTGTGTGGTTGATTTTATACACATCAGCAATGGGTGTGGCTGAAATAGCCGAATCCACTCATTTGAAGGGGTGTGCAAATACAATATATATGCAAAAGTATCTTCCTTTACGTGCAATCGGTGAATGCATTACCATGTTTATCACTCAATACAACAAGCATGACACAAGTGAAGATTGGTCTAGTACTGTAGGTTGGTTATCTTTGAATGCAGCAGGTAATCGTTACTATTATACTAGTAGCAATTATTATTTACATACGTATTCAGACCCTTTGCTATGAGACTCGAAATTGAGCTCAGGTGAATTCTGTTTCCATTGATCATCATTGAGATATTTCTACAACTTGATTGGAGTCCACCTGTGGTAAATTCAATTGATTGGACATTATTTGGAAAGGCACACACCTGACTATGTAAGGACAGTGCATGTCAGAGAAAAAACAAGCCATGAGGTCGAAGGAAATGTCCGTAGAGCTCCGAGACATGATTGTGTCGAGGTACAGATCTGGGGAAGGGTACCAAAACATTTCTGCAGCATTGAAGGCCTCCGTCATTCTTAAATGGAAGAAGTGTGGAATCACCAAGAGCAATCGGGGGAGAAGGGCCATGGTCAGGGAGGTGACCAAGAACCCGATGGTCACTCTGACAGAGCTCTAGAGTGTCTCTGTGGAGTTGGGCAAACCTTACAGAAGGACAACCATCTCTGAAGCACTACCCCAATTAGGCCTTTATGGTAGGAGGTGGCAGGTAGCCTAGTGGTTAGAGCGTTAGGCCAGTAACCAAAAGGTTGCTGGATTGAATCCCTGAGCTGTCAAAGTAAAAATATGTAATTCTGCTCCTGAAGATGTGGATGTCAATTAAGGCAGCCCCCTGCACCTCTCTGATTCAGGGGTTGGGTTAAATGCGGAAGGCATATTTCAGTTGAAGGCATTCAGTTGTACAACTGACTAAGTATCGCCCTTTTCCCTAGTGGCCAGGTGGAAGCCACTCCTCAGCAAAGGCACATGACAGCCCGCTTGGAGTTTGACAAAAGTCACCTAAAGACTCTCAGGCCACAAGAAACAAGATTCTCTGGTCTGATGAAAGTCTTTGGCCTAAATGTCAACCGTCATGTCTGGAGGAAACCTACCACCATCCCTACGGGGAAGCATGATGGCAGCATCATGCTGTGGCAGTGTTTTTCAGTAGCAGGGACTGGGAGTCTAGTCAGGACCGAGGGAAAGATGAAGGAGCAAAGTGTAGAGAGATCCTTGATGAAAACCTGCTCCAGAGAGCTCAGGACTTCAGACTGGGGCGAAGGTTCACCTTCCAACAGGACAACGACTCTAAGCACACAGCCAAGACAACGCAGGAGAGGCTTCGGGACAAGTCTTTGAATGTCCTTGAATGGCCAAGCTAGAGCCCGATCGAACATCTCTGGAGAGACCTGAAAATAGCCGTGCAGCAACGCTTCCCATCCAACCTGATAGAGCTTGAGAGGATCTGCAGAGAAGAATGGGAGAAACTCCACAAATACAGGTTTGCCAAGCTTGTAACTTCATACCCAAGAAGACATGAGGCTGTAATCGCTGCCAGAGGTGCTTCAACAAAGTACTGAATAAAGTGTCTGAATACTTATGTAAATGTAATATTTCTAAAAACCTCTTTTTACTTTGCCATTATGTAAATGTCAATATTTCAGTTTTTAATTTTTTTTTTAAAGGTTTGCTTTGTCATTATGGGGGGTTGTGTGTAGATTGAGGGATTAAATATATATATTTTAGAATAACACTGTAACCAAACAAAATGTGGAAAAAGTAAAGGGGTACTTTTCGAAGGCACTGTATATAAAACACAGAGAAATCACGTTTTTGACTGCACTGGGCTTTTAAAGGTATTATGTTTATATACTAATTCTGGGGTCAATTTGACTAATGGTTTATGTTAAGGTTTGTGAAGTATTTTCTGCATTATTGTATTGGCAACAATGTAACCTTTATTTAACTACGCAAGTCAGTTTAAGAACAAATTCTTATTTACAATGACGGCCTACCCCCACCAAACCTGGACAACACTGTGCCAGTTGTGCACCGCCCTATGGGACTCCCAATCAAAGTCAGAAAAAATGGCGCCGGAAGAAATGGCAGCAGTTTTTCGGGCACCCAACCAATTGTGCTGTTATGTGTTTTTTTGCACGTTATTTGTAACTTATTTTGTACATAATGTTTCTGTAACTGCATCTTACGGCAAAAAAAGAGCTTCTGAATATCAGGACAGCGATCACTCACCTCGGATTAGATAAAGATTTTTTCGACAACAAGCAGGAAGCACAGGACATTCTCCAAACACCCAACAGGACCGACATCCCCATTATTTGCAAGAGGAAGCGACTTAGGTACAGAGGACAAGGAGCCGGATGAAGACCCGGAGAAGGCGAGTGGGAAAGCTGCCGTTACCATCAATACTACTCGCCAACATGCAATCATTGGACAATAAATTAGATGAGGTACGATCACGAATATCCTACCAACGGGACATCAAAAACTGTAATATCCTATCTAGCGGGATATACACTATACCAGCAAGATAGAACAGTACACTCAGGTAAGACGAGGGGGGGGGGGGGGGGGTCTGTGCATATTTGTAAACAACAGCTGGTGCAAGAAATCTAAGGAAGTCTCTAGATTTTGCCTGCCTGAAGTAGAGTATATTGTGATAGATTGCAGGCCACACTACTTGCCTAGAGAGGTTTCAGCTATACTTTTCATGGCTGTTTATTTACCACCACAGACAGATGCTGGCACTAAGACCGCACTCAGTCAGCTGTATAAGGAAATAAGCAAACATGGAACCACTCACCCAGAGGCGGCACTCCTAGTGGCTGGAGACTTTAATGCAGGGAAACTTAAATCAGTTCTACCAAATGTCTATCAACATGTTAAATGTGCAACCTGAGGGGGAAAAATCTAGATCACCTGTACTCCACACACAGAGATGCGTACAAAGCTCTCCCTCTCCCTCCATTTGGTAAATCCGACCACAACTCTATCCTCCTAATTCCTGCTTACAAGCTCAAATTAAAGCAGGAAGCACCAGTTACTCGGACTATAAAAAAGTGATCAGATGAAGCAGATGCTAAACTACAGGACTACAGGACTGGAACATGTTCCGGGATTCTTCAGATGGCATTGTGGAGTACACCACATCAGTCACTGGCTTTATCAATAAGTGCATCGAGGACGTTATCCCCACAGTGACTGTACGTACATACCCCAACCAGAAGTCATGGATTACAGGCATTCACACTGAGCTAAAGGGTAGAGCTACCACTTTCAAGGTGCGAGAAGCTATGTCCTGCAACGAACCATCAAACAGGCAAAGCGTCAATACAGGGCTAAGATTGAATCATACTACACCGGCTCCGACGCTCGTCTTATGTGGCAGGGCTTGCAAACTTTTACAGAGCACAAAGGGAAGCACAGCTGCGAGCTGCCTAGTGACATGAGCCTACCAGACGAGCTAAATCACTTCTATTCTTGCTTCGAGGCAAGCAACACAAAGCAACAATGCATGAGAGCATCAGCTGTTCCAGATGACTGTGTGATCACGCTCTCCGTAGCCAACGCGAGTAAGACCTTTAAACAGGTCAACATACACAAGGCTGCGGGGCCAGACGGATTACCAGGACGTGTGCTCTGGGCATGTGCTGACCAACTGGCAGGTGTCTTCACCCACATTTTCAACACGTCCCTGATTGAGTCTGTGGACCACCATAGTTCCTGTGCCCAAGAACACAAAGGCAACCTGCCTAAATGACTACAGACCGGTGGCACTCACATCCGTAGTCATGAAGTGCTTTGAAAGGCTGGTCATGGCTCACATCAACACCATTATCCCAGAAACCATAGACCCACACAAATTTGCATACCGCCCTAACAGATCCACAGATGATGCAATCTCTATTGCACTCCACACTGCCCTTTCCCACCTGGACAAAAGGAACACTTATGTGAGAATGCTATTCATTGACTACAGCTCAGCGTTCAACACCATAGTACCCTCAAAGCTCATCACTAAGCTAAGGATCCTGGGACTAAACACATCCCTCTGCAACTGGATCCTGGACTTCCTGACGAGCCGCCCCCAGGTGGTGAGGGTAGGTAGCAACATCTGCCACGCTGATCCTCAACACTGGAGCTCCCCAGGGGTGCATGCTCAGTCCCCTCCTGTACTCCCTGTTCACTGCATGGCCAGGCACGACTCCAACACCATCCTTAAGTTTGTAGACGACACAACAGTGGGAGGCCTGATCACCGACAACGACGAGACAGCCTATAGGGAGGAGGTCATAGACCTGACCATGTGGTGCCAGAATAACAACCTATCCCTCAACATAACCAAGACTAAGGACATGATTGTGCACTACAGAAAAAGGCAGACCGAGCACTGCCCAATTCTCATTGGTGCCGGAGTGCCAAGTCTAGGAAAAAAATACTTCTCAACAGTTTTTACCCCCGAGCCGTAAGACTCCTGAACAGGTAATCAAATGGCTACCCGGACTATTTGCATTGTGTGCCCCTCCCAACAACAACCCCCTATTTTATGCTGCTGCTACTCTCTGTTTATAATATATGCATAGTCCCTTTAACTATACATTAATGTACAGACTACCTCAATTGGGCCGACCAACCAGTGCTCCCACACATTGTCTAACTGGGCTATCTAAATTGTGTCCTGCCACCCCCTCTTTTACGCTACTGCTACTCGCTGTTCATCATATGTGCATAGTCACTTTAAACATATCTACATGTACATACAACCTCAATCAGTCTGACTAAACGGTGTCTGTATGTAGCCTCACTACTGGATAGAGCCTCGCTACTGTTATTTTTATTTGTTTTATTTCTTTACTCACCTATTGTTCACCTAATACCTTTTTTCTAACACAGATTCTGATGATGTATAAATACGCTCAGTCATTACAAAGATACAGACGTCCTTCCTAACTCAGTTCCCGGAGAGAAAGAAAATCGCTCAGGGATTTCACCATGAGGCCAATGGTGAGTGTAATGGCTGTGATAGGAGACAACTGAGGATGGATCAACCAGCAGCATACCAGCAGCAATTGCTGGCTTGCCTCTGAAGCTAAGCAGCATTGATCCTGGTCACTCCCTGGATGGGAGACTAGATGCTGCTGGAAGTGGTGTTGGAGGTTCAGTAGGAGGGACTCTTTCCCGTGGTCTAAAATCAATATCCCAGGGCAGTGATTGGGGACATTGCCCTGTGTTGGGTGCTATCTTTCAGATTGGAAGTTAAATGGCTGTCACCGACTCTCTGTGGTCATTAACGATCCCATGGCATTTATCATAAGAGTAGGGGCGTTAACCCTGGTGTGCTGGCTCAATTCCCAATCTGGCCCTCATACCATTCTGGCCACTTAATCATCCCCTGCTTCCAATTAGCTCGTCCATTCCTTCCCACATAACTCTTCCCCGGGGGTCATTGCTGCACATGAGAATGTGTTCTCAGTCAATTTAGCTGGTTAAATACATCAACAACTTTGTAGTTCTCAAGCAATACTAACCTAAATGACAGTTTCAAAAGAAGGAAGCCTTTACAGAATACAAATATTCCAAATTATGCATCCTGTTTGCAATAAGGCACTAAAGTAAAACTGAAAGAAACTCACTTTATAAAGTGAATACAAAGAGTTATGTTTGGGGCAAATCCAACACATCACTGAGTCCCACTCTTCACATTTTCAAGTGTGGTGGCTGCATCATGTTATGGGTATACTTGTTATCTGCAAAGACTAGGGCGTTCTTTAGGATAAAAATAAATGGAATAGAGCAAAGCACAGGCAGAATTCTAGAGGAATACCTGGTTTAGTCTGCTTTCCAACAGACACTGGGAGACAAATTCACCTTTCATCAGGACAATAACTTAAAACAAAAGGCCAAAAATACACTGGAGTTGCTTACCAAGACAACATTGAATGTTCTTGAAAATCGGGTCAAAAATCTATGGCAAGACTTGAACATGGCAGCCTAGCAATGATCAACAACCAACTTGTCAGAGCTTGAAGAATCTTTAAAATAATAATGGGCAAATATTGTACAATCCAACAAGCTCCCCTGCCTCAGCTGGTCTGCCAGGTTCCTGCGCATCAGCAGGGGTGACTGGTCCACTTCTGATCCCCAGGATTGACCCTTAGGTTGGCGTCCTACAGCTGGAGCCGAACGCACCGGGGAGGGGGTCGCCATGCTCCCGCGTTTCAGCCGGACTGATAGGTTTCCCGCACCTCTCAGCAGAGGTGACCGGTCTGCTTCTGATCTCCGGAATCGTCATTTTGGTCGGTGTCCTGCGGCTGGATCCGCGTGTCGGGGAAGGGGTACTGTCAAGTGTGCTCCCTCTCCGGCATCTAGGTCACCAGGCTGCTCATTAAGACGCAGACCTGTCACATTCACCTGCATGTTGTCAGACTCACCTGGACTCCATCACTTCCCTGATTAGCCGGACTGAAAGGTTTCCCGCGTCTCAGCAGAGGTGACCGGTACGCTCCTGATCCCTGGGATCGTCATTTTGGTAGGCGTCTTGCGGCTGGAAAACACTCTAAAGTTTCCAAAACTGTAAAAATATTGTCTGTGAGTATAACAGAACTGATATTGCAGGCGAAAGCCTGAGAAAAATCCAATCCGGAAGTGACTCATGTTTTGAAAGCTCTGCGTTCCGATGCGTCCCTATTGAGCAGTGAATGGGCTATCAACCAGATTCCTTTTTCTATGTATTCCCCAAGGTGTCTACAGCATTTTGACATAGTTTCACGCCTTTGTGTTGAAGAATGAGCGTAAGCGACTACATTGCGTAAGTGGTCACCTGATGGCTCTCAGAGTGATTCTGGCGTAAAATACAGAGGTAGCCATTTTTCCTCTCGGTCCTACTGAAAAGCCAATTGTAACCGGTGGATATATTATCGAATAGATATTTGAAAAACACCTTGAGGATTGATTATAAACAACGTTTGCCATGTTTCTGTCGATATTATGGAGCTAATTTGGAATATTTTTCGGCGTTGTCGTGATCGCAATTTCCGGTCGATTTCTCAGCCAAACGTGAAGAGCAAATGGAGCTATTTCGCCTACAAAAATAATATTTTTGGAAAAAAGGAACATTTGCTATCTAACTGGGAGTCTCGTGAGTGAAAACATCCCGAAGCTCATCAAAGGTAAACGATTTAATTTGATTGCTTTTCTGATTTTCGTGACCAGGTTGCCTGCTGCTAGCTAGGCATAATGCTATGCTAGGCTATCGATAAACTTACACAAATGCTTGTCTTGCTTTGGCTGTAAAGCATATTTTCAAAATCTGAGATGACAGGGTGATTATCAAAAGGCTAAACTGTGTTTCAATATATTTCACTTGTGATTTCATGAATAGGAATATTTTCTAGCAATATTTATGTCCGTTGCGTTATGCTAATTAGTGTCAGATGATGACAACGCTCCCGGACCCGGGATGGTTAGTTACAACAGGTTTAATTGACCAAAAAATTAAAACAATTTAGAAAAACGGTCCAGAAAGAACTTTTTTAAGGGGGTGAGTTTAAGTTTAGAAAAAAAGTTCACATTTTCGAATTTTGACTTCCTATGAAATCATATTGCAAATGGACAAAACATATGTCTTATGCAAAAGTTTTAAAAACAATTTAAAAAGTGATTATAATAAAATATGACTAAAGTATGTTGATACAGTTCTTATACATGTGTAATTGACACAAAATTCGAAAGAATTTCGAAAAACGGTCCAGAAAGCACTTTTTAAGGGTGTGATTAAGTTTTTTTTTTTACATTTTTGCTATTTTTGACTTTTGACTTCCTATGAAATCATATTGCAAATGGACAAAACAAATATATGCCTTATGCACAAGTTAAAAAAAATATATATAATAATAATGATAATAAAATTGGACAAAAGTATATTCATACAGTTCTTACACGTGTATTACACGTGTAATTGACAAAATAGGTCCACAGACGATGCAATCTCAACCACACTGCACACCGCCCTAACCCATCTGGACAAGAGGAATACCTATGTGAGAATGCTGTTCATTGACTACAGCTCGGCATTCAACACCATAGTACCCTCCAAGCTCGTCATCAAGCTCGAGACCCTGGGTCTCGACCCCGCCCTGTGCAACTGGGTACTGGACTTCCTGACGGGCCGCCCCCAGGTGGTGAGGGTAGGCAACAACATCTCCTCCCCGCTGATCCTCAACACTGGGGCCCCACAAGGGTGCGTTCTGAGCCCTCTCCTGTACTCCCTGTTCACCCACGACTGCGTGGCCACGCACGCCTCCAACTCAATCATCAAGTTTGCGGACGACACAACAGTGGTAGGCTTGATTACCAACAACGACGAGACGGCCTACAGGGAGGAGGTGAGGGCCCTCGGAGTGTGGTGTCAGGAAAATAACCTCACACTCAACGTCAACAAAACTAAGGAGATGATTGTGGACTTCAGGAAACAGCAGAGGGAACACCCCCCTATCCACATCGATGGAACAGTAGTGGAGAGGGTTTTAAGTTCCTCGGCATACACATCACAGACAAACTGAATTGGTCCACTCACACAGACAGCATTGTGAAGAAGGCGCAGCAGCGCCTCTTCAACCTCAGGAGGCTGAAGAAATTTGGCTTGTCACCAAAAGCACTCACAAACTTCTACAGATGCACAATCGAGAGCATCCTGGCGGGCTGTATCGCCGCCTGGTACGGCAACTGCTCCGCCCTCAACCGTAAGGCTCTCCAGAGGGTGGTGAGGTCTGCACAACGCATCACCGGGGGCAAACTACCTGCCCTCCAGGACACCTACACCACCCGATGTCACAGGAAGGCCATAAAGATCATCAAGGACATCAACCACCCGAGCCACTGCCTGTTCACCCCGCTATCATCCAGAAGGCGAGGTCAGTACAGGTGCATCAAAGCTGGGACCGAGAGACTGAAAAACAGCTTCTATCTCAAGGCCATCAGACTGTTAAACAGCCACCACTAACATTGAGTGGCTGCTGCCAACACACTGACACTGACTCAACTCCAGCCACTTTAATAATGGGAATTGATGGGAAATGATGTAAATGTATCACTAGCCACTTTAAACAATGCTACCTTATATAATGTTACTTACCCTACATTATTCATCTCATATGCATACGTATATACTGTACTCTATATCATCGACTGTATCCTTATGTAATACATGTATCACTAGCCACTTTAAACTATGCCACCTTGTTTACATACTCATCTCATTTGTACATACTGTACTCGATACCATCTACTGTATCTTGCCTATGCTGCTCTGTACCATCACTCATTCATATATCCTTATGTATCTTTATCCCCTTACACTGTGTACAAGACAGTAGTTTTGGAATTGTTAGTTAGATTACTTGTTGGTTATTACTGCATTGTCGGAACTAGAAGCACAAGCATTTCGCTACACTCGCATTAACATCTGCTAACCATGTGTATGTGACAAATAAAATTTGATTTGATTTGATTTGATTTGAAAATCTAAAGAATTTCGAAAAACGGCCCAGAAAGCACTTTTTTAAGGGGGTGATAAGTTTTAGAAAAAATGTTCAGTTTTTCAAAATTTTACTTTTGGATGTTGACTTGTGTTACATTTGCAATATGAAAAACCACGGTGGAGCGCACTCCAAATCCTGTTGGATTTTTAACCAGTTAGAGCTCTAGGGGCGCTATTTCATTTTTGGATAAAAAACGTTCCCGTTTTAAGCGCGATATTTTGTCACGAAAAGATGCTCGACTATGCATATTCTTGACAGTTTTGGAAAGAAAACACTCTGAAGTTTCAGAATCTGCAAAGATTTTGTCTGTAAGTGCCCCAGAACTCATTCTACAGGCGAAACCAAGATGATGCATCACCCAGGAATTAGCAGAATTTCTGAAGCTCTGTTTTCCATTCTCTCCTTATATGGCTGTGATTGCGCAACGAATGAGCCTACACTTTCTGTCGTTCGCCCAAGGTCTTAGCAGCATTGTGACGTATTTGTAGGCATATCATTGGAAGATTGACCATAAGAGACTACATTTTCCAAGTGTCCGCCTGGTGTCCTGCGTCGAATTCGGTGCGCAATTGCCAGCTGCTTCCACTTTACCATTTGATTCAGGGGAGAAAGCATGTGTCCAAGAACGATGTATCAATGAAGAGATATGTGAAAAACACCTTGATGATTGATTCTAAACAACGTTTGCCATGTTTTCAGTCGATATTATGGAGTTAATTTGGAAAAAAGTTTGCGTTTTGAGGACTGAATTTATGGATTTTTTTTGGTAGCCAAATGTGATGTATAAAACGGAGCTATTTCTAATACACAAGGAATCTTTTTGGAAAAACTGAGCATCTGCTATCTAACTGAGAGTATCCTCATTGAAAACATCAGAAGTTCTTCAAAGGTAAATGATTTTATTTGAAGGCTTTTATGTTTTTGTTAATGTTGCGTGCTGGATGCTAACGCTAATGCTAACGCGAAATGCTAACGCGAAATGCTAACTCTAGCTAGCTACTTTTACACAAATTATTGTTTTCCTATGGTTGAGAAGCATATTTTGAAAATCTGAGATGACAGTGTTGTTTACAAAAGGCTAAGCTTGAGAGATGGCATATTTATTTCATTTCATTTGCGATTTTCATAAATAGTTAACGTTGTGTTATGCTAATGAGCTTGCTGATAGATTTACACAATCCTGGATACAGGGGTTTTTTCATAGCTAAACGTGACGCAGAAAACGGAGCGATTTGTCCTAAACAAATAATCTTTCAGGAAAAACTGAACATTTGCTATCTGAGAGTCTCCTCATTGAAAACATCTGAAGTTCTTCAAAGGTAAATGATTTTTTTGAATGCTTTTCTGTTTTTTTGTGTAAATGTTGCCAGCTGAATGCTAATGCTAAATGCTACGTTAGCCATCAATACTGTTACACAAATGCTTGTTTTGCAATGGTTGAGAAGCATATTTTGAAAATCTGAGATGACAGTGTTGTTAACAAAAGGCTAAGCTTGAGAGCTAGCATATTTATTTCATTTCATTTGCGATTTTCATGAATAGTTAACGTTGCGTTATGGTAATGAGCTTGAGTCTGTATTCACGAACCCGGATCCGGGATGGGGAGATCAGAAAGGTTAAAGTGTTACACTTGGCATTTGCCATATGGCATTTGCAATCAACTTTGAATGAAACGACACCGAATTGAGTGGTATTGGACACCGTGTATATGGTTTGTCCAGTGCCAATGACTTCCCATTCATTTTTGTACATTTCAGGGGGGTGTTCCCTTACTGTCTGAATGACGTGTCCAAAGTAAACTGCCTGTAGCTCAGGCCCTGAAGCCAGAATATGCATATAAGTGGTACCATTGGAAAGAAAACACTTTCACATTAGTAGGAATGTTAAAATAATGTAGGAGAATATAACACAATCGATATGGTAGGAGAAAATCCAAAGAAAAACTAACCGGAATGTTTTATTTTTGAGAGACCATCATCTTAGAAATGCAAGAGAAAGGTCATATTGAAAATTAGCTCCCTGGATGCAATTCCTATGGCTTCCACAGGGTGTCAGCAGTCTATGTTCAGACTTGTAACTTCAAAAATGAATAAGAAATATCAGTATTCCTGTTTGCGCTTGCCATGAAGACATTACGCACCTGCTAAAATCGGTTTCCTATTGAACATACTTCCTTCCGAAATAAATATTATAGTTTGATTACATTTTAGGGTATCTGAGGAGTAAATAGAAACGTATTTTGAATTGATGAAACAAAGTTTAGGGGTAGATTTTCGGATTCCTGTCTCTACAAGTTGAACGAGTTGATTACACAAATCGATGGCGCCAACTAAACTGACTTTTTGGGATATAAAGAAGGATTTTATCTAACGAAATGACACTACATGTTATAGCTGGGACCCTTTGGATGACAAATCAGAGGAATTTTTTCAAAAAGTAAGTGAATATTTAATCGTTATATGTGAATGTATGAAACCTGTGCCAGTGGAAAAATATTTTGATGTGGAGTGCCATCCTCAACCAATCGCATGGCATGTTTTTGCTGTAATAGCTACTGTAAATCGCAAAGTGCAGTTAGATTAACAATAATTTAAGTTTTCAGCCAATATAAGACACTTATATGTACCTAAATGTTTAGAATCCATAATATTTATGATTATTTACTTGAATTGCACGCCCTTCAGTTTCACCGGAAGTTGTCCCGCTAGCGGGACACCGATCCTTATAAGCCACTCTGGGGTAGGGGGCAGGATTTTGACATCCGGATTAAAAGCGTGTCCAAACTAAACTGCCTGTTACTCAGGTCCAGAAGCTAGGGTATGCATGTAATTGTTAGATTTGGAAAGAAAACACTAACGTTTCTAAAACTAAAATGATGTGAGTAGAACAGAAATGATATGGCAGGCGAAACACTGAGGACAAACCATCTAAAAAAATAATAATTTCAGCCTACCACTGTTTCCAATGACTGTCGTGTTTATTATGAGGCGAAGTCCATCCAGATTGTAGTTCCTAGGGCTTCCACTAGACGTCAACAGTCTTTAGAAAGAGTTTCAGGCTTGTTTTTGGAAAAATGTGCTAGAATTTGTAGTTTTTCTAAGTGGCTCCAATTTTGGCTTAGTGTTTTCATGCGCGTGGATGAGAGCGCGTTCTTCGTTGTTTATAAAGACTAAAGACAAGGTAAAGACTAACGATTCTTCGTCTTAAATTTTATTGTTTATTTACGTATTAGGGTACCTGAGGTTTGATTATAAACATTGTTTGACTTGTTTGGATTAGTTTATTGGTAACGTTTGGGATTCATTTTGTATGCATTTTGAAGGAAGAAAACCGGTGGATTATTGACTGAAGCGCACAAGCTAAACTGAGTTTTTGGGGATACAAAGAAGGACATGATCGAACAAAAGGACCATTTGTGATGTAGCTGGGACCTTTTGGAGTGCCAACAGAAGAAGATCTTCAAATGTAAGGCATTTATTATATCTCTATTTCTGACTTTCACCTACCTGGTTGAAATGTATTTTTCATGCTTTTGTATGTGGGGCGATGTCCTCAGATAATCGGTGTGCTTTCGCCGTAAAGCCTTTTTGAAATCTGACACAGCGGCTGGATTAACAAGAAGTTAAGTTTTATTTTGTTTAAGACACTTGTATTTTCATGAATGTTAAATATTTATATTTCTATTATTTAAATTTTGCGCTCTGCAATTTCACCAGATGTTGGCCAGGTGGGACGGTCTGGCCATAAGAAGTTAATTAACACTTATTTTTCTTAACTGCATTGTTGGTTAAGGGCTTGTAAGGAAGCACTTCACTGTAAGGTCTACATCTGTTGTATTCAGCGCATGTGACAAGTTGTGCTGTGACAAGTTAGGGGTGGTATACAGAAGATAGCCCTATTTGGTAAAATACAAAGTCCATATCATTGTGTCGTTGTTTTAGTATTGTCAGGGCGTGAGTTGGGTGGGTTGTCTATGTTCGTTTTTCTATATTTTGGGATTTCTGTGTTCGGCCTAGTATGGTTCTCAATCAGAGGCAGCTGTCAATCGTTGTCCCTGATTAAGAATCATACTTCGGTAGCCTGGTTTCACTTTTGAGTTGTGGGTGTTTGTCTTCCGTGTTAGTGTTCGTACCACACGGGACTGTTTCGTTCATTTCACGCTTATTGTTTTGTATTTCGTAGTGTTCAGTTTATGTATTAAAATAAACATTATGGACACTTACAACGCTGCAAATTGGTCCTCTGATCCTTCTCGCTACTCCTCCTCAGAAGAGGAGGAAGAGGTTGGTTACAATTATGGCAAGAACAGCTCAAATAAGCAAAGAGAAACGACAGTCCATCATTACATTAGGACATGAAGGTTATTCAATCCAGAAAATTTCAAGAACTTTGAAAGTTTCTTCAAGTGCAATCGCAAAAACCATCAAGCGCTATGATGAAACTGGTTCTTATGAGGACCATCACAGGAAAGGAAGACCCAGAGTTACCTCTGCTGCAGAGGATAAGTTCATTAGAGTTAACTGCACCTCAGATTGCAGCCCAAATAAATGCTTCACAGAGTTCAAGTAACAGACACATCTCAACATCAACTGTTATGGTGGAAAAATTACTTGGCCACGTGGCCAAAGACAAAGAGCTTCTGAGAGTGACCACAGTTTTTGGTCCAACCTGTTCTACCTGTTTCTTTCAGAAAAAGCTGTGTGGAGAAAAGAGAAGAGGCTAGTTTGAGCACCAGCGACAGCAGAAAGGAGTAACAAAACTGGCGATTTCACTTGTTTGTACACTATGTTCCCATCATGATGGTAAACTGCCTCCTGGTAAACTGCCAAGTAGACTAAGATTATAAAAGCTGAGACCCAACTCTTGTTTGTTGGGCTCTTAACTTTGCATATTTTGATTGATTTTCAGCTCCAGATTTGCAAATCGTATATAATAAAAAGTTGCTGTTTTGAAGAATCTGCAGTCTCTCTTCCTTTCTGATTAGAATTTCCACTACAATTCCTGGCGACAAGGATGGGATGGCTAGCTCCACTTGCTGATCGTTCCAGGGGACACCAAGGTTAACTCTGCATAGTGGCCACATTAGGCGTGGCTCAGGGAGCCCACACTCCACTTAAAGGAGCAGAAGTGACCCTTCTCGCACCTGGCAGGGAGCGTCAGTGGACGGATGCACCATCCCGAACAGGCAAAATAAATGAAGGGTGATTTTCTTTCAATCATCATAGAAAATCCTGTTCTGGGAAATGTTCTGCACATTAGGTCTTTGTTGAAGCAAAGACAACCCTGTTTTATAACAGAGGTATTCCCGGGTACTAAATTAATATGAATTGATATGCCATGGTTTGCAATCGTCAGATGTAAAAGCATGAGCTACATGATTCCAGGACAGGGTCCTGAGATAGAAGTAAGAAAATATTATTTTAGAAGGTCGCAGTTTGACCCATGGAGCCGTTGGAGAATTGGATACACTTGGAAAATAATTGGTAATTGGTTACGTGCATAAAACACACAACATTTTGTACAGGAGGAAATACTGTATGGGTACAGAATTCTAAATTAAAAATATTTTGATAGCAAAGAAACACTCCCTTTTGAGTTAACCCAAGATCAATTTATTTTTGAGTTAACCCATAATTAATTTTAAGAAAGGAAGACTTTCCTAACTAAATACTGTTTTGTGTGTTTGTTTTTGTTTATCTCTGAGTGTGTGTGTGTAAATGGATTTTCTCAATGGGAGCCAAGAGCACCAGGGGGGAACCGTCTGCCCAACCCACTGACCGGACAGGTGAAGGTAATGGTGGATAAGTGGCACAGGGACATTCTGGAACAGGTTCTGCTCTGGCACAAGGTAGCAGATTTTCCCTTAAAAGGCACATTAAGTGAAGTTTTATTAGCAGAATGTAGAAATAAGTTACAGGACTTTGAAGAACCAGGAAAGGCAAGGGAAGTATAATAGACTGGGATGATTTTAGGAAGTGGGAAAGAGAATCAGAGAGAAGGGCAGAAAATAAAATGAAAGGAATAATGGTGAATGACAAGAAAAGAAGGAGAAACAATAGTCACGCCCTGACTAGGGGGGTTTCTAGGTATTATATTTCTATGTTGGTGTGTATGTATGGTTCTCATTTGGAGGCAGCTGATAATCGTTACCTCTAATTGGGGATCATACTTAGTGTGTCCATTTTTTGTTGTTTTGGAAGTTACACTATCATTAATATGTGGAACTCTACTCTGACAACAATGACTGTTCACCTCCTATTATATCCCTGTATTCAATACACCAGCAGCCCGCTCATCCACCTCCCCCGCCGCAGCTCTACCCCCCCAACAAGACCGGATATGACTGCAGGATCAACAGACTCCTCTGGCCGGAGCAGTAAGAACCCATTCTACACACTGCCTATAATGACTACAGTTTCACTGGAGGACTACAGGCATCGATTGGAGAACTGTTTTCACAAATAAAATAGCATCAGACCAGCAACCGATAACTACAAGAGCGTCTTGAAGGCTGTCTTGATGAATGGACTTTTGCCTCATGTTAAGATGACCTGCATTGGCTGGGAAACTACTACCCTACAAACAGTTATTGAACACTGTAAACACGCTGAGAGGCAGCAACTGTCTCGAGAAGAAAAGACGAAACCAGAGAATGAAAAGGGATGGTGTGAAACTACAAGCTGCCCAGCTAGCATTCTCAAGGACCGGGCCAGCAGTGGCAGGCTCAGGGAGGACCTCAAAACGATGAACAGAAAGGAAAAGGAAGAAGTAGAGGGAGACAGTGAGGACGGTCGGGCTGGACAACAGCAACCACAGCATATGAACTTTGCCTGCTCTAATTGTGGAAATAATTGATATTTTGCTGTTGGATTGGGCGGGGTCGGGAGAGGGGGTAACTGGAGAACAGGACCTACACCAAAAACGACCGTCTACAACCCACACACAGACTGACGCGAGGTTGAGACAGTTGACTCTCTTGGACAGTGTTTAAAGATTTTTCAAGCTCCCGTGAGGAGGCAATGGTTTGTCTCTTCGTCAATGGTGAGTCAATCAATTCTCTAGTAGATACTGGCACTGCAATGTCTGTCATAAATTCTAAAACTATGTCCAATCCTCCCGTGTCAAATGAACTAGTCAGCACTGTGGGGGCCTTGGGAGTAATTGTGAAAGAGTTACTCACAATGCCCCTGCCAGTTAAAATTGATATGTGCAGGACACATCAATGTATTGCCTCTGCATGTTGCCCTGCAAATTTGGCAGGAAGAGATCTTCTCTGTAAATTGGGAATTCATATTATTTTATCCAAATGTGTGATTGTTAATATGCATGGGACATACAGGACATTGACCCAATTGAAGAGATTTTCTCAATGGCTGTTGGGGAAAAAGGGCAGTTTTATGCCACAGACAGACCTACATTGCACCACCCATTTCTCACCATTGAAGAGAGATTTACACCTTGAGAGATTTATGAAAAAAATTGTCTGAAAGAAAGCTTACAATGCAGTGATACTCACAACCTTCAGATGATAGTGGGCCTCAGTTTTGTTTTGTGTTCTTAGTATTAAGATGTCTAAAGAACAGGCTGTATTTTATATTTTTAGGATGCTTGTGTTTGGTTTACATGATATTACACCAAATGGTAGGAAATTGGGTCGAGAGTGTGTGGCTGGAAATCTCTGTACCACAGCCAGCTACAAAACAACATATGTTGACACACAGGAATGACAGGCTATTGTAGAGCCTGGCTGCCTGACTATGCTGAAGTTGTACAGCCACCCTCTGACCACAAGATGGCGATGAATCACAAGATACAGTGGACTCCAGAAGAACCATTTGTGGCTTATGCTGTAACTGCGGCTGTCACTACCCTAGAGATTGTTAAATTACCACCACATCTGTCAGCCCAAGCTGCAGAATTGTTTGCTCTCACTAGAGCATGCATTTTGACATTGAAATTGAATTTAAGTGTACAAAATGTTATGTAAAAAAGGCCTGGTATTAGTTAACTGATTGATCTAAGAGTTGACTGCTGTTAAGAAATGTAGATACCATTAAATAACTAATTAATGGGGGACCACTCCCTATTTGTTTAATGTGTGGACACATATTGATTGTCGTACCCGGGCTGGCAAAACACTGGATCAATGCTGCTCTAACTTCCGCGATGCATACAACGCCCTCCCCCGCCTTCCTTTCAGCAAATCTGACGAAGACTCAATTTCTCTTCTCCTGTCCTATAGGCAGAAACTCAAACAGGATATACCCGTGACAAGGACTATTCAACGCTGGTCTGACCAATCGGAATCCACGCTTCGAGATTGTTTTGATCACGCGGACTGGGTAGCCTCAGATAATTATATAGATTTATACGCTAATTCGGTGAGTGCGTTTATACAGAAGTGCATAGGCGATGTTGAGACAAAACCTACCCTAACCAGAAACCTTGGATAGATGGCAGCATTCGTGCAAAACTGAAAAGCGCGAACCACCGCATTTAACCATGGAAAGGTGACTGGGAAAATGGCCGAATACAAACAGTGTAGTTATTCCCTCCGCAATGCAATCAAACAAGCGAAATGTCAGTATCTGGACAAAGTGGAGTCGCAATTCAACGGCTCAGACACAGAGACTTGTGGCAGGGCCTACAGACAATCACGGACTACAAAAAGAAAACCAGCCACGTCACAGACACCGTCTTGCTTCCAGACAAAATAAACACCTTCTTTGCCCGCTTTGAGGATAATACAGGTAGGTGAGGGCCCTCGGAGTGGGGTGCCAGAAAAACAACCTCTCACTCAACGTCAACAAAACAAAAGAGATGCTCGTGGATTTCAGGAAACAGCAGAGGGAGTACCCCCCTATCCACATTGACGGGACAGTAGTGGAGAAGGTGGAAAGTTAAGTTCTGTGTACATATCACGGACAAACTGAAATGGTCCACCCACACAGATAGTGTGGTGAAGAAGGCGCAACAGTGCCTCTTCAACCTCAGGAGGCTGAAGTAATTTGGCACAATTGAGAGCATCCTGTCGGGCTGTATCACCGCCTGGTATGACAACTGCACCCCCCACAACTGCAGGGCTCTCCAGAGGGTTGTGTGGTCTACACAACGCATCACCGGGGGCAAACTACCTGCCCTCCAGGACACCTACAGCACTCAATGTCACAGGAAGGCCAACAACCACCCGAGCCACTGCCTGTTCACCCCGCTATCATACAGAAGGCGAGGTCAGTACAGGTGCATCGAAGTTGGGACCGAGACTGAAAAATAGCTTATGTCTCATGGCCATCAGACTGTTAAACAGCCATCACTAACAGAGAGGCTGCTGCCTCATTGGCCAAAAACAAATGGATTACTAGTCACTTTAATAATGATGTTTACATATCTTACATTACACATCCCAAATGTATTTTTTTATTTAACCTTTTATATAACTAGGCAAGTCAGTTAAGAACAAATTCTTATTTACAATGATGGCCTAGGAAGAGTGGGTTAACTACCTTTGTTCAGGGTCAGAACGACAGATTTTTAGATTTGTGTGTATTAGGCAGTTGTTGTGAAATTGTTAGATTACTTGTTAGATATTGCTGCGCTGTCGGACCTAGAAGCACAAGCATTTCGCTACACTCGCAATAACATATGCTAACCATGTGTATGTGACCAATACAATTTGATTTGACGCAAACAATAACAGAATGATTGACTGAATGATTGCATAATGATGATCTGTTTAAGTATACAACTGGAATGGTAAGTTACTATGCTCTGTGCTGCACTTAACAATGCTTTGAAGTCTATTTTCCCCAGAGTTGAAGCAGCTTTGCCTGAACCAAAGGGAGGACAGCTCCACAAATCTTCAACCAGGAGAACCACCGACTTGGCACCAACAGCGCTGGACTGGTCCATTCCAGGTGCTCCTGACGACCCAGGCAGGTTGCAGAGAGGTCTACATGGGTTCACTTCAGCCATTGCAGCAGTTGTATGGGCCCTGGGAGAAGTGGCCACAATGCAACTAAGGTATACATCACCAGCATAGTCCCACGGCGGGACTTAAATAACAGCCGCTCTATCTCTGAAGACCATCCAGTTTGATTTCTATTTGCCAATATATTTTTAACTGTGCTGTATCACAAAAGTTCTGAACCTATATACATTTTACAGATACAGTATATTTTACATTAGCTATCGTGTTGTTTTTAGTCCCACCCTTCAGTTCCACTCAATTCCTCCCATCTATCTCAACACAATCCATTTTGATTGCTATTTTTCCATATTTTTCACCTGTGCTGTGATGTTTCACAAAATTTCTGAACCTTTCTATTCTTATAGTTTCTACAGATTGTACATAAAACATATTTGCTAAAAGTATTATTATACTGTATTATTGATTGATTGACTATGACTTTTCAAATCACCCAGCAGTGCTATTTGCAGAGTTAGCTAAAGGTAAATGTTGCAATTCTTCAGCCATTCCTGGACTTGTGACCAAAACCAAGCTAAATACAGTGTTTCCTTTTTAAAAAAGTTGCATCATACTGCAGCACACCTTGCAGGCTGCTACAGCATTCTAAGGCACGTTATTGAATTGTCAGCCATTTTTTCTGTTAATGCAAGTTAGTGCTAGTTTGACCACCAGAGGGCATCTTTGAGAATAATTTGATAGTCTTCCATATTGGCATTACCAGAGAATTTAAAAATGTTTTTGTAATAACATAGTATATGGGATTAATTTTAAGAAATTTGGCTTAATTCATTTGATAAATATTATGGTGTTTCTATTCCGAGAAAAAGCAAGGCACACCACCAAGCAAGTGGCATCTTGAAGACCAAGGAGCTCTCCAAACAGGTCATGGACAAAGCTGTGGAGAAGTACAGATCAGGGTTGGGTTATAAACTTTGAACATCCATTAAACACCATTAAATCCATTATTTAAAAAAGGGAAAGAATATGGCACCCAACAAACCTGCCAAGAGAGGGCCACCCACCAAAACTCACGAACCAGGCAAGGAGGGCATTAATCAGAGAGGCAACAAAGATAACCCTGAAGGAGCTGCAAAGCTCCACAGCGGAGATTGGAGTATCTTGCCATAGGACCACTTTATGCCGTACACTCCACATAGCTACTCTTTACGGAAGAGTGGCCAGAAAAAAGCCATTGCTTAAAGAAAATAAGCAAACAAGTTTGGTGTTCGCCAAAAGGCATGTGGGAGACTCCCCAAACATATGAAAGAAGGTACTCTGGTTAGATGATACAAATTTAGCTCATCACCCCGAGAACACCATCCACACAGTGAAGCATGGTGGTGGAAGCATCATGCTGTGGAGATGTTTTTCATCGGCAGGGACTGGAAAACTGGTCAAAATTGAAGGAATGATGGATGGCGCTAAACACAGGGAAATTCTTGAGGGAAACCTGTTTCAGTCTTCAAGAGATTTGAGACTGGGATGGAGGTTCCCCTTCGAGCAGGACAATGACCCTAAGCATACTGCTAAAGCAACACTCGAGTGGTTTAAGGGGAAACATTTAAATGGCTTGGAATGGCCTAGTCAAAGCCCAGACCTCAATCCAATTGAGAATCTGTGGTATGACTTAAAGATTGCTTTACACCAGCGGAACCCATCCAACTTGAAGGAGTTGTAGCAGTTTTGCCTTGAAGAATGGGAAAAAATCCCAGTGGCTAGATGTGCCAAGCTTATAGAGACATACCCCAAGAGACTTGCAGCTGTAATTGCTGAAAAAGGTGGCTCTACAAAGTATTGACTTTGGGGGGGTGAATAGTTATGAACTCTCAAGTTTCCGTTTTTTTGTCTTATTACTTGTTTGTTTCACAATAATAAATATTTTGCTTCTTCAAAGTGGTAGGCATGTTGTGTATATCAAATTAAACAAACCCCCCCCAAAATCTATTTTAATTCCAGGCAACAATATAGGAAAAATGCCAAGGGGGTGAATATTTTCGCAAGCCACTGTAAGTCAGAGAGGTGTTTCTGGGACCACATTGTTTATTTCAAGGTAGGATTATAGCAATATTTTGTTACCTTTATGCCTATTTACATGTATATTTCTATTATTGTACCTAATGTTGGCTGTTAGGCCAAATGTATTTTTTTCTTCTCCAAATGCAGACAATGACCCAGAACACACTGCCACCCGGGGTTGCATTGCAAATGAGGGCATAAACTGGGTCAAGACGCCAGCAGAGTAAGTAGACATTTATGTAGTAAAATAAAGGTTAAATAAAATACATAAATAAAAGACCTACAACACCGTCGGTAGGCCTACAGTATATCTAAATCAAATCTTTAATCTCTGCTTGTGGGTCTCCTGATTTAAACCCGATCTAACTTGTTTGGCATCAACTGAAAACATTAATCCGTAGCTCTGACAAAGCAAAGATGAACTGGTCAAGGCCATCAAGATGTTTTGGCTAGAGAAATTGATGAAACAACAATGCAACAAATACATTGATCATCTCAGCAAGGTTTTACCTGTGGTCGTGGAGCTGGGTGGAAGTGCGACTAAAATGGAGTTTAAATAAACATCCGCATTTTAATGTATTCTCGTTATTTTATTAGTAAAAGCATAAAGATGTTGGTGAATAAATACTGTACTGTTGTTTTTAGTTAGAAATGTAACACTTTAGAGTACTTAAGCATCGAATACATTGGAAGTTGGGGGATTTTCACTCCAGTAGCTGGGCTATAAAAAGTCTATTGTCCTGCTAATAGGAAAAATTTGCATGATGGGCTACACCTGCTACAGTACACTTGTGAAAAACAAGTGTTTGAAAAACTTTTTCAAAATGCCTCCAGTTGTCCATCACTACCCTAAATAAAAACACAGCATCTTGTTTACATTCTTTATTGTACCCACAATGTCACAAATACTTTGTATCTACCTTTCCAATTACTTTTAGAGTTTGGGATTTACAAATGTGAGCTTTTCATTATTAGTTGCATTGTTCAAGGTCGAATGAAGAGACTTTTTTCTTTAAATGATTGTCTTATATAGGATGCTACATTTTTGACCAGTTGCAATTGTAAGTAGGCCTAATAAAAAAATCCTACTTCTATTAGGCTGTTAAGCCTCATAGCCGACCTCAGCCAGTTAAGCTATATATGGGCCTAGGCTCTGAAGAAAGACTCCAATTAAGCCCTCGTGTTGTTTGTAAAGTCAAATTAAAATGAAGATTATTGTTGAAATGAATTGCTCCTCTGGTGTAGGTTTTCTCCATCTGTTGGTGTGCAACACTTGCATAACAAGTTAGCTATATTTTCAACACCAGCCACTGTTCACCTCCTATTGATTGTGCTGCGTTTCCCGCTAGTTGTTTTTTACATTTTTCCTATATTTAACTAGGCAAGAACAAATTCTTATTTACAATCACGGCCTACCCCAGTCAAACCCGGATGACGCTGGGCCAATTGTGCGTTGCCATATGGCACACCCAATCACGGTCGGATGTGATACAGTTCTGTATTCGAACCAGGGATTGTAGACCGCTCCGCCACTCGGGAGCCATGACCAATATATATATATAAATATATATTTTTTTCAGAACATTAACCCTGTGTAGGTAGATGTGGAAAGGTAGAAAAAATATTTGTTTGCGAGTTGTGGAGGAGGGGTTTCACATCTAGCTCGGCTATTAGACAATTATTTAGTAAAGGTTGAATAGTATTTTGTTCAGCTAATAGCCCATCCTGCTACGCTTGTGAAAAACTAATAATACTTTTTCCCCTTTCCACATGTTAAAGATTCCAAATTATGTTTTTTTTTAGCCACAATCGGCCCCAACCCCAATTAATACATTTGGGTACAGTCTATTGCGTGCTGGACATCAGGCTAGAATGTTGATGGGTCGAAACCTGCTCCCTGCTTGCTTCATTACATTATTATGCCGGTCACAGGGCAAATAGCCTGGATTGTTACTCCCATCTCGTTCCTCGCCCTCTTCCACGCGTCAAATAGTAATATGCTTTAAACCGCTCTGGTGACAAACACATTTTGCTGCCCTGTTTTCAATCGTCCACCTGGCTGGGAGAACCTCCTCAGATTTATGCAGATGAAGGGAGTTAGATATGCATAGGAAGTGTAGTGTACTGTTTTTTTTCTGTATATATAAATTACAAATCAGGCTTTACTTAAATCATGTTTCTAGTCTATTGCATAGTTACAATATGTAATCATTGATGTCCCAGGAGCAGGAGTGGTAAACACTGTTGAAGTGTATAATTGTGATGCATACATACATACAGTACATACATACATGCAGACATTCAAAGAATGGAGTTTGATACATCTGGTATTGGATAGGACTGAAAAAAACTTGCTAAATAGCGATTTTCTTTAATGAACTTTAATGGCAAAAAAATATGCACAATTGTTTGTCTCTACATTAACTAACAGATTCCTCTCAATGGTACATTTTTTGTTTGACTCGTTATGATATAACTACTTACATTTGCTTCCACTGTAACGTTTTTGCCAGACATCTTTGCTGATGAAAGTCACCAGCAACGGGTAGCTCGCGTCAAATTTGTCATTGGAACCACTCGATATGATTGGTCATATAAAAACCTTGGGAACCAAATGCAAAATGAGTGCTCTAGCTCCCCCCTGTGGTGGTCTGGAGCAATGAAGTACCTCTTAAGTCCCGCGGCGAAAGCTCGCAACTTTTAAAACAGAAACAACTGTATAGACAGTACCAAAACAAATGATCGGATGATTCTGTCTCTTCGCAGCAAAACTCTGCAGAGCTGGAATGGTTGAATCATGGACCTAAATACCAAATTGTGTTATTTGGATTTATGGTTCATGAGAAGACCTTTTTTCAAAATGTCCAAGGTAGAGGAAAATCTGTTCTGACGGACCATATGGGTCCTTGAGGCAAATGTGTTCAGCATTAGGAATGACCCCTACATACACAGTTTCAAGTCTCTAGGTCAAACAGAGTGGCAGATGAGGGTATAAGTGAGACTGCTTATGCAGTGCCACCTATAGGCTAGTCGGTGTCATTCATTTTGACCAAGTTACACATGGCCTCTCGTTTCTGTGTGCCATTAGAAAAAAAGTTACCAATCATTGACCATATTATGTGAACCCCTAAAAACATTTACATATTACCCCGTGTCCTTTTCTGCAGGTGGAGTTTTGATTTAATATATTATGTTGTTTCTCATATGTTGCTAATATTTTCGGGAGGATTGTACATCTCAAATAATGTCTTACAAGTTTACTTACTTTACTTTAAGTGCCTAGAAGTTCACTTAGTTGACTTTTTATAGTACTCTGACACATCTTTAGTGTAGTTAGTACAACTTAAGATGTTCCAAACTAACACTATATAAGTACACATTAAATACATGTATGTATTACAGCACTTGACATTAACTTTTTTAGCCACTTGTTCATCAGACAAGTATAATTTATTTTTTACTTGTCCAAAAGCTCAAGTCATTTGTCCAAAGGAAAAATAGATATAATCTGTAAGACCATGGGACGAAACGGTGAATGAAAATTGTGTTGTATCATGCAAGGAACCACTTCACAAAATAAAATGCATTATTATCACTGGTATTGACAATGGAAGGCTGCTGGGTCTCTGTACTCAATTATTATAAATGCTGCCACTGTAGCCTTGAGCAAGGCACTTAACCCCCCACGAAGTAAAATACTGTTGTTCTCCACACTGTATGTTTTATACAGTGGGGGGAAAAAGTATTTAGTCAGCCACCAATTGTGCAAGTTCTCCCACTTAAAAAGATGAGAGAGGCCTGTAATTTTCATCATAGGTACACTTCAACTATGACAGACAAAATGAGAAAAAAAAATCCAGAAAATCACATTGTAGGATTTGTAATGAATTTATTTGCAAATTATGGTGGAAAATAACTATTTGGTCACCTACAAACAAGCAAGATTTCTGGCTCTCACAGACCTGTAACTTCTTCTTTAAGAGGCTCCTCTGTCCTCCACTTGTTACCTGTATTAATGGCACCTGTTTGAACTTGTTATCAGTATAAAAGACACCTGTCCACAACCTCAAACAGTCACACTACAAACTCCACTATGGCCAAGACCTAAGAGCTGTTAAAGGACACCAGAAACAAAATTGTAGACCTGCACCAGGCTGGCAAGACTGAATCTGCAATAGGTAAGCAGCTTGGTTTGAAGAAATCAACCTTGGGAGCAATTATTAGGAAATGGAAGACATACAAGACCACTGACAATCTCCCTCGATCTGGGGCTCCAGACGCAAGATCTCACCCCGTGGGGTCAAAATGATCACAAGAACGGTGAGCAAAAATCCCAGAACCACACGGGGGGACCTATTGAATGACCTGCAGAGAGCTGGGACCAAAGTAACAAAGCCTACCATCAGTAACACACTACGCCGCCAGGGACTCAAATCCTGCAGTGCTAGACGTGTCCCCCTGCTTAAGCCAGTACATGTCCAGGCCCGTCTGATCATTTGGATGATCCAGAAGAAGATTGGGAGAATGTCATATGGTCAGATGAAACCAAAATATAACTTTTTGGTAAACTCAACTCGTCGTGTTTGGAGGACAAAGATTGCTGAGTTGCATCCAAAGAACACCATACCTACTGTGAAGCATGGGGGTGGAAACATCATGATTTGGGGCTGTTTTTCTGCAAAGGGACCAGGACGACTGATCCGTGTAAAGGAAAGAATGAATGGGGCCATGTATCGTGAGATTGAGTGAAAACCTCCTTCCATCAGCAAGGGCATTGAAGATGAAACGTGGCTGGGTCTTTCAGCATGACAATGATCCCAAACACACCGCCCGGGCAATGAAGGAGTGGCTTCGTAAGAAACATTTCAAGGTCCTGGAGTGGCCTAGCCAGTCTCCAGATGTCAACCCCATAGAAAATCTTTGGAGGGAGTTGAAAGTCCGTGTTGCCCAGCAGCTGCCCCAAAACATCCCTGCTCTAGAGGAGATCTGCATGGAGGAATGGACCAAAATACCAGCAACAGTGTGTGAAAACCTTGTGAAGACTTACAGAAAACGTTTGACCTCTGTCATTGCCAACAAAGGGTATATAACAAAGTATTGAGAAACTTGTGTTATTGACCAAATACTTATTTTCCACCATAATTTGCAAATAAATTCAATAAAAATCCTACAATGTGATTTTCTGGATTTTTTTCTCATTTTGTCTGTCATAGTTGAAGTGTACCTATGATGAAAATTGCAGGCCTCTCTCATCTTTTTAAGTGGATGAACTTACACAATTGGTGGCTGACTAAATACTTTTTTGCCCCACTGTATAAAACAAGTATGAACAAGTATTTGAAACTGCCGATTTTCCTACTTACAAAGCATGTAGAGGTCTGTAATATTTATCATAGGTACACTTTTTTTTACCTTTATTTAACCAGGCAAGTCAGTTAAGAACAAATTGTACCTTGTCAGCTCAGGGGTTTGAACTTGCAACCTTGCGGTTACTAGTCCAACGCTCTAACCACTAGGCTACCCTGCCGCCCCACTTCAACTGTGAGAGACGGAATCTAAAACAAAAGTGATTTTTAACCTCTAGCACTTAGCCATTCCAGATCCGGGATTGTGAATACAGCCTCAAGCTCATTACCATAACGCAACATTAACTATTCATGAAAATCGCAAATGAAATAAATATGCTAGCTCTCAAGCTTAGCCTTTTGTTGACAACACTGTCATCTCAGATTTTCAAAATATGTTTTTCAACCATAGGAAAACAATCATTTGTGTAACAGTAGCTAGCTAGCGTAGCATTTAGCGTTAGGGTTAGCATTCAGCAGGCAACATTTTCACAAAAAACAGAAAAGCATTCAAATAAAATCATTTACCTTTGAAGAACTTCAGATGTTTTCAATGAGGAGACTCTGTTAGATAGCAAATGTTCAGTTTTTCCGGAAAGATTATTTGTTTAGGAGAAATCGCTCCGTTTGGTGCGTCACGTTTGGCTACCAAAAAAAACAGAAAATCCAGTCATCAAAACGCCAAACTTTTTTCCAAATTAACTCCATAATATCGACTGAAACATGGCAAACGTTGTTTAGAACCAATCCTCAAGGTGTTTTTCACATATCTCTTCGATGATATATCGTGGAAGTGTGCTTTCTGTTCTGAATCCCAGGAGAAAATGCCCGCAGCTGAAGATTACGCACCAATTTAGACAAAGGACACCGGGCGGACCCCTGGAAAATGTAGTCTCTTATGGCCAATCTTCCAATGATATGCCTACAAATACGTCACAATGCTGCAGACATCTTGAAGAAACGACAGAAAGGGCAGGCTCGTTCCTGGTGCATTCACAGCCATATAAGGAGACAATGGAAAACAGAGCCTCAGAAATTCTGCTCATTTCCTGTTTGAAGTTTCATCTTGGTTTCGCCTGTAGCATGAGTTCTGTGGCACTTACAGATAATATCTTTGCAGTTTTGGAAACGTCAGACTGTTTTCTTTCCAAAGCTGACAATTATATGCATAGTCAAGCATCTTTTCGTGACAAAATATTGCGCTTAAAACGGGCACGTTTTTTTATCCAATAATGAAATAGCGCTTTTGGTCCAACATTGCAAAAACACACCCGAGTCAACTTAGTCAACTGTTGAGCAGCTGATTTTTTTACAATGTGTTAGAGCAGGGCTGAAACAAAAACATGCACACCCAGTAGCTGTCCAGGACTATCCTGGAGGGTGATTGGCAACCCTGCAACATTACAATTACAACCAAATATTATTTATGTCTTTATTCAATAATTCCCTCATTCAATGAACCAGGGATCAAACGGTAAAGTGGGCAACTTCAAAGCAAGGTAGCTAACTAAGACATGTTAATCTATTTGTAAGGGTAGATCTCAGGGGAGATCTTGACAGCATAGGAGTTACTGTACTTGTCAATTAGGTTATCGTAAGAATACTTTTTACTGAATGGAAGAGAATCCCAGCTTTTATTTCTCAACACCAAATTTAGAGTGCTTGAGAGAGTATGCTGAGAGTATGCTGCATTGGTTTTATCAACTGTGCACCCGTATCAACTTTGTGACGGCCATTTAAGGCTGTTCATGAGTGCCGGTGGAAAGTTGTTTATGGCATTGGCCATGACAATGACATTGATACATGCTAATCGCTAAATAGTTAAATAGCGAGATAACCAGTGAAATACTGGCACGCATGCATGTGATGCACACACCATGACATTTCCAGAATTGTCATTGCTGACCAAATATTTGCTATAACTGGGCAAATAACTCACTAACTAGCAATGAATATCAACAAAAGTGCAAATGCTCACTTTTATCTCTAAAACGCAGCTCGAGACTGCATGATTGAAAGACCGCTCATGCCTGTCAATGCAGACCTACAATAATTATACTGCAATGCGCTCTGTAAAAATTGGGAGGACAGTGCTCAACACATCGCAGACAGGGGACACTAATACAATTCTATTCGGAGTAGGCTAATTGTTTGATATTGTGATTTTTTTTTTAACTTTTCCATTTGGACAACTTAAATCTATAATCTGCTTGTCCGACATACTTGCCCCAGGCAAGCGGACAAGCGTTAACGTCAATCCCAGCATTAGTACATTAGAAATATAAAAATAAGTATACATATTTTTTTTTATTTAACTAGGCAAGTCAGTTAAGAACAAATTCTTATTTTCAATGATGGCCTAGGAACAGTGGGTTAACTGCCTGTTCAGGGGCAGAACGACATATTTGTACCTTGTCAGCTCGGGGTTTGAACTTGCAACCTTCTGGTTACTAGACCAACGCTCTAACCACTAGGCTACCCTATAGTCACGTGTGGCTCAGTTGGTAGAGCATGGCGCTTGTCACGTCAGGATTGTGGGTTTGATTCCCACGGGGGACCAGTATGAAAATGTAGGCAATCTGTAAATTGCTCTGGATAAGAGCGTCTGATTAGATTATTTTGCAACTAAAAGAGTGCTCCAAAGATAATTAAAGTGCACTTTTAGTATAAATGGGATATGCTAGTGACATTATTAACACACTTCTGATGCAAAATAAATCCAAAATAGCCTAATCTTCATGACTAATGTTCAAATGTAGACGTCAAACAGTATCAAGGTTCTGGTCTAATGTTTCTAAAAATGTTAGGCATAATCGTGTTCATGGAGCCCTCAACTAGCCTTACACCTCACAGATTAGGGTGGTTTTACTATTGGTGTAACCAAAAATGTTGGTTCCATACTACTTGACAATAGCTTTCAGTGTCAGTAAAAGTACATTTTAAGTGTGTATAGAGTACATTTCAAATTATGTCTTACAAGTTCACTTACAGTAGTATACTTTAAGTGGGGTGATTTTAGTACCTAGAAGTACACTTAGGTGACTTTTAACAGTACGATAACACAACTTCTATACAACTTTAATGTGTTTAGTACAACAACACTTACCAATCTCCTTGCCCAGTCCAGAGTAGCGTAGTGACCCAGCCGATGATACCACCGCACAGCTCTTGTAGGGTCCAAGGTCAGAGGTTATGGGTTGTAGGGGCAGCTGGTACGCCCAGGGCAGAGAGGAGAAGGGCTCGAGGTCAGGGGTCAGGGTCGCAACGTCTACCTTGTACTTCAGCTGGCACAGCAACTCAGAGCCGCTCACTTTAGGACGAGTGGCCACGCCCCCAGGACCAGAGAACTCCACACCATACTTATTCATCGCCTGAGAGAGAGAGATATATATTATGGTGAGAGGGAACGGTAATGTCGATGGAGAAGAAGATGGGTGGAGATGGAGAAGAAGATGGGGGAGATGGAGAAGAAGAGAGGCAGTTGGAAAGAGGGACAAAAGAGAAAAGATAACTGGACAAAAAATATGAAATAAATCCAGTTTTCTGTTTCCATCTTTCTCTGTAAGTTGTGGAAACGTATGTTTTTGGTTTCACATTGGTTGTGGGAACAAAGCCCTATGTTTCCTGACGTTCCGAGAACAGAAGTGAAAAGGTTGCCTGTTCTAGGAACGTTTATTCATAGTTTAGAGGGTTAGTTTTATTCTGCATCCTTGAAAGTTTTCCTGGGAGGATTTATTAACGCTCTGAAAATGAAAATTCTAGGTTATTTGGAGATTTTTGAATAACTTCACTGAATGTTTCAAGACTTTTAATAACACTGCTTGTTTATTTCTGTTAACTTTACACAGGCATTCATCATGCAAAAACATGTATTTTTTATTGTAACACGGCATTCAAACCTATACTATTCTGTTCCCTATCCATGGAGTTAGTCCACTGCGCCACCAGGACGGAGCTAGCATGCCCTCTTTCATTCACAGATACAACGTTTTTCATTTTAGTCTATTCAAACAGAGCCCATTTCAAAAGGAAACAAGCACTCATTAAGATCAGGTGTGGCCAATTAGTGGGTGCGGCCAACACACCTGAACACACTTAACAAGTTAAAGGATATATATATATTTTTGATGATGATAAGAACGGAATCTAAATGTTTTTAAATAACATTCTTAGAACATTTTTTGAACGTTACAAAAGTTTTCTTATGGTTTTTATGTAACGTTTTCTTAACGTTCTCGGCGCAGTTTGATTACCTGACTTTCAAACTGCAATCGACAGTTGAAACAATAACAAATTGTACTTGATAGAGTCCAAGATGGTGTAGCAGTGCAGATGTGTTTTGTTCGTTCTCTCGTGTACTTTTGTATTTTCGCCCTTTTTTGTATATATTTCAATCTCTTATACATTCCAGTAACCTGCCTCACTCGATGTGATACGGAACCGCTATTATTTTTAATTATTTAGACCTTATAACCAGAAGCTAATTAGCTACAAGCTATTTAGTCATTGTTAGCCACTGCTAGCGGTCTTTACCTTCTGCACAGATACCAGCCCTTTTTTTAGCCTGGATAATACTCACCAGCCTACCAGTATCGGACTGTTTCTCCACTACAACGCCGGATTCCTGCCGTAAACACTGGACCATTACTCGTGATCTTCACAGCTAGCTAGCTGCCACCGAGTGACCCAGTACCAAAGCTATCCCTGAGCCAGGCCAGGCCCACCTCCCTAGTTATCATTGTTTAAGTTTACAATGGAGCCTCTAGTTCCACTCATCATACCTCTTATACCTCCTTTGTCCCACCTCCCACACATGCGGTGACCTCACCCATTATACCCAGCATGTCCAGAGATGCAACCTCTCTTATCATCCCTCAGTGCCTGAGCTTACATCCGCTGTACGGCACCCCACCATACCCCTGTCTGCACATAATGCCTGAATCTATTTTACCATGCCCAGAAATCTGCTCCTTTTATTCTTTGTCCCCAATGCTCTAGAAGACCAGTTTTGATAGCCTTTAGCCGTACCATTATCCTACTCCTCCTCTGTTCCTCGGGTGATGTGGCGGTAAACCCAGGCCCTGCGTGTCCCCAGGCACCCTCATTTGTTGACTTCTGTGATCAAAAAAGCCTTGGTTTCATGCCCTTGACCAGCACAAAAACATCCTGTGGCGTATTGCCATAGCATCGAATAGTCCCCCCGATATACAACTGTTCAGGGAAGTCAGGAACCAATACACTCAGTCAGTCAGGAAAGCAAAAGCTAGATTTTTCAAGCAGAAATTTGCATCCTGTAGCTCTAACTCCAAAAAGGTTTGGGACACTAGACACTTAAGTCCATGGAGAACAAGAGCACTAGGTAACACGGTCACCACCGATAAATCCATGATAATTGACAACAAGCATTTCTCTACGACTGGCCATGCCTTCCTCCTGGCTACTCCAACCCTAGCCAAAAGCTCCACCCCCCCACCCCCCACAGCTACTCCCCTGAGCCTCCTTCTCCTTCACCAAAATCTTGATAGGAGATGTTCTGAAAGAGCTGCAAAACCTGGACCCATACAAATCAGCTGGGCTAGACAATCTGGACCCTCTCTTTCTAAAACTATCCGCCGCCAATGTTGCAACCCCTATTACCAGCCTGTTCAACCTTTTTCATATCGTCCGAGATCCCTAAAGTTTGGAAAGCTGCCGCGGTTATCCCCCTTTTCAAAGATCCAAACTGCTATAGACCTATATCTATCCTGCCCTGCCTCTCTAAATCTTCGAAAGCCAAGTTAATAAATAGATCACTGACCCTTTCGAATCCCACCGTACCTTCTCCGCTGTGCAATCCGGTGTCCGAGCTGGTCACGGGTGCACCTCAGCCACGCTCAAGGTACTAAATGACATCATAACCGCCATCGATAAAAGACAGAACTGTGCAGCCATCTTCATCGACCTGGCCAAGGCTTTCGACTCTGTCAATCACCGATTTCTTATCGGAAGACTCAATAGCCTTGGTTTCTCTAATGACTGCCTCGCCTGGTTCACCAACTACTTTGCAGACAGAGTTCAGTGTGTCAAATCAGAGGGCCTGTTGTCTGGACCTCTGGCAGTCCCAATGGGGGTACGACAGGGTTAAATTCTCAGGCCGACTCCTTTCTCAGTATATATCAACAATGTCGCTCTTGCTGCGGGTCATTCCCTGATCCACCTCTACGCAGACGACACCATTCTGTTTACTTCTGGCCCTTCCTTGGACACTGTGCTAACTAACCTCCAAACGAGCTTCAATGCCATACAACACTCCTTCCGTGGCCTCCAACTGCTCTTAAACGCTAGTAAAACCAAATGCATTTCAACCGTTTGCTGCCCACACCCGCAAGCCCGACTAGCATCACCACCCTGGACGGTTCTGACCTAGAATATGTGGACAACTGTAACGGTCGTCGTATGAAGGAGAAGAGGACCAAGGTGCAGCGCTGTAAGTGTTCATGATTTTTAATATAATCAAAACTGAACACTAAACAAAATAACAACTAGGAAGAATGAACAAACTAAACAGTCCTGTCTAGTGATGACACACAAAACAGAAAATAAACACCCACGAAACACAGGTGGAAAAAGGCTACCTAAGTATGATTCTCAATCAGAGACAACTAACGACACCTGCCTCTGATTGAGAACCAAACCAGGCCAAACTCAAAAACCAACATAGAAAAACAAACAGAATACCCACCCCAACTCACACCCTGACCATACTAAAACAAAGATAAAAACAAAGGAACTAAGGTCCGAACGTGACAACAACTACAAATACCTAGGTGTCTGGCTAGACTGTAAATTCTCCTTCCAGACTGATATTAAACATCTCCAATCCAAAATCAAATCTAGAATTGGCTTTCTATTTCGCAACAAAGCCTCCTTCACTCACACAGCCAAATTTACCCTAGTAAAACTGACTATCCTATCGATCCTCGACTTCGGAGATGTCATCTACAAAATAGCTTCCAATACTCTACTCAGCAAACTGGATGCAGTCTATCACAGTGCCATCTGTTTTGTTACCAAATCACCTTATACCACCCACCACTGCGACCTGTATGCTCTAGTCGGCTGGCCCTCGCTACATAATCATCGCCAGACCCACTGGCTCCAGGTCATCTATAAGTCTATGCTAGGTAAAGCTCCGCCTTATCTCAGTTCACTAGTCACGATAACAACACCCGTTGTACCACACGTTCCAGCAGGTATATCTCACTGATCATCCCCAAAGCCAACACCTCATTTGGCCGCCTTTCCTTCCAGTTCTCTGCTGCCAGTGATGTGAACGAATTGCAAAAATCGCTGATACTGGAGACTTATATTTCCCTCACCAACATTAAACATCAGCTATCTGAGCAGCTAACCGATCGCTGCAGCTGTACATAGTCCATTTGTAAATAGCCCACCCAATCTACCTACCTCATCCCCATACTGTTTTTATTTACTGTTCTGCTCTTTTGCACACCAGTATCTCTACTTGCACATCCTCATCTGCTCATTTATCACTCCAGTGTTAATCTGCAAAATAGTAATTCTTCGCTACTATGGCCTACCTCCTCATGCCTTTTGCACACACTGTATATAGACTTTCTTTTTTCTACTGTGTCATTGACTTGTTTATTGTGATATTGGCTTGTTTATTGTTTATTCCATGTGTAACTCTGTGTTGTTGTCTGTGTCAAACTGCTTTGCTTTATCTTGGCCAGGTCGCAGTTGTAAATGAGAACTTGTTCTCAACTAGCCTACCTGGTTAAATAAAGGTGAAATTTAAAATAAATAACAAACTTCCCGCCACTGTTTCTCTAAAAAAACTGAGGGATGGGGCTCGAAAAATGGAACTATCAAATTCATAGACAGAGCTATCCATGAGCAAAGACTCACTATCCAAGATACAGTGGATCCTCAATTACATGTTTTGAAATTATGCCTTGGGACTTTGTGGTTTTGTACATTACCCTGCGTCACTGCTTCTTTGCTCCAGAACACCACAAGAGGGAGTTAGAGCACTGATTGTGCATTTGGGTCCTAAGGCACTAAATGAATGACAATGAATTGGGCGATATAAACCAAATGGAAAGTGATAATTGTTCACTACTTCAAAATGTAATTTTATTGAACTGAATGATGAGGATGAAGGTGATTGAATATAGAACAATAGTGTAAGAATTGCTATTCCTCTGTTCTGCACACACACCCGAAAAAAACCCACTTGTTTCTACTTGGTCAGAAGGAGCTGTAACTGGACCGTAGCATATTACTTACTAAAACTGTTGTTACACTAAGGTTTTTATTCTAAGAAAAATGAAAATGTTAAATTATATTCCATGATATACAGTATGTGCTGACTGATTATAAGCAGCAAGTGGTGTCTGCAAAATGATCAAGTTGATGGCGCAGGCCTCGGCACCTACATGAAGCTGAGTGACTCACTCATTCATGGCTTTGGATCAAAATAAGTACCAACATTCTTCCTGATAGTCTGGAAGTGAAAAATAGAAAATAGAAGTGATTATAAAAGTCACGACTCTACAATTGATCACTAGTATTGGTCTCAAATGAGCACGGTCTGTGAAGAGCGATTAACTAAAATAAGCGGAGAGAATAGGCGGAGAGCGACCTGTTTAAATTATTTGAGAAAAGAATATTCAATTTTAGTTGGAATAGCAAGCCATATAAAATTAAAAGGGCATATTGTCTTCTTCTACACCTGCATTGCTTGCTGTTTGGCATTTTAGGCTGGGTTTCTGTACAGCACTTTGAGATATCAGCTGATGTAATAAGGGCTTTATAAATCAATTTGATTTGATATTGTCTCACCCTGTGTTCAAGAATAGCCTTTTTCCCTTTATTCAGATTTTAACTGCTCATTTTAGGGTATTTGGAAATGAAATAATATCTAAAATATATATATTTTTTAAACAAGGACTTGAAATTGAGATTGTGTACTCCGCAAACAACGTTTCCAGTCTGAGAATGAGAACGGTAAATGACTGTAATTAATACATTAATTCAATATATTGGAATACAAAAGAAGCCATCCATCCATTATGGTCATTAGCAGGACAAGCGACTCTTTCCAAGGAGGAGGGTAGGGGGAGAACAGTATCGTCAATATCTCAAGCCAAAATATCTTGATGGCCTTCACCAGTTCATATTTGCTTGTACTGTAGGCTTGGCAGAGTTAGGGATTAATGTTTTCAGTTGATGCCAAACGAGTTCCATCGTGTTTAACAAACAAGTTCGGCGACTCCTGTGGCGGGCCGGGCGCAGTGCGCGCTAACCAAGGTTGCCAGGTGCACGGTGTAGCCTCCGACACATTGGTGCGGCTGGCTTCCGGGTTGGATGCGCGTTGTGTTAAGAAGTAGTGCGGCTGGTTGGGTTGTGTATCGGAGGACGCATGACTTTCAACCTTCGTCTCTCCCGAGCCCGTACGGGAGTTGTAGCGATGAGACAAGATAGTAGCTACTACAACAATTGGATACCACGAAATTGGGAGAAAAAGGGGTAAAAATTTAAAAAATAAAAAAAGTTCGATCGGATTTAAGTCAGGAGACCTACATGTAGAGATTCAAAAAATATTTGTAGATATACTGTAGGCCTACCGTAGGCATTGTAGGTCTTTTATTTATTTATGTTAATTTTACCTTTATTTTACTACATAAAGGTCTACTTTGCTGGCATCTTGACCCAGTTTATTACTCACTTGCAATGCAAACCCGGGTGGCCGTGTGTTTTGGTCCGAGCAGACCCTTTTCCGGCTTACAGACAGTTTCATTAGCCAGCTTCTTTCTATGGTGCTATCCGTTCCAGGGTTAGGACTGTAACCACCGGAGGACTTGAAAATGAACAGGAGCTGAGAGGATCACCAAAACTAAAGGTATTTTGGTTTCAGTGCATTTTCTTTAAAAAAAACGTGAATGTGTTTTTGCATAGCATTCGCTCCTTAAAGCGAGTGTGTGGAGTTGGCTCTGGTCTGAAACCTGGTTCCGCCAACCACCCCGTTGCTCCACCCCGAAAAGTTTTTGGGGGCTGCCTCTCGTGCTTGCGTCGTGGTTGCGAACCCCGGAGTCGTCGTTGATCCTCCTTTGCTGCTTCCGTCTGCTTCCATGGCAGGCCTTCGTATCTCTCCAAGACTTCCTCCCAAGTCCAGGATATTCGCTCCTCAACCTCCTCTAAAGACCAGGATGCCAACTCCTCCCGGGCACGCTGCTTGGTCCAGTCGTGGTGGGATCTTCTGTCACGATCGTTATAAGGAGTGGACCAAGATGCAGCGTGGTATGTTTCCATCCTCTTTGTTTTAGGAAGAAAAACTCAAAGACAAAAACAATAAAGCGTAAAACGAAACGTGAAGCTCAAAGTAGTGCTCGCAGGCAACTACCAAGACAAGATCCCACAAAGCACAATGCGGAAATGGCTACCTAAATATGATCCCTAGACAACGATAAACAGCTGCCTCTGATTGGGAACCATACCAGGCCAACATAGATATATAATTTACCTAGATAACCCACCCTAGTTACTGTCACGCCCCAACCAACACAGAGAATAAACAGCTCTATATGGTCAGGATGTGACAATTATCAACTATTTCAGCACCGTTTTGCGCTACTTTTAGACAAGCAAGACTACTTAATTCACATACTTATTTATTTTTTTATTTTGGAGGGGGGATTTTACCCCTTTTTCTCCCCAATTTCATGGTATCCAATTGTTTTAGTAGCTACTATCTTGTCTCATCGCTACAACTCCGATACACAACCCAACCAAGCCGCACTGCTTCTTAACACAGCGCGCATCCAACCCGGAAGCCAGCTGCACCAATGTGTCGGAGGAAACACCGTGCACCTGGCAACCTTGGTTAGCGTGCACTGTGCCCAGCCCGCCAAAGGAGTCGCTGGAGCGCAATGAGACAAGGATATCCCTACCGGCGAAACCCTCCCTAACCCGCTAGGCCAATTGTGCGTCGCCCCACGGACCTCCTGGTCGCGGACGGTTGCGACAGAGCCTGGGCACGAACCCAGAGTCTCTTGTGGCACAGTTGGCGCTGCAGTACAGCGCTCTTAACCACTGCACCACCCGGGAGGCCCTCTGAACAAACATACATTAAAAAAAACATGTTTTACTGCATTTTAATTGTATAAAAGCCCCTTAGATATTAATTTAGAATCTTCCAAATTTGTATTAGGTATACTACTGTACAAGGACGTTTTATGGATCTGCCAGTATTTTCATTCAGAGATTCCGGTAAGGAATGTGTATGTAGAGGGTAACTTTCTTCACCAGTGGGAGCTGTACAGTTGTGTGATTAGCCTACCAGTTGGTGTAAATTTAATGTTAAATTCCTCTCAAGCGAATTTTCTCTTCACTATCACAATATTAAAAACTTTCAAACGCATTCATTAATTAAATCGCTTTAGCCGACATGTTGTGGTTCATCTGATGAAGGATTGCCTCGATCTATAAGCCCAGGACGATAGTAAAACGGGCAATAAGATACACTACAAGAATGGGAACGCATATATAACCGTAGAAAACGGTTGCAGGTCGGAGGGCCATCTAAAAAGTGCAGAACGGAAGGCCATCCAACAAAACAGACCAATGAAGCACAGGGTAAACGGCTGGAGTATCTATGCCTCTCTGAGGACTGGGTAGGGTAGGGGGCCCACGCTCTCCACTTCCCACTTCCGTTGGCGCTGGGTTCTGGGCCGGGAGGGTCGGAAGGGTAGCTTCGGCTCTCGCATGAGCTCGGATCCCTGTATCTCCATGTTGCCTGGGTTGCGCCGACCGGCTCCACCCCCCCCCCTTTCCCCGTTAGGCACAGCCGCATGGCGCACCCACTTACCCGTTAGGCACGGCCACATGGCGCATCCCCAATATCAAGGTCCACATGGCCCTATTTATATAATGAATATGAATTTGGAGGGCAGAAATTATTAAATATTAAAGCATTAGACCTCTCACTAAAGGCGTCAATCATACAAAAGTTATACTTATGTCCAAACTGGTTGGAGATTAGAAGAGTACATGGCCATAAAGGCTAGATCATTTTTCAAGCTGTTCAAACATTGATAGATGACCAGCATGGTCAAATAATATAAAGAGTGGTTATAGAGGGTGCAACAGGTCAGCACCTTAGGAGTAAATGCCAGTTGGCTTTTCATAGCCGACCATTCGGAGGTCAAGACAGCAAGAGCGTATGTGTGTGAGAGAGAGAGGATCGAAACACACACAGTAACACGTGCAATAAAGCAATAAGAATGTCAGTTTAATATGCAGCGCAGACCACCTCTTATTACCCTTCTCAGAGTTTTAAGAATTGAGTGTGTTCAATTATTTGTGACATTGTGGCATTTAAAGCATATTGAAGTTAGAAGCAATAGGATTTGAAACAATAGTTTACCCGCCGTGGTCAACTATTTCAGCACTGTTTCGTGCTCCTCTGAGACAAGCATGGGAACTGGTTTTAATAAGTCAATGAGATTTTTATTTTCACTGAATCTCCGTTTGGGTATTGGTTAGACTACTGTAGCCTACTGTCATGTTGTACAGGGCCATATTTTCCTGACGGAAACAGCCAATATTGAAGGCTATCAAAAGCTTCTCAAAGATGCCCTATGATGATCAAACTATCACTAACTAGCATTAATGGTAACAATGGCTGACAATTAAATAACATGCCATAGAATTCTGCGGCAGCCCCCAACTTTTACAGGAAGAACCACTGTACCAACATTACAATTTTAACCATGTTTTGAGGCTATACAGTGTGTGTTTACATTTACTTTATTTACAAACATTGGAGTAAAACAAGCTTATATTTGGGGTTCTGATGGGATACGACAGTTGAACTAAGCTCATGAGGCATTTATAAATTATAATCTTCAAAAATCAATTGGGAAAAAATGTATGTAGCTACTGCAGATTGCCTCTTTAAAAAGAACCATGATGAAACCTGTACGAAATGTTATGCTGAAGTACTGAAATTCCCACAGAAGAGTGTTTTTTATACATTTTCTTGGAACAATTTGAGAATATGACTTTAAAGCAGAGGTGTCAAACTCATTCCACGAGGGACGAGTGTGGGTTTTTGTTTTTTCCTTTGAATTAAGACTTAGACAACCAGGGGAGGGGAGTTCCTTACTAATTAGTGACCTTAATTCATCAATCAAGTACAAGGGTGGAGCGAAAACCTGCAGACAGTCGGCCCTTCCTGGAATGAGTTTGAACCCTGCGTTTTTACTCACCAAAGTAACAACTCAGTGTGGTCAAACTTAGCTGCAGTGACTACTTCTAGCTAGCATGAGGACAAAAATTATTGTTTTAAACAAGCCTGATGGTAGGGTCGGTATCTCCTGGCAGCTCTGACTTCTCCTGCACCACCGGCAGACTTGCTTGTGGATCAAAAGAAAAGTGGAAAATCTGCATACTCTAATTGCTTAGTACCTCACCTGTTCTTATTTGTTTTTCATCCTCCAATTTGCTTGGTCAACTTTTCATCCTGTTCTCTTTTGAAGTAGGCTACCAGCGTTTTCCAACCCTGGCTTAGTACTAGCGCGGTACAGTAGTTGAATGACTGTGTTGCTGTGATCATTTCCATCTGCTGGAGCCTTCTTCCGATCACTGTCTTATTGTTCACTCTTCCCCTCGTCTCCTGTACCCAACGCCGCCTCTGGATTATTGCCTCTGGAATCTATCGATTTTGGATTTACCTCACTATATCGCTATTGGATTAGCTGACTCTCCCTCGGCCGTTGGAATATCCTCTCCCTCTGAAGTGCCCCTTCTTGGCCCTTCTTTGGTAGCTAACTTAGCCATCAATCGGTAAGTCTCTGCTCTCTCTACTTTATATCTGCTGGCATTTTTTTGTGTTCTGTGGTTCCTGCCCCTGTAGACTAGTTGGTGTTATTCTCTGGCTTACTACTTAGCTATATCACAAAAGTGAGTACACCCCTCACATTTTTGTAAATATTTGAGTATATCTTTTCATGTGACAACACTTGTATAACAGTGTAAATTTGCTGTCCCCTCAAAATAACTCAACACACAGCCATTAATGTCTAAACCGCTAGCAACAAAAGTGAGTACACCCCTAAGTGAAAATGTCCAAATTGGGCCCAAAGTGTCAATATTTTGTGTGGCCACCATCATTTTCCAGCACTGCCTTAACCCTCTTGGGCATGGAGTTTACCAGAGCTTAACAGGTTGCCACTGGAGTCCTCTTCCACTCCTCCATGACGACATCACGGAGCTGGTGGATGTTAGAGACCTTGCACTCCTCCACCTTCCGTTTGAGGTTGCTCCACAGATGCTCAATAGGGTTTAGGTCTGGAGACATGCTTGGCCAGTCCATTACCTTTACCCTCAGCTTCTTTAGCAAGGCAGTGGTCATCGTGGAGGTGTGTTTGGGGTCGTTATCATGTTGGAATACTGCCCTGCGGCCCAGTCTCCAAAGGGAGGGGATCATGCTCTGCTTCAGTATGTCTCAGTACGTTGGCATTCATGATTCCCTCAATGAACTGTAGCTCCCCAGTGCCAGCAGCACTCATGCAGCCCCAGACCATGACACTCCCACCACCATGCTTGACTGTAGGCAAGACACACTTGTCTTTGTACTCCTCACCTGGTTGCCGCCACACACATCTGAACCACATCTGAACCAAATACGTTTATCTTGGTCTCATCAGACCACAGGACATGGTTCCAGTAATCCATGTCCTTAGTCTGCTTGTCTTCAGCAAACTGTTTGCAGGCTTTCTTGTGCATCATCTTTAGAAGAGTGTTGAATATTGAACTTCCAGTGACCAGTCAGTATTAGGGAGTGTGAGAGCGATGACACCAAATTTAACACACCTGCTCCCCATTTACACCTGAGACCTTGTAACACTAACGAGTCACATGACACCGGGGAGGGAAAATGGCTAATTGGGCCCAATTTGGACATTTTCACTTAGGGGTGTACCGTAATTTCCGGACTATAAGCCGCTACTTTATTCCCACGCTTTGAACCTCGTGGTTTATACAATGACGTGGCTAATTTATGGATTTTTCCCGCTTTCACAAGATTCATGCCGCCAAAAAACTGAGCACCATCACATAATGTGACGTAAATCGAGCGCGCTCAAACTTCCCATCATTCTGATTACGGTAGTAATTTTGTCACCCTCATCATGGCAAAGACACGGAGAAATGCATATGATGCAGCTTTCAAGTTGAAGGCGATCGATCTGGCTGTTGGAAAAGGAAATAGAGATGCTACACGGGAGCTTGGCCTTAATGAGTCGATGATAAGACGTTGGAAACAGCAGCGTGAGGAACTGACTCAGTGCAAAAAATCAACAAAAGCTTTCAGAGGGAAGAAAAGCTGGCCCAAAGTATTTGCAGCCACTCGACATCAGTGTAAATCGTGCATTTAAGGTGGCGCTCCGTGTTCAGTGGGAGGCTTGGATGGGGAGAAATCCTTCACTAAAACGGGCCGCATGTGAAGAGCAACTTATGGTCAAGTCTGCCAGTGGGTCCTGACAGCATGGAGCATTGTCAAAAAATCCACTATCATCAACGGGTTTCGAAAGGCTTGACTGCTGCGTGTTGAAGGGGCAGCATGAGCTCAGCGGGGAATTTGCCTCCGGATGAAAGTGACGAGAGCGACAATGAAAACGATCCAACATCGGATGAAGCAATTCTGAGGCTATTCAACTCCGACACTGAAGGAGATGACTTCAGTGGTTTCATTGCACAGGAGGAGGAAGATAGTGACCAATGACTTTCTTGGTAGGCTACTGTTTACTGCTATTTTTTAAAATTTTTGTTACAAGCCGTGTTTCGTTAAAGCCTATTTATTTTTGTTACAAGACATGTTTCGTTTAAAGGCTGTGTAAAGTTAATTTGTTTCAATGTACCGGTAGGCACCTGCGGCTTATTTATGTACAAAATACATATGTTTTAATAATTCAGTGGGTGCGGTTTATATTCAGGTGCGCTTAATAGTCCATAAATTACAGTACTCACTTTTGTTGCCAGCGGTTTAGACATTAATGGCTGTGTGTTGAGTTATTTTGAGGGGACAGCAAATTTACACTGTTATACAAGCTGTACACTCACTACTTTACATTGTAGCAAAGTGTCATTTCTTCAGTGTTGTCTCATGAAAAGATATACTCAAATATTTACAAAAATGTGAGGGGTGTACTCAATTTTGTGATATACTGTATGACAACCCTGGTGGTTGGCTAGCTAGGCTAGTTAGCTGGCTAGGCTATCTAGCAGGCTAAAATAACAAACTTTAGCTGGCTTGCTTGTTGGCTAAGATAACTGCATATACTGGTAACATTATTTGATAACTGGTTAGATGGCATTTCGTTTCTCAAACTTTGGCTGTCAGCTAAGTGTTGTTAGCAACTGGTTGATTTACGCAATCAATAAACGTTAGCAGGCTGGTAGTGCTACAATTCGCAGGGTAGTAGGGTTGACATTAGCAGGCTAGTTGGCTAGCAACCTTTGTTTAATTTGAAGTTATTTCTGTTGGAGTTTACATTATAGGGAAAAGGCTGCCTTATAGGCTATTTTTGCGGAGCGTCCTCGGCAAAAACATTTTCCAGCATGACATTGACATTCCTTCAGAATTCTGATTGGTTTTAAGTTCCTTTTAGGAAACGTTCTGTTAAAGTAATACACGCTATGTGCTAGCTGGACTCTTTCTCTCTTCTCTATCCCCCTCACCTGATAGTTCTGCACCACTTTCCTCAGCCTCTTCCCCAGCATGCTACTGGACATCTCGTCGTCCCAGACCTCCCCCAGAGCTCTGTGAGGACCAAAAAATTCTGCGTCCCCGACTGTTCCACTAAGCTCCCCCCGGCGACGGCCCCCAAACAGGGTCTCCATGGCCCGCCTGAAGGGGCGCGGCAAGAGCCAGGCGAAGAATCCCGATGACTCGCGCTCTCTCTTGGGGTGTTTTGGGTGTGTCTCCTTAGCTGTGACTTCCTGTGTGTGGTTTGGGGAGGAGAGGACTGGGATTGGACGGTGGGCGTTGCCAGGGATGACGCCGGGGAGCTTCTGGGGGTCGAGGTACATGGGCTTGGCCCCACCTCTCAGCACCTGTGGAAGAAGAAGATTACATGAAATAGAAGAATGGATAGATTCTATTGTATGATACAGTGTGAGGATTCATGAGCCTATGGCTTTGAGTATGTCCGATGGGTTTAAAAGTAGTGCACTAAATTGGGAATAGGCCATTTCGGACATGCTCATGTTCTGCTGATGATGCTCCCTGACCACTCTAGACAGACAAACAGACCTTGATGATGGAGTGTGCCCGGGGCTGGGCGCGGGTCCGTGCCCGCACCCCGAAGATAGCATCGGTGACGGGTACGCTGTTCTCGGCGCAGAGGGCATAGAGCATTGCCATGGAGATGCAGAAGAGGCCCATACATAGCGCCCCGCGACGAGCCCGGCGACGTAGACGCCACAGCAAGCTGACGCGGTCCATCGCTGCCCCGGGGTACTGGAGAGGCGGTTGGGTGGATGTAGAGAGGGGAAGAAGAGGTGGAGAGGATGCAGGGGGTTCGATGGAGAGAGGGGGAGAGGTAAGAGAGAAAGGGGTGCCGAAGGAGGGGTAGAGAGGAGGGGTGAGAAAGTGAGGAATTGAGGGTTGGAAAGAGAACGGCAAAGAGGTAGGGAGAGAGGAGAGAAGGGGGAGAGGGTGGGGGTTAGAGTGATGAGATGACAGTATGAGCCTTCCGACGACAAATTGCTTACTTCCAACATCCCATGGCAACGCAAACAAGACAATACTGTATCACAGGAGGATAACATCAAAAGATCAGACAAGCAGAAATACAACTACAGAATGCTGTATCTACATGGACAAAATGCATATTTTGATGACTCACCCCTTTTCACCTACAGTATGCTGTATATTCCCACTGTATGGGAAAACACATTTGGAACTCTCCGTTTTCATCTACAGTACAAGAGTGGGCCTGCCCTTTCTACACAGTGCTATATTAACATAACAAACAGACATGTTTTGTGTTAAATCCTGTGAGTTAGGTTGATACAGAAAAGAGGGATGAGAGAGGAAAGAAGGGTCAGAATAGAAAGAAGGATAACAATGAGGTGCAGCGATGAAAGAAGTAGAGCCTCGTCACTAAGACTGCCTATAGCCAATCGGGCCAAGCGAAGGATGGACACTGGAGAAGGTGGGAGTGGAGGTAGTAGAGGCTGATCTACAGAGAGAGGCGGGTTGAAGGAAGGAGGGAGAGAGAGGGAATGGCCAGGGAGGAAAAGAGAAAGAGCTTGATTCAGACAGACCTATGAAAAAAATCTGAGATGAGATGGAATGATGGGGGGAGAGAGTAAGGGCAAGACAGTAACCAAGGGAGAATAAAGTCAGAGAGATGGGGAGGGGTAGCTGTGAGTTGACCTTTAAACAAGTGAAGAAGCTGGACTGGACCCAGAGAAGGAGGAAAACCCCATTTCACTCTCTGAAAGACAGGACAGAGGGGGAGAGAGGGGCTGCATTCTGATTCAAGATGGTGTTTGATGCCACATTTTTCGGGGAGAGGCTGCCCGGAGGCTACTCCAGCTCTGGCAGGACTCCCGCAGTGAGGCAACTGCACATGGGGACAAAGATCGTACTTTTGGAGAAATGTCCTCTGGTCTGATGAAACAAAAATAGAACTGTTTGGCCATAATGACCATCGTTATGTTTGGAGGAAAAAGGGGGATGCTTGCAAGCTGAAGAACACCATCCCAACCGTGAAGCACGGAGGGACTGGTGCACATCACAAAATAGATGGCATCATGAGATAGGAAAATGATGTGCATATATTGAAGCAACATCTCAAGACATGTCAGGAAGTTAAAGCTCGGTCACAAATGGGTCTTCCAAATGGACAATGACCCCAAGTATACTTCCATAAAATGGCTTAAGGGCAACAAAGTTAAGATATTGGAGTGGCCATCACAAAGCCCTGACCTCAATCCTATTGAAAATTTGTGGGCTGAACTGAAAATGCGTGTGCAAGCAAGGATGCCTACAAACCAGTTACACCAGCTCTGTCAGGAGGAATGGGCCAAAATTCACCCAACGTATTGTGGGAAGCTTGTGGAAGGCTACCTGAAATGTTTGACCCAAGTTAAACAATTATAGCCAATGCTACCAAATACTAATTGAGTGTATGTAAACTTCTGACCAACTGGGAATGTGATGAAAGAAATAAAAGCTTAAATAAATCATTCTCTCTACTATTTTTATGACATTTCACATTCTTAAAATAAAGTGGTGGTCCTACCTGACCTAAACCAGGTAATTTTTACTAGGATTAAATGGCAGGAATTGTGGCTAAAGTGTATTTAAACTTCCATCTTCAACTGTAAATAATGTTTTACTATTTCTCTATTTTATATTTTTATTTTAAGTATTTAGATTATTTTTGTATAATAAAAAATGCTTTACAAATGTAATTTATTATATTTATTGAATTAGCTTTTTTGAATAGTGCTGCTGAACATTTTATTAAAGAGACGATGTTGCAGTAGCCCTGTTTAAACTCTATGAGGCTGTTTCTTGAACTCATCTAATGTAAATCTGATCTTTCATCAGAGAGAGCGAGAGGGAGAAGGAAACAGTGAGGGAGAAAGAACGAGAGAGACAGAGAGCTGAGGAGACGAATGGTTGTTGTTACTCGGTCAAAGCTGGACTAGACTTTAGAGAGAAGATCCCACACACGATCAGAATAGCGTTCAATTTTTGACAAGCACACACACACACTCACACATTTAATGGCACCAGAGGAGAGGCTGGTTGGAAAGCAATTCTGAGAATCTGGATTAGTATGGACACAAGCGTCTCAGAGAAAATCATTGGCAAAACTGCAGCCCTGCATAAATCAATCTGAGTTAGAGTATATATTATATATGAGAGAGAGAGACATGGAGAGACTAATTAAAGAGTTAATGAAATGGGAGCAGGTGGAGATCGATGGTGAGCCTTTAACATTGTGTGTTTGTACCATCATGGAACTTCCTGCTTACTTGTTATCGTACACAGACACATTGGCTGAGCTAAAGCTACATGGAACTGTAGGGAACCTTTGAAATCAATATGTTCATGTTACATTATTTATCTGCTGTAGTGAACAGGCACCCTTGCCCAGAGCAGAGCCACAGGCTTAGTAGGCCTGCATCACAAATTGCACCATATGGGCCGAGCTCAAAAGTAGTGCACTAAATAGGGAATAGAGTGTAATTTGGGATGCAGATCCAGTAGCTAATAGTGGTCACACTCTCTCAGCCATCCTCACATTCACAATGTACAATGTACATCCAGTGTATAGGCCTACTCCAGCCAACCCACTGAACTGGTAACACAGTTACAGGCTTAATGGCTATAGCTGTGTAATGGCTTCCTATTCCCTACAGTGCAATACTTTAAAAATGTCACAAGGAAGCGAAATGGCACAAAGAACAATGCTTCAGACTGACCAATAAGAAAAATCTAAACAGAAACGAGATGTAGTGACGGAGAGAGAAAGTAGAGCAGGACCAGACAGAGAGAAAGAGAGAATACAGTCTGAGAGATGGGGGAGTGGTAGCTGTGAGTTGGCCTTTAACACTAGAACCGCCTGGGCTTTCAGCCAATAAGTACCCGATAGAGAATCTTGAGAACTTTGCCAGGCGTCTCCTTTAGCATATGCATCAGATGCATATCAACCCGCAAGATACAGCAAACATAAGCACCGGCACTTGATAAATAGTGCATAAACTATCATAAAGGATTAATTGGATGAAGAAATATTTGTGGAAATCTATACATTTAAAAAATGAACAACAAAGGTTGTTTGTTTAGATAGAGTCAATGATATGTTTTGTATAATTCTACAAAGTCCTAGAATAAATGCAGGCCTATATCCTATTTTTGTTTTCCCTTACAATAAAAACATTACAGTGTAATCCATTTGATCAACTTTATTTGTAGATTCGATTAGTAATATAGTTATAGTAATTAATAAAGCCCAGTTACAGTTTCTTTTGACAAAGTAGAAACTGAAAAGATAATAATAATATAACCAGCCAGGTCACAGGTGAAATTACTTTATTCCTAAACAAAACCACCTGGACAATTGTAAAGGATGAATTGCATAAAGAAATATTAGTGGAAAAATATTAATGGCAAGATATAACAACTGGCATTTGTTGATTGTATGGGATAATTGTGCCCTTATACCAGTGCCTTTACGCATTAATCAATCTCGTCTTCTCTTTATGCTTGGGTCCACAGTCAGCACACAGCTTTGGGGCTTTGTGTGAGCAAGCCCTACAAACAAATCAGTTGCACTGCACACAGGTTTCATAGGCCTTTTTTCCTGTATACCTGCCGCAGGTGTTGCATCATTTCTCTGAAGGTCCATCCCATACCCATCAGACCAAAATGACTCCAAATCCATGCTCTTTCATCTGTTTACAACGTCGATTTCAAGCTCAATATCTGATCCTCCATCCGACTCAAACTCATCTAAATTCTGCAGCATTTAGTTTGGCTTGTCATTGTGAACTACACACATAGTGTTGTACTCAGTGTCTTATTTGGCTCTCTGAGGGGAATTTTTTTACCATTTCTAGCCTTTCATTATAAAATAATTAGACCGCCCACAATGCCCACAATTCTTCATTATTACACTATTGTTCTAAATGTATTTATTTATAGGGGACAATGCACATTAATCAACATCAATTTACAATAATGCAACATCCATGTAAATGTGCCGGGGTTAGCCAAAAGCTAATTTGCACCAATAGCCCCTGGGCAGGTAACGGCAATTACACAGCCACAATGCAAATACTCACCAAAGCAATACAAAAACATTACATCCAATAATATATCATTCTAACAACAACTTATTCATAATAAAAAAAATATCATCAACTGTTGTCTTACCTATGAGGAACCACAGATGACATGTGTATAGGTTTGGATGGATTTGAGCCATGTTTTCAATTTACATTTAAAAGTACAATAATCAGTGCAGCTTCTCAAGTCCATGGGCATTAGATTCCAGTATATTGTAGTTCTAACAGAGAAGGCCGATCGACCGATTTTACTGTGTTGAAAAGGGACAACACAATCCCCTCTAGTTGCTGCACTTGTTATCCTGGAGGGGCTTTCCATGAGCATGCTATGCCGGCATAGGGGTGGATTGGTAAGACCATGCAAGATCCTAAAGACAAAGCTTGCATCTACATACTGCTTAAAGCTATCCAGATGATATCAATGATTTTTGTGAATGATGTGACAATGGTGGTAACTGTTTGGTTTGTTTGTAGAGTGATTCAATGGGTGTCAGAGTAGTAGCTCCTGCTTGTGACCAGCATGTGAGGCAATATCTCAGACGTAAGAAGATCATAACATGCATATATTGATCATAACATGCATTCCAGAGGAAGTCTTATAAACCAAAAGTTGGATGGCCTAAACTTGACAATGTTAACCACCTTCTTCACCCGTTTCTTCAATGTCAAGTTGGAGTCCAAAATTATGCAGAGATACTTGAAGTTAGACACAACTTTCAGAATCTCCCAATTAACAAGAACAGCTGGTTGCGAAGAATCAATTGATTTCTTAGAGAAGTACATACAAACAGTCTTGTCGATATTTAAATGCAGGCAAGAATCAGTCATCCATTTAGAAATGTGTACCATAATGTAGCTTCAGTTAACTTGTTAACAACTTGTTGCCTATTTTTTGAGTGAACATACATTTTGAGTGTATCGTCTGCATACATCTGCATGTAAATTTTTTTTTGTCACATACACATGGTTAGCAGATGTAATTGCGAGTGTAGCGAAATGCTTGTGCTTCTAGTTCCAACAGTGCAGCAATATCTAACAAGTAATGTCTAACAATTCCACAACAGATACCTAATACACACAAATCTAAGTAAAGGAATGGAATAAGAATATATAAATATATGTATGAGCAATAACAAAGCAGCATAGGCTAAGATGCAATAAATGGTATAGAATACAGTATATACTGTACATATGAGGTGAGTAATGCAAGATATGCCAACAATATTAAAGTGGCATTATTAAAGTGGCCAATGATTTCAAGTCAAATCAAATCAAATTGTATTACTCACATGCGCCGAATACAACAGGTGTACTTTACTTACGAGCCCCTAACCAACAATGCAGGTTAAGAATAAGAAATACAAGTAACAAGTAATTAAAGAGCAGCAGCAAAATAACAATAGCGAGACAATATACAGGGGGGTACCGGTACAGAGTCAATGTGCAGGGGCACCGGTTAGTTGAGGTAATATGCACATGTGGGTAGAGTTATTAAAGTGACTATGAATAGACAGTAACTGGCCTCCTGGGTGGTGCAGTAGTCTAGGGCACTGCAGTGCAGTGTGCCACCAGAGACTCTGGGTTCGAGCCCACACTCTGTCGCAGCCGGCTGCGACCGGGAGGTCCATGGGGCGAAGCACAATTGGTCTAGCGTCGTCCGGGTTAGGGAGGCTTTGGCCGGTAGGGATATCCTTGTCTCATCACGCACTAGCGACTCCTGTGGCAGGCCGCAGTGCACGCTAACCAGGTCGCCAGGTGCACGGTGTTTCCTCTGACACATTGGTGCTGCTGGCTTCCGGGTTGGATGTGCGCTGTGTTAAGAAGCAGGGTTGTGTTTCGGAGGACGCATGGCTTTCGACCTTCGTCTTTCCCGAGCCCGTACGGGAGTTGTAGCCATGAGACAAGATAGTAACTACTAAAATTGGATACCACGAAATTGGGGAGAAAAGGGGGTAAAATATAAATAATAGATGATAACAACAAAGAGTAGCAGCAGTGTAAAAGGGGGGTGGGGGGCAATGCAAATAGTCTGGGTAGCCATTTGATTAGGTGTTCAGGAGTCTAATGGCTTGGGGGTAGAAGCTGTTTAGAAGCTTCTTGGACCTAGACTTGGTGCTCCGGTACCTCTTGGTGTGTTTGAACCATGTTAGTTTGTTGGTGATGTGGACACCAAGGAACTTGAAGCTCTCAAACTGCTCCACTGCAGCTCCGTTGATGGTAATGGGGGCGTGCTCGTTCCTCTTTTTCCTGTAGTCCACAATCATATCCTTTGTCTTGATCACATTGAGGGAGAGGTTGTTGTCCTGACAGCACATGGCCAGGTCTCTGACCTCCTCCTTATAGGCTGTCTCGTCATTGTTAGTGATCAGGCCACTGTTGTGTCATCGGCAAACTTAATGATGGTGTTGGAGTCGTGCCTGGCCGTGCAGTCATGAGTGAACAGGGAGTACAGGAGGGGACTGAGCACACACCCCTGATGGGCCCCTGTGATGAGGATCAGTGTGGCTGATGTGTTGTTACCTACCCTTACCACCTGGGGGCACCCCGTCAGGAAGTTTAGTTGCAGATGTTTAGTCCCAGGGTCCTTAGCTTAGTGATGAGCTTTGAGTGCACTATGGTGTTGAACGCTGAGCTGTAGTCAATGAATAGCATTCTCACATACAGTTGAAGTCGGAAGTCTACATTCACTTAGGTTGAAGTCATTAAAACTTGTTTTTCAACCACTCCACAAATTTCTTGTAAACAAACTATAGTTTTGGCATGTCGGTTTGGACATCTACTTTGTGCATGACACAAGTAATTCCAACAATTGTTTACAGACAGATTATTCCACATATAACTCACTGTATCACAATTCCAGTGGGTCAGAAGTTGACTGTGCCTTTAAACAGCTCGGAAAATTCCTAAAAATTATGTAATGGCTTTAGAAACTTCTGATGCATAGAGTAAAGTTGATAGAGGAAGCGGCCCGGTTGGCTGGCCATGGCGGAAGGAATATGTGGCTGGATAATTTTCTAGCTGGGAACTGACTGATTTTCATGACACCCACTTGGATATTACTTTTCACATCAAAGCAATGTTTTTTTCTTTCTCATTCCGGGAGCACCCGATGACATCTTTATTTTATTTAGTTTAATCTGACTGAGATTATTGGCAACTTTAGCTAATACATCACAATCAAATTGGCTGGTTTGCGGGAGCTGGCTTGACACATTTGACTGTTTACTATCTGGCTGGCTAGCTAACACAATTTTTTTATTATGTATATTTACATGACAACAAGATTAATGCTTAACTCCAGGAGCACCCAGGGATATCTGTATTACATATATACTTGGCTGTGAAGATTTCAGACAACAGGAACATTGGGCTGACTTGCTAGCATGGCTAGCTACGCTCAAGCACTGACTGGGCTATTTGAATGTGGCGGTGGATTTAGCTAGGCAATTCTCCACCATTTCTAGCGGCTAGCTAGCTGAGATATACTACCTAGCTAGCTACATCTAAAATCGACTGAATGAAGACCTGAAGACCTGTATCCATGTATGTAACATTGGCTGACTGACTAGCTTAGCTGGTACTAGTAACACATTTTAAATATCTAACGTGAGTTTGTTTTTGTTTGAACTAAATTGGCATTAGCTATTCATTTAACGTTATTTGCTAATGCTACAATCTGAGAGTTTGACTCGGGTTACTTTCTTGTTTGCATTTGCTTTCATGTGACTGTAATGCCTTTATTTGTTTGAGTGGGTGTTAGGATATATTTAGCTTTCGCCTCTACGGAGATTCATTGACGTTGGAATATTTTGGCATTCGTGTTTGTGTGGTGCATTCCCTGCTGTAGTCCTTGTGGTCGCACTGCGCCTGAGTATCATATTTTACTACCTGTGGATGCAGTTGCGCGGTGCGGCTTTGGGAGCGTGGAACGCACCCCTAACACAACCCATGGGCCGAAGTCTTGACCAACATAAGCATTTTTTTTGGTTATTTGCGGTTGTTAAAGCCAATGAAGGATGTAACTGATTGACTATTGAGTGAACCGTCAAAATCTGAGTTTATACAATTTAAAACTGTTGTTGTAAATCATTCTGTTAATAATTGGGAGCAATTTTTAATGACTGACAATTCAGATATTGGGGTGGGAGTTGGGGGGTCAGCTACTAGGTTTACAAGCTGGAATGTCAAGGCAATGAAGGGCCCGGTTAAACGGGCTAGAGTATTTGCTCATCTTAAGAATGTAAAAACTGATATTGCATTCTTAGAAGAAACACATCTGTGTGCAGCAGATCATGGTAGACTCCGTAAAGCTTGGGTAGGGCAAATATTCCATTAAAAATCCAATGCTAAGGCAAGGGGAACAGCAATACTTATTCATAAGAAAGTACAATTTACCACTGCTGACATCATCTCGGATCCACAGGGGCATTTTGTTTTGGTATCTGGTTCTCTCTTTCACACTTCTGTTTTGCTTGTAAATGTTTATGCTCCCAATTGGGATGATGTTGATTTTATTAACAAACTTATTTATTTGCTGCCCAATCTCAACTCACACTATTTAATTTTTGGAGGGGACTTGAATTGTGTGATCAACCCAGTCTTGAACCGCTCAAACCCTAGATCATTATCTCCTTCAAAAATGTCCAGCACTTTGTCTGCATTTATGAGCCAGGCAGAATGTGTAGATCCATGGATTCCTTTTTCCCAGTAACAAAATAATTATCTTTATTTTCACATGTACACCACTCCTATTCTAGAATAGACTATAACGGCACAATGCGAGACCCAGGTTCAGACACGGGAGGCAGATGGTTTAAGTTTTGATATTTATTTAACAATCCAAAAGGGGTAGGCAAGAGAATGGTTGTGGACAGGCAAAAGGTCAAAACCAGTTCAGAGTCCAGGTACAGAGTGGCAGGCAGGATCGAGGTCAGGGCAGTCATAATGGTCCGGCAGGTGAGTCCAGAAAACAGGCAAGGGTCAAAAACCGGGAGGACTAGCAAGAGAGAATAGAAGCAAGAGTATAGGGGAAAACACTGGTTGACTTGAAAAACATACAAGACGAACTGGCACAGAGAGACAGGAAACACAGGGATAATAAGTGACACCTGGAAGGGGTGGAGACCATCACAAGACAGGTGAAACAGATCAGGGTGTGACAGTGCCCCCCCTGTAGGGGCACCACCTGGTGTCCTACCTGGGCGCAAATCTGGTTGACCGGGGTGTCGGCGGTGGAAGTCGGCGATGAGGGCTGGATCCAGGATGTCTCTAGTGGGAACCCAGCACCTCTCCTCCAGGCCGTAACCCTCCCAGTCAACCAGATACTGGAAACCCCTGCCCAGTGGTCAAACACCCAGGAGACGTTTCACCGTGTATGCCGGATGGCCATCAATGACACGGGGAGGGGGGCCTGGGGACAGAAAACAAAGGACTGTGAGACATGGGCTAGACATATGGAACATAGGGTGAATACGGAGGGTACGGGGTAAAAAGAGATGGACAGCAGTGGAACTAAGGACTCTAGAGATGGGAAACAGACCAATAAAACGAGGGGACAATTTGCAGGGACTCTACCAGAAGGGGCAGGTCCAGTGTGGGCAGCCATACGAACAGCCAATGCGGTAGCGGGAGCTGGAGTCCAGCGGCGGTCCACTTGTTGACGATACCTGGAATTGGTCTTGAGAAGTGCTGCCCGAGCAATTCTCCAGGTACGTCGACAGTGGCAGATGAACGTCGAAGGGTACGTAGACTTCCAATTCTTGCATACTTCACCCAGACCAGCTGTCGGCTCCAGGTAGTGACAGGTCAGCCTGGAGGAATGAGCCCATTCCAGGAGCCGGGACCGGACAGAGTTAGGGACAAACAGCAGGCTAGCTGGTCCCCCTTCAGGTCCAGGCTGGGAATGTTGTGCCTTGTGAACCAAGGTCTCAATACCCCAACCCGCTGAGGCTGCAAGGCATGAGGTAGGGAGAATGGTTTCGGAGACTGAGGGTTTGGCAGAGGAACTGTATAGGCGGGAGAGGGCATCAGGCTTCACATTCTTGGACCCTGGGCAGTAGGACATTGTGAAGTTAAATCTTGTAAACAAGAGAGCACAACGGGCCTGCCTGGAGTTAAGGCGCTTTTCTGTACGGAGATATTCAACATTTGTATGGTCGGTCCAGACCAGGAATGGCTGTTCTGCTCCTTCCAACCAGTGCCTCTACTCTTCCAATGCCATCTTAACCGCCAGGAGTTCTCAGTTGCCTACATCGTAGTTCCTCTCTGCAGGATTGAGACGATGGCACAGGGAGGCACAGGGATGAAGCTTTTGGTCCTGGGCAGATCGCTGGGACAGGATGGCCCCCACTCCAACATCAGAAGCATCAACCTCTACCACAAATTGACGGAACGGATGATGAGTGCTGTGGTGAACCGATCCTTCAGATCCAAAAAGGCTCTGTTAAGCCCTGAGGAGGCCGTCTCGGGGAAGGCTGCACTGCTTTAGGGCAATGGAAGAACGGACTCCAACCCAGGAAGGAACTTGTGGTCCAGTCAATAATGGGGTTGTGTTTTTTGAGCCAAGAAAATCCCAAAACAACAGGAACATGGGGAGACTCAATGAGGAGAAGCTGTATAGCCTCACTGATTTCCTGAAACCCGCAGGTAAACAGGAACAGTGCTGTGGGTAACTCTACCAATGGAGCGGCCGCTCAGTGCTCTAGCGTCCGTGAGGGATACCTAATTCAGAAACTAGGGTAGCGTCCATAAAACTCTCATCCGCCCCAGAGTCAATGAGCACCCGGAGAGATTTAGACTGGTCTCCCCACAGCAGTATCACAAAAAAAGGAGTGTGCTTGATGGGATTTAGAGGATTACCAGTCTGGCTCACCAGAGTACTTGTACCTACTACAAAAATAGGTCTCTTAACTGGGCAGGTGGCTATATAATGTCCCGCAGCCCCACAGTACAGATAACTGTTGGAACTTAGCCTACTTAAACGTTCCCTAGGCAATAACCTAGCTCTGCCCAGTTGCATAGGTTCGGAGTATCTGACTCACCCGTCGCCGATGATTCTAGAGGGAGCTCGGTGGCTTTGGATTCTCTCGAAAAAACAGCCTTCCGTGACTTCCGGATTCCTTCAGAGGTGAGCGAGCCGCAGCGGATGTACGAGTGTGACCTAGGCCAGACCTCCTCTCACTCCTGCATTCCCTTAGACGTCCATCAATTCTAATGGTGAAGGCGATGAGGGAATCGAGGTCCACCGGTAATTTCTGAGCAGTTAGCTCATCTTTCACCACCTGAGATAATCCTTGAAGAAAGGTATCGAAAAGAAACTCTGGATTCCAGGCACTCTCGGCGGCCAATGTGTGAAAGTCAACAGCGTTGTCTGCCACAATACGGAAGTCTTGACGTAATTCAAAACGTTTTCGGGCCGCCTCTCCCGGATACCGAAGAATCGAATACCTTCCTCACCTCTGCCATGAAATCCTCCAGATGATGACAAATGTCGGATTGTTGTGCTCAAACTGCCGTAGCCCAGGAGAGCGCCCTTCCTGACAATAGCGTAATAATATACGCTATATTCGATCGGTCCGAAGGAAACGAAGATGGCTGTAGCTCTAAAATAAGAGAGCACTGAGAAAGAAAACCCTGGCAGGTACCAGGATCCCCAGAATATCACTCCAGAGGAGGTAAGCGGGGTTCTTGGGGAGCCGAGGTAGGCTGTACAAACTCAGCACTATTAGGGAAAAAGTTACTGGGTGGTTGGGGGTTCTCAGAGGTGGCAGGCTGCCAAAGAGCTAACTCCCCGATTTGCTCCATAATAGACTTAAACCCTTGGTCGTGGTGTTCCGTCAGGGAACGAAGTCCTTCCACAAGATCCTGCAGTAACTCTTCATGCCTCAAAATGGTGGCTCCCTGCAGGGAGACAGTGTGGCGGAGCTGGTCCAAGTCTGCTGGGTCTGTCATGGCCAGTTCGTACTATAAGGGCAAATGGCGAGACCCAGATGCAGACATGGGAGGCAGATGATTTGTGTCTTGATATTTATTAAACAATCCAAAAGGGGTAGGCAAGAGAATGGTCGTGGACAGGCAAAACCAGTTCAGGGTCCAAGAGGTACAGGGTGGCAGGCAGGTTCGAGGTCAGGACAGTCAAAATGATCAGGCAGGCGGGTACAGAGTCCAGAAAACAGGTAAGTGTCAAAAACCGGGAGGACTAGCAAAAGAGAATATAAGCAGGAGGAAAAACTCTGGTTGACTTGAAAAACATACAAGACAAACTGGCACAGAGAGACAGGAACCACGGGGATAATAAGCGACACCTGAAGGGGGTGGAGACAATCACAAAACAGGTGAAACAGATCAGGGTGTGACATAGACAACTTTTTAATAGATAAAGCCCTTCTCCCCTCTGTTAAGAAAGTGGAATACTCTGCCATTGTTATTAGTGACCATGCTCCTCTGTTGCTCGACCTCTCATTCTCATTGAACTATACAAATCGCCCCCGTGGAGACTTAACTCATCATTACTTTTAAAAAATTCATTCTGCACCATTCTATCGAATGCAATTGATGTCTTTATTGAGACTAATAAAACAGAATCGATCTCTCCATCTACACTTTGGTAAACACTAAAGTTGTTCTTAGTGGCAAAATAATCTCCTATTCCTCTCCTCTCAATAAACAACAGAATATTAAATAACAACAACAGCTGATCGACGCTATTCTGAAATTAGACCAAAAACATTCTGCCTCTCCATCACCAGAACTTTACAAAGAAAGGCTGAGTCTTCAAACTCAGTACAATTTACTATCCACAGATAAGGCTGAGCAGCAGCTACTCCGCTCACATGGTTTTGTTTACGAACATGGAGAAAAGGCTGGTCGACCTCTAGCTCATCAACTCAAGTGTAAATCTGCCTCACAGCTGATCCCTCAAATTCACAACACCTCAGGTGTCTTAACAGTTAGCCCTACTGAAATCAAAAATACTTTCAAAAACATTTATTCAGATCTTCACATGTCAGAACCACCTGAAGACAATTCAGTTCTGAATGATTTTCTTTACAATTTGGAAACTCCTACCATTAGTACAGAGAAGTGAGATGAAATTGATCAACCTTTGCAGTTAGAGGAGTTTATTTATTCAATTACAGCAATGCAAAGTGGGTAATCCCCTGGCCCAGATGGCTACCCAATCGAATTCTACAAAAGTCTTCTGCCAAACTAGCTCCCCTCCTTTGTTAAAACCCAGCAAAGATGCATCTGAGTGTGGCTCATACAGACCGATCTCACTTTTAAATGCAGATGTAAATTTTTTTGCAAATGCTTGCCTTTCGAATAGAAACCATTATGACAGACATCATATCGACGGATCAGACAGGGTTTATTAAGGCTCGCCACTCCTTTTCTAACATTCGACGTCTGCTTAATGTCATACACTCTCCTGCACCTTCGGACGTTCTTGAAGTGTTTATGTCTTTAGATGCAGAGAAGGCATTTGACAGGGTAGAATAGGAAAATGTATTCTCTGTACTGGGAAAATGTGGCTTTGGTGAAAACTTCATTTCCTGGGTCTTACTGTTGTACTCATCACCCAAGGCATCAGTACTTTGTTCACAGTATTTCCCATTATCAAGGGCCACACCCCAGAAACGGACTACTGTCAAACAGAAGCCAACTCCTGTTTCTCCTCCTCTTTGTCAGCCTTAGTCACCCCCAATCTCCCCCTTTCAGCGTTGCGCTACACATCCAATCCAATTGATGTCAATACTTTTGAAATGTGGACTCAATTCCGTCAACATTTTACATTTTCAAGATCCTATATGTAATACTCACCTCTTCCTTCCAGGCAAACTGGATTCAGCTTTCAGGCTGTGACAGAGGAATGGCCTCACTAAGTTTCAGGACCTTTATATTGATGACACCTTTGCCAATTTCGAAGACCTCGCTATCAAATTGAATCTAACCCATTCAGGTTTATCTAGGTATTTCCAAATGAGCCTGTTTATTCGGACTCAAAGCCTAACCTTTCCAATTCTATCACCCAGATCGGGTCTGGATGCCATTTTGCAAACACCTTTTCAACTAAAGGGACTCATATCCCGTATTTTTGAGATAATCATGTCCCTTGATAAGCCATCATTCAATCAAATCCGATCTGAGTAGGAAAGGAAACTTTGTGGAGAGATCACTGATGAAGTCTGGAATGGTGCCTTACTTAGGGTAAATGGAAGCTCCTCTTGTGCCCGGCTCAGCCTTAATACAGTTTAAGGTACTTCACAGTATCCATTTAAGCAAGGCCAGATTATCCAAATTCTACCCAAATATTGATGTGACAGGTGTAAAGGCAGATTATTGGTCCACTATATTAAAAACACTTTCTGAAGCATTTGATATAAAGTTGCAGCCTAGTGCAGAAATGGCTATTTTTGGAGTACCAAACAACAATCGTTCTCTGACCAATAGACAACTAGATGCAATTGCTTTTGCCGCCCTGTTGGCCCACAGAAGGATTTTGTTGGATTGGAAATCTATCAATCCTATCCTTAGCCTCTCTTTGGCTCAAAGATCTGATGCTGTTCCTAAAATTAGAAAAAAATAAGTACAACTAATTTTATTCCACCTGGGATCCGATGATATCCTATCCTCCAAACACTTCCTCCAGATTAGTGCTCTTGGCCCCACCCCCACCCCTTGAGATTACTGCTATAGGCCTATAGGATCACCTAATCACCTGAAATTGTTAGGCTATTACATTTTTTGCTTGTATTGAAGTAACATTGTTGTATACTTTTGTTTGGTTTTCTGATATGTAACTCAATGACTTTGCCGTTCTTTGTAAATGTGTTTGTTGGCATTCTGGGAGAGGTTGAAGGGGGACAAAAAGGGGGAAAATTTACAATGTCTTTACATGTAATCTTTCATTCATTGTGACTATTCAGGAATATTCAGGATATATCAAATTCACTCACTGGAAAACACAGGTTGGTAAGCAAATGGATCCTGCTGAAAAGAGAAGACTAGTTTCTCTGTAGGCTACCATGTTATCAACTTCCAAATAGACTTACTGAGCGAACAGCATTGTTTTTCAAAGTAAAACAAGAGAGCTTTTGGCTCAAGCGCAACGGCCATCGCTGGTGAGTGAGTTGTACATTATTGAGTTGAGTCAATGAAACAAAAGCTTTTTTAGGACTATAATTCCCTCCTCATATTGCACAATGTGTCTCCAAACATCTAGGTCTGGGCTATTGGTAGATTCAAGACAAGGTTGCTTTCATTGATCTCAGATTCTCAGTTTGTCAGTGTCAAAGTATAGCCTGTCATCTCGATAATTTGTGAGGTATTAAAAAAGATTCTGCTAAAGTCTCCTCCAGTCATCTAAAATTAGGTAGAATTGTATGAAATGCTTTTATGAAGGCCAATTTTTTCCCCGGACCCTAGGCCACTAAAAATGTCCACATGTGTGTAACTTCTGCAAAGGCCTCTCTCTACTCTACTACTCCATGCCAGTACGCAAAATAGATGATAATGCATGTAATGCTTTATTATGAGAGTGCCTTTTTCTTTCATGCGTTCAAGTACCTCAGAGCCATCCAGGTCACCCCCCTCTCGGGCTCACTTTTTGTTCTGGCACCTCCCAATTTACAAATTAAGCACTGGGAGGACCTCACGATTCACAGTATCAAATGCATTTTTAAGTTCCAAAAAGACTGTGCTGACTTCACCACCTATGTCCAGGTTAGATTTAATGCACTCCAGTAAATAGCAATTGGCTGTTTCAGTAGAATGGTTAGTTCTGAATCCAAATTGCATTTGATGTATGGCGTTGCCCTGATTGAGGTGATCAGTCAGATGATCAGCCAACCATCTTTCAGCTACTTTTGATAGCACTGGAATAATGCTTACAGGTCAGTAATTATCCACCAGTGTTGGGTCACCAGATTTTAAACAGGTATCACTGCAGCAGACTTCCAAGCATTGGGGAAGAACCCATATTACATTGACAGATTAACTAGATGTACAATAGGGGCAATCAGAGAATATTTGTCTCTCTTCAGGAAGACAGTGTCTAGAACAAATACAGTTGAAGTCAGAAGTTTACATACAGTGGGGAGAACAAGTATTTGAAACACTGCCGATTTTGCAGGTTTTCCTACTTACAAAGCATGTAGAGGTCTGTAATTTTTTATCATAGGTACACTTCAAATGTGAGAGACGGTGTCTAAAACAAGAATCCAGAAAATCTCATTGTATGATTTTTAAGTAATTAATTAGCATTTTATTGCATGACATAAGTATTTTATACATCAGAAAACCAGAACTTAATATTTGGTACAGAAACCTTTGTTTGCAATTACAGAAATCTATGTGTTTCTTGTAGTTCTTGACCAGGTTTGCACACACTGCAGCAGGGATTTTGGCCCACTCCTCCATACAGACCTTCTCCAGATCCTTCAGGTTTCAGGGCTGTCGCTGGGCAATACGGACGTTCAGCTCCCTCCAAAGATTTTCAATTGGGTTCAGGTCTGGAGACTGGCTAGGCCACTCCACGACCTTGAGATGCTTCTTACGGAGCCACTCCTTAGTAGCCCTGGCTGTGTGTTTCGGGTCGTTGTCATGCTGGAAGACCCAGCCATGACCCATCTTCAATGCTCTTACTGAGGGAAGGAGGTTGTTGGCCAAGATCTCACAATACATGGCCCCATCCATCCTCCCCTCAATACGGTGCAGTCATCCTGTCCCCTTTGCAGAAAAGCATCCCCAAAGAATGATGTTTCCACCTCCATGCATCACGGTTGGGATAGTGGTCTTCTTCCTCCAAACACAGCGAATGGAGTTTAGACCAAAAAGCTCTATTTTTGTCTCATCAGACCACATGACCTTCTCCTAATCCTCCTCTGGATCATCCAGATGGTCATTGGCAAACTTCAGACGGGCCTGGACATGCACTGGCTTGAGCAGGGGGACCTAGCGTGCGCTGCAGGATTTTAATCCATGACGGCGTAGTGTGTTACTAATGGTTTTCTTTGAGACTGTGGTCCCAGCTCTCTTCAGGTCATTGACCAGGTCCTGCCGTGTAGTTCTGGGCTGATCCCTCACCTTCCTCATTATCATTGATGCCCCACGAGGTGAGATCTTGCATGGAGCCACAGACCGAGGGTGCTTGACCGTCATCTTGAACTTCTTCCATTTTCTAATAATTGCGCCAACAGTTGTTGCCTTCTCACCAAGCTGCTTGCCTATTGTCCTGTGGCCCATCCCAGCCTTGTGCAGGTCTACAATGTTATCCCTGATGTCCTTACACAGCTCTCTGGTCTTGGTCATTGTGGAGAGGTTGGAGTCTGTTTGATTGAGTGTGTGGACAGGTGTCTTTTATACAGGTAACGAGTTCAAACAGGTGCAGTTAATACAGGCAATGAGTGGAGAACAGGAGGGCTTCTTAAAGACAAACTAACAGGTCTGTGAGAGCCGGAATTCTTACTGGTTGGTAGGTGATCAAATACTTATGTCATGCAATAAAATGCAAATTAATTAAAATCATACAATGTGATTTTCTGGATTTTTGTTTTAGATTCCGTCTCTCACAGTTGAAGTGTACCTATAATAAAAATTACAGACCTCTACATGCTTTGTAAGTAGGAAAACCTGCAAAATCGGCAGTGTATCAAATAAGTATCTATATCCACAGTAAAACAAGTCCTGTATCGACATAACCTGAAAGGCCGCTCAGCAAGGAAGAAGCCACTGCTCCAAAACCGCCATAAAAAAGACAGACTCCGGCTTGCAACTCCACATGGGGACAAAGATCATACTTTTTGGAGAAATGTCCTCTGGTCTGATGAAACAAAAATGTAACTGTTTGGCCATAATGACCATCATTATGTTAGGAGGAAAAGAGGGGTGTCTTGCAAGCCAGAGAAAACCATCCTAACCATGAAGCACGGTGGTGGCAGCATCATGTTGTGGGGGTGCTTTGCTGCAGGAAGGAGACGCACTTCACAAAATAGATGGCATAATGAGTTAGGAAAATTCCGTGGATATATTGAAGAAACATCTCAAGACATCAGTTAGGAAGTTAAAGCTTGGTCGCAAATGGGTCTTCCAAGTGGACAATGACCCCAAGCATACTTACAAAGTTGTGGCAAAATGGCTTAAGGACAACAAAGTCTTGGTATTGGAGTGGCCATCACAAAGCCCTGACCTCCATCCAATAAAGAATTTGTGGGCAGAACTGAAAAAGAGTATGTGAGCAAGGAGGCCTAAAAACCTGACTCAGTTACACCAGCTTTGTCCGGAGGAATGGGCCAAAATTCACCCAACTTATTGTGGGAAGCTTGTGGAAGGCTACCCGAAACGTTTGACCCAAGTTAATCAATATAAAGGCAATGCTACCAAATACTAATTGAGTGTATATAAACTTCTGACCCACTGGGAATGTGATGAAATAAATAAAAGCTGAAATAAATAATTCTCTACTATTATTCTGACATTTCACATTCTTAAAATAAAGTGGTGATCCTAACTGACCTAAAACAGGGATTAAATGTCAGGAATTGTGAAAAACCGAGTTTAAATGTATTTGGCTAAGGTATATGTAAACTTCCGACTTCAACTGTACATATTTTGTTCTAGAGATCCTGAAGAAACTAATAATACTGTCCACTGCTGACGCTGAGGTTTCGTCCATGAGAGTGAGAATTGTGGTCTTGGTTGGAAATCTTTGAGCCAGTTCCCTGACAGAGTCCAAAAATTGTTTTAGTTAACAGACATAGTGAACATACACTGCGAACCTACAAGTCAGAGGGGTTTAGGAATTTAGACACATTTTCAAACGTTGACATTATTCCCCTTTAAACCATTTAGTGAAATTGCATAATATGGTTTAAAGGAAGTAGTTATGTAAATGGCACCACCAGCACCATGGTGCCAAGAGGAGGCATCACACATGATCTCACCTCATAACAGACCCAGCACCAGGATAAAATGACTAAAGGGGAAGTTAAAATTGAGACATTTTCCGGGGTTCTTGCATTGGAATGATTTGTAATTCTGCTTATATCACACTATACCACAATAAACATGTTCAAATGCCGAGACATAGAGACCATTGAGTGCTTTTCAAGTGACAGTTGTCTCAAAATTATGGAACGCCGTTTGGGTCTTTACATGTCAAAACAATTCACGTCAAATGACACTATTTGACACGTCAAATAAGCTTCCAATTTGACTTGTCAAATAACAATTCTATTAGAATGTTGTGTGTGATGAATTTGCACATGCAAGCCAAGCACCACAACTAACAGTAGCACTGTCAAAGCAGTACAAAAAAGTCTGCAAACAGGCAAACATCGGCCACGAATGATGTGTTTACAATACGCGTTGGTAATAAAGCATTATTTGTTCGACCTCAACTTCTGGGTTAGCTAACTTCTTGGTACCTAGCTTGCACCAATACATCAAGCCTAAAAACAATGACCAGTAGAAACTGCAGTCATTTTCATTGTCCTTAACAATGATTTAGGAATCCTTGTGAATAAATGTTAGCTAGTTAGCCACTTGTTCGTCTATTGAAATTGAACTTCAGTTATTAAAATAATTAGCTAGCCAGCTACTTAATCCTGTTGCCCAAAGATAACATTATAAACAGCCAGCTAGTTTAATCTGGCTAATGAGGCTTGACCTGACTGGGTTATGTGTTGTGAAATTGGAAAAAATAAGGATTAGGCACAATAGTGGAATTTGCGGTTTGCCTTCAAAATAAAACAACCTCTGAAAGTGACGCAGAAGGTTACAATTGGTGGAATTATGCCATGTTTAGACTAGATAATGTTAAACATGGTTAGAATGTGAAGCAATGAAATGGGTTACCAGTCTACTCGGTGACACCCGCAGAACACAATTGTGAAGAGTTTACGCAAATATTAGCGTTGTAGCTCTTATCGCAGGACTGTGACCGTGTAAAATCACCTCCCCAGTCAGCCTATTGTATGTATTGACATTCATATTGCACTGTACAGCTTTACGTAAGTATTGGGGATCAATGAAATGGTGTATCAGTCTACTCAATACCCAATATATTTTTTCCCACTCCAAAACATCTACGCAGCATTGTTTTTCCTCTGGAATAGTGTTCAATACACATGGCTTGACAATAAATGTGGCTCAATTCACAGTTGTTTCAGAGTCCCGCAATAAGAGCTATGACGCTAATGTTTCTCTGGGTGTCACTGAGTAGACTGATACCCTTGGTAAGGCTGTACAGTGAAATAAGTATGCCCCCAATGCAATTCTAAAGTCTAATACATCCAGTGTGATTTCAACACCTTTTTGTCAAATTAACAAATTGTCTTTTGTTGATTTTATATAGCACGTTTAGCATGATCTATTCAATTATGGCATAATTCTATTTGTATTAATTTGTATCACTGTCAATTACATACTTTTATTTTGAAAGCTAACTGCAAAGTCCACTATTGTGGCTAGCTTCACATATATGGGTCAGACCACCATTAATCAAATGAGAACTACTAAAACTACTATAGCTACTAAAACAGATTTTGCTATATTTTTGGGGAAGAACATTGTTTGCATCCATGAGCTAGCTTGCTTTCTTTTATGACCAGCACTGTAGGTGCGCAAGACAACTTTACCAGCATCATAGCATACGTATCGATGAATCGTTGTGACATATGAAATACGAGTGATAGTGTAATCAATGTGTAATGTGTAACTATGTAAAAAATGTAGGAACGCGTTAAATTATTATGTGACGTGCAGTCATATTCAGGACCTGATTAGTCAACAAGCTTATTTGACACGCAAAGACCCAAATAGCGTTCCATATGAAATCTGTATCAGCACAATGGACATTAAAACTTCTTACGGATAGGCGGGACAGTCGCGTCCCTCTTGGGCAAAAAACAGGGAAAATGCAGCGGCAAATTCAAAACAATTATATAAAATCAAACTTTCATTAAATAACACATGTAAGATACTCAATTAAAGCTACACTCGTTGTGAATCCAGCCAACATGTCAGATTTTAAAAAGGCTTTTCGGCGAAAGCATAAGCATAAGAAGCTATTATCTGATGACAACCAAACAAAGAGGGTAGCATATTTCAACACTGCAGGAGCTACACAAAACGCAGAAATAAAATATAAAACATGCATTACCTTTGACGAGCTTCTTTTGTTGGAACTCCAATATGTCCCATAAACATCACAATTGGTCCTTTTGTTCGATTAATTCCGTCCATATATATATCCAAATGTCAATTTATAAAGCGCTTTTGATCCAGAAAAAAACAGCTTCCAAAAAATGCAACGTCACTACAAAATATTTCAAAAGTTGCCTATAAACTTTGCCAAAATATTTCAAACTACTTTTGTAATACAACTTTAGGTATTTTTAAATGTTAATAATCGATCAAATTGTAGACGGGTCTATCTGTTGTTCAATACAGGAAGACAACAAACCAGCGCTACTTTTCACATCTTGCGCAACTCTCAACAGTGTTACCCAGTTCCTAGTTGGCTTACTTCTTCATTGCACAAAGGAATAACCTCAACCAAATTCCAAAGACTGGTGACATCCAGTGGAAGCGGTAGGAACTGAAAACTAGTTCCTAAGAAATATTGTTTGCCAACGAGAAATCCCTGAACAGACAGAGACCTCAAAAAAAAAAAATCTGAACGGTTAGTCCTCGGGGTTTTGCCTGCTACATAACTTCTGTTATACTCACAGACATGATTCAACAGTTTTAGAAACTTCAGTGTTTTCTATCAAAATCTACAAATAATATGCATATCTTTTATTCTTGGCAGTAGCAGGAAGTTGAAATTGGGCACGCTATTTATCCAAAAGTGAAAATTCTGCCCCCTAGCCCCAAGAGGTTTTAAAACAAGGCTATTTTAGTAATGAACATAGGCTACAAGAACAGTGAATGCAGCCAAAAATACAGCTGTCTTAACAAAATAATGCAAACTGTATGCTTAAAGTAACAGCCTAGTTACTCATGCATGCAAAACAAATACTGAATAGCAGTGTAAAGGAAATGTTAATGTTTGTGCTTTTCTTATAACTCATTTCTGTCTTCTATTCATGTGCTGTTCTAATAACCAATTTCTGTCTTCATGCAAGTGGCTGACTGTACAAATACCCACTATCAGTAGCTGCAATTTGGCAGTACACCCAGACCGTGTTTTCAGAACGAACTAAAGATATCTCAGTTTCAAGGTCTCAGCTTAGAGAGAAGAAGCCTCGTGAGGTGTTGGTCTGTCACATGTTATGAAACAAAACGATAATGATTGATTAATTATGCTAAATCATGTAAATATAATTTGTCTGTGTATAGCCGTATATAAGACAACTGCTGGGTCTGCCCAGGAAGAGGTCCTGATTGACATGTGTACTATGGTGCATTGAGTTGGTTGGAACCTCTCCAGCGCGCTGACAATAAACAAGTATTAATTTAACTGACTTTGAGTGTCCCTGTGTATGAATTTCCAGACAGCAGTTTGGCTTAGAATACAACACAACTGCGAATGTGAATTAATGAATGTTAACAGAACAAAACAGCAGTACCAAGTAGTAGGCCTAGTAAACAAAATATCAGGTATGAAACAATCTATATTGCATTAACAGTTAACAAACGCAGTAACGAAAAGGTGAATGGAGATCCAAATAACCAAAGCATAGCCTGCAGCCTAACACAGTGAGATGCAGCCATGCACATCTGTCTTGCAAATAAATAGGCCTATAAGCCCCCTTCAAACATGGAAAACCATGCTGCTAGGCGCTCATGAGTTCAGCAACAATAGGCTACCAAGAAAACCATCGTAGAATATATACAGTACCAGTCAAAAATTTGGACACACTGACTCATTCAAGAGTTTTTCTTTATTTTTTACGATTTTCTACATTGTAGAATAATAGTGAAGACATCAAAACTATGAAATAACACATATGGAATCATGAGGTAAACAAAAAAGTGTTAAACAAACCTAAATATATTTATATTTGAGATTATTCAAATAGCCACCCTTTGCCTTGATGGCAGCTTTGCATACTCTTGGCATTCTCTCAACCAGCTGCATGAGAAGGTCACCTGGAGTGCATTTCAATTAACAGGTGTGCCTTGTTAAAAGTTAATTTGTGGAATTTCTTTCCGTCTTAATGCGTTTGAGCCAATCAGTTGTGTTGTGACAAGGTAGGGGTGGTATATATAATATAGCCCTATTGACATAAGACCAAGTCCATAGTATGGAAAAAACAGCTCAAATAAACAAAGAGAAACTACAATCCATCATTACTTTAAGAGATGAAGGTCAGTCATTCCGTAAAATTTCAAAAACTTTGAAAATTTCTTCAAGTGTAGTCACAAAAACCATCAAGCGCTATGATGAAACTGGCTCTCATGATAACCGCCAAAGGAAAGGAAGACCGAGTTACCTTTGCTGCAGAGGATAAGTTCATTAGAGTTAACTGCACCTCAGATTGCAGCCTAAATAAATGCTTCACAGAGTTCAAGTAACATACACAGCTCAACATCAACTGTTCAGAGGAGACTTATTTTTTTATATATTTTTTTCACCTTTATTTATCCAGGTAGGCTAGTTGAGAACAAGTTCTCATTTACAACTGTGACCTGGCCACAATAAAGCATAGCAGTGTGAACAGACAACAACACAGAGTTACACATGGAGTAAACAATAAACAAGTCAATAACATAGCAGAAAAAATAGTCTATATACATTGTGTGCAAAAGGCATGAGGAGGTAGGCAATAAATAGGCCATAGGAGCAAATAATTACAATTTACCAGATTAACATTGGAGTGATAAATGATCAAATGATCATGTGCAAGTAGAGATACTGGTGTGCAAAAGAGCAGAAAAGTAAATAAATAAAAACAGTATGGGGATGAGGTAGGTTAATTGGGTGGGCTATTTACAGATGGACTATGTACAGCTGCAGCGATCGGTTAGCTGCTCAGATAGCAGATGTTTAAAGTTGGTGAGGGAAATAAAAGTCTCCAACTTCAGCGATTTTTGCAATTCATTCCAGTCACAGGCAGCAGAGAACTGGAAGGAAAGGCGGCCAAATGAGGTGTTGGCTTGAGGGATGATCAGTGAGATACACCTGCTGGAGGACGTGCTATTGGTGGGTGTTGCCATCGTGACCAGTGAACTGAGATAAGGCGGAGCTTTACCTAGCATGGACTTGTAGATGACCTGGAGCCAGTGGGTCTGGCGACAAATATGTAGCGAGGGCCAGCCGACTAGAGCATACAGGTCGCAGTGGTAGGTGGTATAAGGTGCTTTAGTAAGAAAACGGATGGCACTGTGATAAACTGCATCTAGTTTGCTGAGTAGAGTATTGGAAGCTATTTTATAGATGACATCGCCAAAGTCGAGGATCGGTAGGATAATCAGTTTTACTAGGGTAAGTTTGGCGGTGTGAGTGAAGGAGGCTTTGTTGTGAAAGCCGACTCTAGATTTGATTTTGGATTGGAGATGTTTGATGTGAGTCTGGAAGGAGAGTTTACAGTCTAGCTAGACACCTAGGTACTTATAGATGTCCACATATTCTAGGTCGGAACCATCCAGGGTGGTGATGCTAGTCGGGCGTGCGGGTGCAGGCAGCGAACGGTTGAAAAGCATGCATTTGGTTTTACTAGCGTTTAAGAGCAGTTGGAGGCCACGGAAGGAGTGTTGTATGGCATTGAAGCTCGTTTGGAGGTTAGATAGCACAGTGTCCAAGGAAGGGCCAGAAGTATACAGAATGGTGTCGTCTGCGTAGAGGTGGATCAGGGAATCGCCCGCAGCAAGAGCAACATCATTGATATTTACAGAGAAAAGAGTCGGCCCGAGAATTGAACCCTGTGGTACCCCCATAGAGACTGCCAGAGGACCGGACAACATGTCCTCCGATTTGACACACTGAACTCTGTCTGCAAAGTAGTTGTTGAACCAGGCAAGGCAGTCATTAGAAAAACCGAGGCTATTGAGTCTGCCGAGAAGAATATGGTGATTGACAGACTCGAAAGCCTTTGCCAGGTCGATGAAGACGGCTGCACAGTACTGTCTTTTATCGATGGCGGTTATGGTATCGTTTAGTACCTTGAGCGTGGCTGAGGTGCACCCGTGACCGGCTCGGAAACCGGATTGCACAGCGGAGAAGGTACGGTGGGATTTGAGATGGTCAGTGATCTGTTTGTTAACTTGGCTTTCGAAGACCTTAAATAGGCAGGGCAGGATGGATATAGGTCTGTAACAGTTTGGGTCCAGGGTGTCTCCCCCTTTGAAGAGGGGGATGACCGCGGCAGCTTTCCAATCCTTGGGGATGTCAGACGATGCGAAAAAGAGGTTGAAATGGCTGGTAATAGGGGTTGCGACAATGGCGGCGGATAGATTCAGAAATAGAGGGTCCAGATTGTCAAGCCCAGCTGACTTGTATGGGTCCATGTTTTGCAGCTCTCTCAGAACATCTGCTGTCTGGATTTGGGTAAAGGAGAAGCTGGGGGGGCTTGAGCGAGTAGCTGCGGGGGGGGGGGGGGGGGGGGGGGGGGGGGGAGGGGGGGGGAGCTGTTGGCCAAGGTTGGAGTAGCCAGGAGGAAGGCATGGCCAGACGTTGCGAAATGCTTGTTGAAGTTTTCGATTATCATGGATTTATCGGTGGTGACCGTGTTACCTAGCCTCAGTGCAGTGAGCATTTGGGAGGAGGTGCTCTTGTTCTCCAAGGACTTTACAGTGTCCCAGAACTTTTTGGAGTTAGAGCTACAGGATGCAAATTTCTGCTTGAAAAAGCTGGCCTTTGCTTTCCTGACTGAATGTGTGTATTGGTTCCTGACTTCCCTGAACAGTTGCATATCGCGGGGACAATTCGATGCTATTGCAGTCTGCCACAGGATGTTTTTGTGCTGGTCGAGGGCAGTCAGGTCTGGAGTGAACCAAGGGTTATATCTGTTCTTAGTTCTGCATTTTTTGAACAGAGCATGGTGAGGAAGTTACTTTTAAAGAATGACCAGGCATCCTCAACTGACGGGATGAAGTCAATATCCTTCCAGGATACCCGGGCCAGGTCGATTAGAAAGGCCTGCTCGCAGAAGGGAGCATTTAAGGGAGCATTTGACAGTGATGAGGGGTGGTCGTTTGACCGCGGACCCGTAGCGGATACAGGCAATGAGGCAGTGATCGCTGAGATCCTGATTGAAGATAGCGGAGGTGTATTTGGAGGGCAAGTTGGTCAGGATAATGTCTATGAGGGTGCCCATGTATACGGATTTAGGGTTGTACCTGGTGGGTTCCTTGATGATTTGACTGAGTCAATCAGGCCTTCATGGTCGAATTGCTGCAAAGAAACCACTACTAAAGGACACTAATCAGAAGGAAATACTTGCTTGGGCCAAGAAACACGAGCAATGGACATTAGACCGGTGGAAATCTGTCTTTTGGTCTAATGAGTCCAAATTTGAGATTTTTGGTTCCAACCGCCATGTCTTTGTGAGATGCAGAGTAGGTGAGCGGATGATCTCTGCATGTTTGGTTCCCACCGTGAAGCATGGTGGAGGTGTGGTAGTGTGGAGGTGTTTTTCTGGTGACACTGGCTGTGATTTATTTCGAATTCAAGTCACACTTAACCAGCATGGCTACCACTGACATCCGCCGAAGTCCCGTCCCTCTCCTTGTTCGGGCGGCATTCGGCGGTCGACGTCACCGGTCTTCTAGCCACCGACGATCCACTTTTCATTTTTCATTTGTTCTGTCTTTGTCTTTCACACCTAGCTTCACTCAACCAATGACCTGTTTATTATTTAACCCTCTGTTCCCCATGTTTTGTTTGTTAGTGATTGTTCTTTGTACATCGGTCCGTTTTTGTAGGCTCGCTATGTTGCTTTTTATTTTTGTAAATTTGAGTAAAGTATGTTGATTACTCATATCTGCTGTCCTGCGCCTGACTCTCTACACCAGCTACACACAGGACCATTACAACCACAGCATTCTGCAGCGATACACCATCCCATCTGATTTGCGTTTATTGGGACTATCATTTATTTTTCAACAGGACAATGACCCAAAATACACCTCCAGGCTGTGTAAGGGCTATTTGACCAAGAAAAGTGATGGAGTGCTGCGTCAGATGACCTGATCTCCACAATCACCCAAACTCAACCGAATTGAGATGGTTTGGGATGAGTTGGATCGCAGATTGAAGTAAAAGCAGCCAACTAGTGCTCAGCATATGTAGGAACTCCTTATATATGTAGCTATACCCAGGGGCGTCATTTGGAATTTTGCATTGGAATTATATTGAATTCTGCTTACATCACACTATACCACAAAAAACGTATTCTGTTTATATCACACTATTCCACAATAAACATACAAGTTTAAATGCATTTGACCAAGAAGTAACAGGTTGGCGCGAAATCTCAGCTGCTCTCTAGCAGCACCATGGACAGAGCACTACAAACTAAAGCAGATTAAAAACATGTTTAAAAACAGCTAGATTCTTTCTTACCTTTTCAGACCAGTTGAAGCCTCCTTGATGCTCTGTGGAACTTCCTGAGTAATTGATCTTTCCATTCTCCCCCAAATCTTCTTGTAAGATCCCCCTCAAATGTCAGTTGAATTAGCTTTTTTTTTTTTTTTGAATCATGCTTTTTCTGTGCTGACTGAACACTTTTGTCAAAGTGGAAAATGTGTTATTGCACGTAGCTTCCGCAGTGACAATCTCACTCATGAGCCCTATGATTTAATGTTTAATATCCTGTGACGTGTATGTGGCATTGTAGGGTATGGTGCTAAACACCTTGGCAAGTTCCTTGTATTTCCAGAGAGTATGTTTCATCCGCAATCGCTGACACCAGCGATTGACACCAGCGAACCAGCGATTTCTTGCCAGCTACCCATCATTAACAAGTGTTAATACCTCAGTACCCATACCCAAACCTGTGTTTCTTTCCACAGTGCAGTGCATTTCAAATGCTCTTTACTTGATTGTGTGCCTAGCGAATCCATTGGTACTATCAATAGCATGCTTCGAGTTAGAATACCCAGCTTAGGAGAAGGCCTTGTCTGAAATAGCATTGGACCCAACACAGAACATTCTAAATGGGAAACAAAATGCTGCATCTGCCGTAACTGAGTATTCCAGACACTCTCTTTCTATCACAGGAAGTTGTTGGCACCTTAATTGGGGAGGACAGGCTTGTGGTAATGGCTGGAGCGGGATGAGTGGAATGGTATCAAATACATCAAACACATGGTGTCCATGTGTTTGATGCCATCCTAATTGCTATTTAATGAACGTTTTTGGACAGAAAACCTGTGGCTATGGTAGGATTCTAGGCTAACCTGGGCTGGTACCTCTGTTCCATGATCGTCAGGAACAGTTGGAGGTGAAGGGGGCTGTGGAGCTATTATCCTGGTGGCGCTTGTGGAAGAGGGGGAAGGCTCTGCACTCAGAAATAGCTAGAGCTTGGATGCTGGGATAGGTGGTTTGATGCTGCTGCTGCTCATCGCTCTCTTTTGGCTTTGTTTGAGTACTTTGCGAAGCCAATTACTGATATCCAACATGGTAGTGGCAGATTAGCTGGTTCGCGCTAGCTAAATAGGCTAAGGTTAATAACACTAACAATTTTTACAGCTAGCTAAGAAGCGAACTAAACTCTGTAATGGTGGGGCATGAGGCAGAGTTGAGTGAAGCAGCTTCAAGAGTAAACTTGACCTTGCCCTAATAAATGATATTACAGACTGAGGCCTATCATTTATTCACTTAGCCTACCACAGATGAGATTTTCCCACATTTTATGGAAACCCAAAGGAGTCAAACCTAACCGCCCAAGTGGCTCTCCACAGCCCCCTTACACATACCGCTGAACGCTCTGTCCATGGTGCTGACACAGCTCAGCGAAGAAACAGATTTTACGCCAACCTGTGTCACTCAATCATTTAGAGCTTTTTTGCTATTTTTACATAGGGACATAAAACTAAAACTGCCAAGTTTCAACTTGCCCTCTCATGGATTCGGGTATGCCTCATAATGCTCTCATGTACTAACCTGAATACCAGTTTGTTTTTGCTATCATGCCAACTCCTTGTCACTCATTGTCATGCCAATGATGTTTGGCTTGATAATGAGCAATGGAGTTGGCAAGAGGACCAACAGATCTGGGACCAAACTCATTCACCACCACCACACAAAAAAACTAAGTGTTAAGACACACCTGAAACACTGAAAACGATTAACCGTTAGCTATCAAATCCAATATACCAACATAGCCCTGCTTTTCAACATGAAATAACATAATTTCCATCCACACTGGTACATTTCCAGTAGTTGGTTACCTACCTACTTTCCTTCCATAATATACAATAAGGCACTGTTCCATAACAACATATATATTCAAAGCACGTTAGATGCATGTTGCGCGCTTACCTTGTACCCCATTTTATCCCGCCGTGGCGCGTGCAGTGTTTCTATTGTTGCCTAGTTACCTGCCTCCTGCAGTTGTCTCATGTCTCTTTGGGCCAGTGAGCAGCCTCTGTATGGAAACACAGACAGACAGACAAACCTCAATGGACAGACCTAATCAGAACAGAGAGAGAGCGCGATGGACAGAGGGGCATGCAGATTGATATAGCCTCGATTCATTGACAAGCTTAATTGAGTAAAGTCTGCATTGCTGCATACATCTTCCGACCCGACCTACACAAGTGATGTTCCTTTCCTGAACAAGTGCGTCTTTCCTCCTCTTCTGTTGCGCGGTTAGGTTATCGAGGCAATAGTCCCTACCGTCAGTCGATGTTTACGGTTATAACGCGGTTATAGCCGCCATATTTAGGCTATTTATCGACCTATCGGCTTTTCTCTTATTATCCACTCGAATGTTGGTTGTCGTGGGTGTCTGCACGGCACGGCGTTTTTGGCGATGGATGTGATGATGATCACGAGACGGGGCCGAAGGAGCGAGCTCTCGGTGCTGCGACAAAGCCCAGACCGATACTTTCATCTGCGCCGCCGTGAGATCTCTGCAGCAGCTGCGCAGCTCAGCCAAGGCACGCAATCCATCTCTGCAGGGGGAAGAAAGACATAAGAAATAAGACAGAGAGGGAAGGGGTGAGCTGAGCACGAACAGTAGCCTAGTCAGAAATATTTATTTCCTCTTTATTATGAGAGAGTCTGAATCTGACTATTGGTCTAGATAAAGTGGATATCACAATTCATCAGCCCCTTTCACACACATGCTCAGGCTGTCATAAACACGCAAAGGGCACTGTTAAGGCAAGGGCTGCCAGGTTTCATCTCAGTGTTGCATGAATGCATTGAGTTATTATATAATTTCCTCTGAAATAGGAAAATAAAATGGTTGTCTTTGGATGGATGGTGATGGATGGGTAGTCTGAGAATCTGTAGGTCCCACCAATGTCATGAACAAGAGCCGGCTGGCTATTCATTAGGATGTAATTCTCCCATTGAGACAAAAAAAATATATGACATTTTTTGTTGTAGCATATGTAGCATATATGTCTTCTACTCATCACCATCAAAAACATAATGCAGAGAGGCAAAAATATAATTCCCTAACCAGGAATCGAACCCGGATTACAGCGGCGAGAGCGTCAAATCCTAACCACTAGACCACCAGGGAGCAGTGTTAACTTTAACAATGAAGATTATTCAAACATTGATGATAAATATATGGAGTGAAGAAGAATGGAGAAAAAAGCAGTACCTTTACCAGGCTAATTCGGGGTAAATTTTACAGAGGATATATTCAAGAAGCCGTCGTCCAACAAGTTAGTCGAGGTTGTGCCACCAGCAATTAACAAATGTAGCGAATTCGGGATGCAATTTCTACCAAGAATGAACATACTCACCGTTGCCGACCCAACATCCTCTTTCACTCTGAATGCGTCTTCCTTTTCCTCTCGTCATTTCCAGTCCCAACTTGTAGACTTGTTTACGTGCTGCCGTGCGTTTTGTTGTTAACCTGACTTTTCCACCTGCCAACTTTACGGTTTTTACTTTTATATTTTTAGTTTTTCCCTCGCTTGACTTTTTTCATTCAACTTTTTCACTCCGGATGCTTTATCTGGACTTGGTTCATCAGGACCTCCACCAGCCGAAGCTAAGTAGTAACATTAACATGATGCCTTCTAATTGCAGTCGCTGTACTCATAATATACAGGAGAACGATTGCGTTACGGTGAGGATAGCGATGCTGCAAGCCCAGCTTCAGACGCAATCGTTAGGCAAGGGTAATTTCAGTGTAGGAAAGGATGAAACAGCGTCTGTGCCACCAGTAAGTACAGATAGTAGTATAAATTCCCTCGCACAGTCCCCGCAGCCGGACAACTTTCTCATGGCTTCTGGAAGGAAATGCTGTAGGAATGCTCAACCAGTGTCGCTCATTCAGCCGACAGAAACTTTCAACCGGTTCTCCCCATTAAGCAGTGAGTCGGAATCAGAGGCCTAGCCTTCTCTGGTACTCCTCCCGTTACGGGGTCTGAGGTGCCGAAAACTCTCACCATTAGCTCTGACAAATTGAAAACCCTAGTCATTGGCGACTTCATTGCCCGCAGTATTAGACTTCAAACAAATCATCCAGTGATCATATACTGTTTACCAGGGGGCAGGGCTACCGACGTTAAGGCTAATGGTGCTGGCTAAAGCTAAAACTGGCGAATGTAGAGAGTATAGGGATATTGTTACCAACGATGTTAGGATGAAACAGTCAGAGGTCACCAAGCGCAACATAGCTTCAGCTTGTAAATCAGCTAGAAAGATATGTAGGCATCGAGTAATTGTCTCTGGCCCCGTCCCAGTTAGAGGGAGTGATGAGCTCTACAGCAGAGTCTCACAACTCAATCGCTGGTTGAAAACTTTTTTCTGCACCTCCCAAAAGATAGAATTTGTAGATAATTGGCCCTCTTTCTGTGACTCACCCACAAACAGGACCAAGCCTGACCTGTTGAGGAGTAACGGACTCCATCCTAGCTGGAGGGGTGCTCTCATCTTATCTATGAACATAGACAGGGCTCTAACTCCCCTAGCTCCACAATGGAATAGGGTGCAGGCCAGGCAGCAGGCTGTTAGAGCCCTCACTGCTGCTCGATCATCCTATTTTTCCAATTTATTTGGGGAAAATAAGAACAATCCAACATTTATTTTTGATACTGTCGCAAAGCTAACTAAAAAGCTGCATTCCCAAAGAGAGGATGGCTTTCACTTCAGTAGTGATAAATTCATGAACTTCTTTGAGGATAAGATCATGATCATTAGAAAGCAAATTACGGACTCCTCTTTAAATCAAATTACGGACTCCTCTTTAAATCTCAATCTCAAAGCTCAGTGGTCCTGAGTCTGCACAACAGTGCCAGGACCTAGGATCAAGGGAGACACCCAAGTTTTTTAGTAGTATATCTCTTGACACATTGATGAAAATAATCATGGCCTCTAAACCATCAAGCTGCCTACTGGACCCTATTCCAACTAAACTACTGAAAGAGCTGCTTCCTGTGCTTGACCCTCCTATGTTGAACATAATAAACGTCTCTCTATCGACCGGATATGTACCAAACTCACTAAAAGTGGAAGTGATAAAGCCTCTTGAAAAAGCCAAACCTTGACCCAGAAAATATCAGAAACTATCGGCCTATATCGAATCTCCCATTCCTCTCAAATAATTTTGAAAAGGCTGTTGCGCAGCAACTCACTGCTTCCTGAAGACGAACAATGTATACGAAACGCTTCAGTCTGGTTTTAGACCCCATCACAGCACTGAGACTGCACTTGTGAAGGTGGTAAATTACCTTTCAATGTCGTCAGACCGAGGCTCTGCATCTGTCCTCATGCTCCTAGACCTTAGTGCTGCCTTTGATACCATTGATCACCACATTCTTTTGGAGAGATTGGAAACCCAAATTGGTCAACACGGAAAAGTTCTGGCCTGGTTTAGATCTTATCTGTCGGAAAGATATCAGTTTGTCTCTGTGGATGGTTTGTCCTCTGACAAATCAACTGTACACTTCGGTGTTCATCAACATTCTGTTTTAGGACCACTATTGTTTTCACTATATATTTTACCTCTTGGTGATGTCATTCGGAAACATAATGTTAACTTTCACTGCTATGCGGTTGACACACAGCTGTACATTTCGATGAAACATGGTGCAGCCCCAAAATTGCCCTCCCTGGAAGCCTATGTTTCAGACATAAGGAAGGGGATGGCTACAAATGTTTTACTTTTAAACTCGGACAAAACATAGATGCTTGTTCTAGGTTCCAAGAAACAAAGAGATCTTCTGTTGTATCTGACAATAAATCTTATGGTTGTACAATCGTCTCAAATAAAACTGTGAAGGATCTCGGCGTTACTCTGGACCCTAATCTCTCTTTTGACGAACATATCAAGACATTGCAAAAATCTGAAACTTTCTGTCCAAAAATGATGCAGAAAAATTAATCCATGCTTTTGTCACTTCTAGGTTAGACTACTGCAATGCTCTACTTTCCGGCTACCCGGATTAAGCACTAAATAAACTTCCGTTAGTGCTAAACACGGCTGCTAGAATCTTGACTAGATCCCCAAAAATGTAATCATATTACTCCAGTGCTAGCCTCTCTACACTGGCTTCCTGTGAAGGCAAGGGCTGATTTCAAGGTTTTACTGCTAAACTACAAAGCATTACATGGGCTTGCTCCTACCTATCTTTCCGATTTGGTCCTGCCGTACATACCTACACGTACGCTACAGTCACAAGACGCAGGCCTCCTTACTGTCCTTAGAATTTCTAAGCAAACAGCTGGAGGCAGGGCTTTCTCCCATAGAGCTCCATTATTATGGAATGGTCTGCCTGCCCATGTGAGAGACAGACTCGGTCTCAACCTTTAAGTCTTTATTGAAGACTCATCTCTTCAGTAGGTCCTATGATTGAGTGTAGTCTGGACCAGGAATGTGAAGGTGAACGGAAAGGCACTGGAACAACGAACCGCCCTTGCTGTCTCTGCCTGCCTGGTTCCCCTCTCTCCACTGGGATTCTCTGCCTCTAACCCTATTACAGGGGCTGAGTCACTGGCTTACTGGTGCTCTTCCATGCCGTCCCTAGGAGGGGTGCGTCACTTGAGTGGGTTGAGTCACTGATGTGATCTTCCTGTCCGGGTTGGCGCCCCCCCTTGGGTTGTGCCGTGGCGGAGATCTTTGTAGGCTATACTCGGCCTTGTCTCAGGATGGTAAGTTGGTTGTTGAAGATATCCCTCTAGTCGTGTGGGAGCTGTGCTTTTGCAATCTGGGTGGGGTTATATCCTGCCTGTTTGGCCCTGTCCGGGGGTGTCGTCGGATGGGGCCACAGTGTCTCCCGACCCCTCCTGTTCCAGCCTCCAGTATTTATGCAGCAGTTGTTTATGTCGGGGGACTAGGGTCAGTCTGTTATATCTGGAGTATTTCTTCTGTCTTATCCGGTGTCCTGTGTGAATTTAAGTATGCTCTCTCCAATTCTCTTTCTCTCTTTATTTCTTTCTGTATCTCGGAGGACCTGAGCCCTAGGACCATGCCTCAGGACTACCTGGCCTGATGACTCCTAGGTGTCCCCAGTCCACCTAGCCGTGCTGCTGCTCCAGTTTCAACTGTTCTGCCTGCGGCTATGGAACCCTGACCTGTTCACCGGACGTGCTACCTGTCCCAGACCTGCTGTTTTCAACTCTCTAGAGACAGCAGGAGCGGTAGAGATACTCTGAATAATCGGCTATGAAAAGCCAACTGACATTTACTCCTGAGGTGCTGATCTGTTGCACCCTCGACAACCACTGTGATTATTATTAGACAACGCTGGTCATCGTTGAACATTTGAACATCTTGGCCATGTTCTGTTATAATCTCCACCCCGGCACATCCAGAAGAGGACAGGCCACCCCTCATAGCCTGGTTCCTCTCTAGGTTTATTCCTTGGTTCTGGCCTTTCTAGGGAGTTTTTCCTAGCCACCGTGCTTCTACACCTGCATTGCTTGCTGTTTGGGGTTTTAGGCTGGGTTTCTGTACAGCACTTTGTGACATCAGCTGATGTAAGAAGGGCTTTATAAATACATTTTATTTCATTTGATCCCAACACGGCTGCTGTATTTAGCCTTGAATCGTTTTTATTGCTTTCTTTTCCAATCCTCGTTCCTCTTAGCCTGTAAATCTGTCATCATCATCATCATCATCCATAACTTTTCATTATGAAAACCTGTCTCTTTGTTAGCTAAGTTGTTTTGATTGTAAATCTAGGACGTCATTGAAGACAGAATTGGAGGAAGACTGAGAGTGATAAACATAACCTTAATTGTTTGAAATCAGTGCACATAGCACACAAGCAGGAACATTAAATAGTTTATACACCATTCAAAGACAGACATTAATTGGGTGAAATGTAATTACAGAGTGAATTAAGAGGAAGGGGAGAATACTTTTGAGTATGATGCTGTATATACAGTTAAATAAACACCACAGGGACAAACAATTTAACACAAAAAATTAAAATTATATATAATTAACTGAAAATGGAGAGTGACTGATCACTGGCTCCATCATAATGCCTAGCCCGTAAGGAGCAGAGGATGGGTCTAACCGAGGGACAGCCGAGCATAGGTGTGGAGATCATGAACAGAGGCCCAGCCGGGCACTGGTGTCATGGCCATGGACAGAGGCCCAGCTGGTGGTAAAGTAGTCCATACAGGAGCGGAGGACTGATGCGGGTAGATGTGTGGACTGGATGCTGAATGGTGGGGTTGGACCTGCAGGTACTCCTTCAAAGTCATCTGATTGACAGCATATTTTTTTGCGTCACTCTTCATCTATACCACCAAACACCCAGCATACCAGAGAGAATTTTCAACAACCTACTTGAAGCTCTGCTTCCTCTAAAGGCTGAACTGCATCTCGTGTTGCCCCAACAAGTGTGCCTTGTTGCTTGGAGCACTACAGCCATCCTGGACAAATTTATCCTGAGATATATCCCTGGTGTACTCTCTTTTACTCTTTTTCAGGAACTATGTCTCCTTAAATGGCAAGCATCCTTACTGTCAAAAATCAAATCAAATTAAATCAAACACAATTTTATTAATCATATATACAGAATACAGAGGGATGTAAACAGTGCAATGAAATGCTTACTTGCAAGATACCTCTCAACATAGCCAATGTAAATAGTCCGGTGGCCATTATATAAATTACGGTCAGATGCCGAAGCAGTTGCCATACCAGAACCATGGTGTAGCCGTGCTCTCAATGGTGTAGCCGTATAACTTTTTGAGGATCTCGGGACCCATACCAAATCTTTTCAGTCTCCTGAGGGGGAAACAGTTTTGTAGTGCCCTTTTCACAACTGTCTTGGTGTGTTTGGATCATGATAGATCATTGGTGATGTGGACACCAAGGAACTTGAAACTCTCGACCTGCTCCACTACAGCCCCGTTGATGTTAATGGGGGCCTGTTCGGACCGGCTTTGCCTGTAGTCCACGATCAGCTCCTTTGTCTTGCTCACATTGTGGGAGAGGTTGTTGTCCTGGCACCACACTACCACACTCTGACCTCCTCCCTATACGCTGTCTCATTGTTGTTCGTGATCAGGCCTACCACTGTGGTGTCGTCGGCTAAATTATTGATGGTTCGTATACCGCCCCAACAGGTCCACAGATGGCACAATCTCAATCGCACTCCACACTGCCCTTTCCCACCTGGACAAAAGGATCACGTATGTGCGAATGCTGTTCAATGACTACAGCTCAGCTCAAGCTTGATGCTTGATGCGGATGTTGCCTGTAATCCATGGCTTCTGGTTGGGATACTGTATGTACATACTGTCACTTTGGGAACGACGTCGTCAATGCACTTATTGATGAAGCTGATGACAAAGGTCGAATACTCCTCAATGCCAGTGGATGAATCCCGGAACATATTCCAATCTGTCCTAGCAAAACAGTCTTGTAGAGTAGCATCCGCGCCATCTGACCATTTCCGTATTGAGCGAGTCACTGGTACTTCCTGCTTTAGTTTTTGCTTGTAAGCAGGAATCAGGAGGATATAATTATGGTCAGATTTGCCAAATGGAGGGTGAGGGAGAGCTTTGTATGAATCTCTGTTTGTGGAGTAAAGGTGGTCTAGAGTTTTATTTCCTCTGGTTGCACATGTGACGTGCTGGTAAAAATGTATCTGATTTAAATTTTGTCTGCATTGAAGTCCCCGGGCACCAGGAGCGCTGCTTCTGGGTGAGCATTTTCTTGTTTGCTTATGGCCTTATAGAGTTGGTTTAGTGCGGTCTTAGTGCCAGCATCGGTCTGTGGTGGTAAATAGACGGCTATGAATAATATAGATGAGAACTCTCTTCGTAGATTGTGTTGTCTACAGCTCATCATAACGTACTCTACCTCAGGCGAGCAATACGTCGAGACTTCTTTAATATTAGACATCGCACACCAGCTGTTATTGACAAGAAGACACACACACTCACCCCTCTTCTTCCCAGACGTACCTTCTCTGTTCTGCTGATGCATTGAAAATCCTTCTAGCATAAATTGTCCGTGTCGTCTTTCAGCCACGAAACGGTGAAACATTGGACATTGCAGTTCTTAATGTCCTGTTGGTAGGATAATCGTAATCGTAGGTCATCCATTTTATTTTACAATGATTGCATGTTAGCAAGTAGGATTGATGGCAGTGGGAGTTTACTCGCTCGCTTACAGATTCTCAAAAGGCAGCCTGATCTGCATCCTCTTTTCCTCTGTCTTTTCTTCACGCAAATGACGTGGATCTGGGCCTGTTCCCGGAAGAGCAGTATATCTTTCTCGTCAGACTCGTTAAAAGAAAAAGCTTCTTCCAGTCTGTGGTGAGTAATCCATGTTCTGATGTCCAGAAGTTATTTTTGGTCATAAGAGATGGTAGCAGCAACATTATGTACAAAACAAGTTCAAAAATAAGTTACGAACAATGAAAAAAAAAAAATAATAGCACAATTGATTAGGGGCATGTAAAACGACAGCCATCCTCTTCTGCGCCATTTTCCAAGTTTTGATTATTTCCGAAATACACAATCACAAAAACCTCAAATGTCTTACCTGAGCAGTGGATGAAAACAGAGAGGAGACTGGAGAGGTAAAGAGCAAAATCCATGACTACCACTCGCGCACACTCCCAGGAGCCAGATAGAGGCATACATTAATGAAAACACACTCTGACGCACACACACACACACACACACACACACACACACACTCTCTGACCCTCCACCTGAGAGATGAAGAAAGGGGATGATAGTGAGGGAGGGAGAGAGTGAAAAAGGGAGAGATGGGGAGAGAGAGAGGGAGGTAGAGAGACAGAGAAGGTGGAGAAAATAACTACTGGCAGGTTTCTTCAAAGTTGTAGTCAAGTAGTTAGAGCAACACCTACTGGCCATATTTATCATAGCAAACCACACAAATGGAATGTCCTACTGACATTGTGGCTCTATTTAGAAACCCGATCATCTGATATTCCCAGTGGCGACCCGTCATTCAAGGCAGGTGGGGCAGAGCCCCCCATTAAGCAAATAAATAAATAAATAAAAATAATACGTATCACATATCAGTTGGCAAACTGATTGAGTTAATAAAGCTGCATGCAAACATGGTCTCTTTTCTTGCTTTCTTGAGTAAGGCAGCTCCAAAATGCAGTTGTTTCAGCCTAGCTCAGTGCTTTCTTTGGTGGTGGGGCAGCCAGCAGAAAATACAGAGCATAGTGGTTGATAATGTTCTCAAGTTGCACCGTGATTGGCTCAGTGTTCTCTCACTCATAGGGACACTACGTCACTGCCAAATCTACAGGGACAGCTAGAAAGTTCAAGCCACTTGGTTGTTGCCATAGATTTACATTAGAAGTGCACATCCAAGAAGGCTCAAGATCATTGGCCACAGATTAAATGATGTCAAATCATGTTTTATGTACTGGAGCTTTGATTGGACTGATCATGTCAACATCATACTTTCAAAATCTTAGCTAGCAAGCTAAACAAGCAGTCTTCATGAATCAAGTCGATAATCTCTTGTAATTCCTTTTCAATCCTTGTCATATGAAGAGAAATTATAGATTAAACATTTTGGTGCTCCTTCAGCCATTGGACATAAACATTAGACAACAAGTTCAAATTCAAAAATATGTGATTTGGAAGGAATCAGTGGCTAACTAGCCTGCTATTCGCTGCATAATCACTAGCCTGCTATTCGGTGGAGAGGGTAAGTTGTCCAAGTCTGTGAATTTGAAGTTGGGAACTCGGGCCTCTTTCTAGAGCTCCGACCCGAAGATCTCTGACATGATTCAACCTTGATTTTTTCAGAGTTCCTAGTTGTCTTAAAAGTTCTATGACAAAATTTGCCACAAAAAGGACCACTGCGCCACCTTCCTGTTCAAGTGAGGACAGCACAACAAGGTGAGTCCAAAAATGTCTTGAATGCTGCTGCAAAAATGATGTAATATGCCAGTGAGATATGTATAATGTAGCTAAGAAAGTAATTATAAGTATATGTTGTGTAGTAAGCTGTTAGTAGCCCATGTGCCTCACCATAATAATTTGGTTCCCCCTCATAACTTAGCCTTCTTTTCTGACTTGGTGGTTTACATGTAGCCTGTTTTAGAGAAATGTCACCATCGAATACTCTTAAGAGCTTTCATTGTCTGCTTATATGCCCCCTTTACTTATCTTACAGTTCTGACTTGGTGTACAGGGAGAATACTGTAAGAACGGCCCATGTTCTGAATTCTGTCACTTTACATTAAAAAACAAATTGTTATGACTACGTTCGTCTTAGCTCGCTCATTAATGTCTTAATCAAAATCACGGATTTCCTCTCCGCTCATTGTTCCCTTATGCCATAGTTTGTACATATCAATTGTCAGTAGAAACCACATTTGTTTAAGCAAGTCAGCCATATCAAATTAGTGTTTTTAAAAGGCAGTAAATGAGGCTGAATGAACTGTTTCGCTGCCAGACAAGGTTCCGCTGAAAGCCAGGTGTAGCGGTGGTAAGGATTCACTCAATGGTGCTGAAAAGAAAGCTCTGCTGTTGGGACAGATTTATGTAGGCCCTAACCGTTTGTGGGCACCGTTTGTCACCGTTAGAGTGCAATCCATGTATTGTTTAGTCTTGTGTTGTGTAGTGCCTTTGCTGGCATGCATAAAAAAAATTGGGGGGGAGTTTACCCCTCCAAGATATACATGCTAAAATCGGCACTGGATATTCCTCTCATTCCCTATCAATAACACAACCGCAATCAATAAGTGAAGGACATAAAAACTGATTTATTACAAATCAATTACAATCAATGCCATGGGAATGCTCTGACGGCAATACCAAAACATTGAAATTATACGCTGTTACTCCTTCATTGTTGCTCAGGCATAGTAGTTGTCATACTTTGTTACACCCTGAGCTATTGAATACAAGTTCTTCAGGCAAATATTTTACGAACTCTGTGGTGAAATGGAAGGTGTAATTCTCGAAAGGTACTTGATTGGTTATTTGGTTTTGTTTCAGGCACATAGTGTGAATGTGAAAGATAAAAAATACAATGCAACAATCAGAACAATTGCCCTGGAAAAGCATGGTAAATCACTGACAGGGAATGTTAAAGTTCTACTTCAAATAAAATACATCTCCATTGCAATCTCTTTCTAACGGTTGAAATTAAAAACTGAAATGATAACAGAACTAGAGTTGTGCTTCTCTGAGGCTGACTGAAACATACAAGCATGTGTAATAGTAGTACAATATTAACACACAATACTTCATGATTATTCATTCATATGAAAGGATTTTATGCAATCCTTAGAGAACCTTGCATATAGGTCAGCTATGCTTCTTCATAGCGCAGCGATATGACCAGTTATAACCTTTTATAAGAGGTATGCATTGTTTATTTTGATACATTTTCCAAAATGTTAATAAGCAGCAAACATTTCAACGTTTTAAGGCTTAAAATAAAAAGCGGACAGGTTTAACTAACAAATTCACATAATATTACACTGATTAACGTGCCATAAATCAGATAAAAAATCACATTCATAAAATCTGTTGCGGCTAGCTAATGTTAGTAAGCATTAGCAAGCTAATCCTTCTGAAACGGCTTCATGCAGAATTGCATAATAATTCTGATTGGGGTTATTGGGGAGGGGTTAAAGGTTGAACCTGACATTACTATGGTTACGAATGATTATTATCTTGAAGCAGACAGAATCTTAACCGCGTCAAAGTTCATTTAGCACTTTTAGAGCCAACTCTGTTCCAGGGTCCAGCGGGTCACCAGAGTAACATCAGGCCAGAAGTACGGTTAGACTTGTTTGATCTCACTGAAGATATCTCTGAAGAAACACACAGAAACACACACATCCACCAATCAGTGAAACTCAATCTAAAATTCCCAAATCGCTTCTTACCAGCCCCCCCCCCCCCCCCCCCCCCCACACACACACAGAGTTTCCTCCTTCCCCCTAACCTGTAACACCACAGCAGCCACCACAGCGATGATAGCGAGCAGCGTCATGCGTCCTAACCACCCCAGGTCTGGATTTTTGAGGATGAAGAAGCGTGCCCAGAACAGTTTCTTGGCAGTATGGGGAGGGTAGCGCATGTCGTTAACCCCCTCCATCTTCAGCTGCTTGATAAGACAGCCCCTCAGGTGGCTCAGGTTGTCAAAGCTGAACTTTCCGTGGTAGCTGCCCATTCCACTGTTACCTACAGGGGGAAAATTGAAGAACACATATCTCTTCTCATTTGACTCCGTGTGAAACAGCAATGTTTTGTTGTTGTGTTATATAGTGAACCTTACTTACCCACTCCACCAAAGGGCAGTGCACTGACAGAGTAGTGCACAAGACAGTCATTAGCCAACACTCCTCCACTGGAGGTCTCTGCTATCACTTTCTTTATCACCTAAAGAGAGAGATGGGATGAGAGAGAGAGAGAGAAGGGGGATGCAGAGAGAGAAGAGCAAGGGAGGGAGGGTTGAGTAGGAGGGGTGAGAGGAGTGAGAGAGAATGAGACATTTTAATGAAAAAAACAGCCCACCATTATTGTTTTAAAAATAAATAGTTGCTGAGCATGTGCTTGTGTGTTCTCTATATGTGTGCATGTGTGAGTAGTTACCTTGTCATCAGGTGAGAAGATATAGAGGGCGAGGGGTTTCTCTCCCTTGTTGATGAAGTTGATGGCCTCGTCCACTCCACTGACCGTCAGGATGGGGAGCAGGGGACCAAAAATCTCCTCCTGCATCACCTTGGAGTTCACCTGCACGTCCTTCAGTACTGTAGGAGCTGAGAAGGAGGGAGGACAGATATGGATTAACTAGATGTGTCAGGGAAACCAGTAGCAGCACTGTATGGTCTGAGTAGGGGATAATATATTTAGAGGTCAACTAGATGGGAAATCAACTTTAACCCCATAGCAGTACTGTAGGAGCTGAGTAGGGGAGCATAGATACACAACTAGATGTGTCAGGGTGACCAACAGCAGGGTATGTGGTGGCCAGAACATAGATATACATCAACAAGATGGGAAACCAACTTTAACCCCATAGCAGTACTGTAGGAGCTGAGGAGGGGAGCATAGATGCACAACTAAATGTGTCAGGATAACCAACAGCAGGGTATGCGGTGGCCAGAGAATAGATATACAGCAACTAGATGGGAAACCAACTTTAACCCCATAGCAGTACTGTAGGAACTGAGGAGGGGAGCAGAGATACACAACTAGATGTGTCAGGGTAACCAACAGCAGGGCATGTAGTGGGCAGAACATAGATATACATTAACTAGATAGGCTTTAACCCCATAGCAGTACTGTAGGAGCAGAGGAGGGGAGCATAGATACACAACTAGATGTGTCAGGGTAACCAACTGTTGGGTATGCGATGCCCTGAGCATAGATATACATCAACTAGATCTACAAATAAGGGCTTAACACTAACTGCTTGGTACTAAATAATGTAGTGGGGTTTGTTTGTGTATATAATATCCATGGGCCTGTAATGTACAGTGCATTGCGAAAGTATTCGGCCCCCTTGAACTTTGCGACCTTTTGCCACATTTCAGGCTTCAAACATAAAGATATAAAACTGTATTTTTTTGTGAAGAATCAACAACAAGTGGGACACAATCATGAAGTGGAACGACATTTATTGGATATTTCAAACTTTTTTAACAAA